>NC_135412.1:8703863-9040113 GCF_051991245.1 Festucalex cinctus
GCGGCTGTTATAGTTTGACACACCGAAAGGCAGAATCGCATTGTTGGCAGCGGAAATGGCATCGTGGTTTTATGTGCAGAGAGCCCATTTGTAAACGACCAAATGACAATCTCATAAAATAACGGGGTTCCGTTTAAACACACATTGATGAGGCACGGAGGCCTAAAACAACTCGTTATCAATATATTTGAGACATACCCCTCCAAATATTACTTTTAACTTTTCATTAGCACCTCTACAACAAAGCTTATGCCCTAATAAAAATAAAATGTGAAAATCACAACAAAAAAGTGCCTTTTAAGAGGATGCAAGTGCAGTGTGAAAGAAATGATACATGTACTGCTTTCCAAACAATCAGAGGACTTCTTTCCCCAACCAAGGTTTCAAAGAAAAGCTGACCTATGATGGAATAAGAAAATTAAATATTACGCCTTGCAATCTTGTGCAAAAAAGTATGTGAGCTACAAAAGCATTTATATAATTATATACTTTATAGTACATTTGAAGTCTATTTACAATTACTATTCACAATAAAGGAAATCCAACAAGACATTGTGTCTAATACTGCAGTACCGCCACTTTGAGGAACTGACGCTTCAACACAGACGAGAACCAGGAGGAAGGATTATTGCTAGAAATCTAGTTATTTTACAGTGTGAATTTATTTACACGTCAACGTCACACTTGGCCACTTTTCCATTTCTGCACGTTTAAACACTGAAAATTTTCCGTAACCAAAATATCTTCAACTTTCTGACTTTAAAAAATTTCCCGTGGATTGATAAAACCTCCTCCTCTTGAATCTGTATAAATATACGTCAGTTGCGTTTTAAAAGGACCCCCCCCCCTCCTCCCTCCAATGTCTGCTCATAATAAATTGGTACACTGACGACAAGAGGGTTGTAAAATCTGTGCTTGCTACCTTTCTACTGGTTCCCACTTTACGAACGAGATCCTCAAACCCATTTCCGATACACCCCCAAATCTCTCCTCTTCGCGCAAACATGAACTAAAACTGGAAACATCTCCCGTTATGGGTTGAAAGTTGAGTAAAGGCCTCTATAAGTGCCACAATCCTGTTGATGTTGGCCTCTCCTTAAAGTGCAATCAGCCAACAAAGTAATTCAGCCGTACGCTCGCCCGCGGAGGATGAAACAACGCGCCGCGCCTTTCCTGACATTCATCCGAGTGTCGCAATCGGATCGGCTCTACAACCATCTTTACTGTCGGCACCTCCGTCGGAAGCAACAAAACAGACGAACGAACGAGCGCTAATGAGAAAAATGCAGTTTTTGTGGTACATTCGGCTTCAGAGCTACACATGAACACCAGCCGTCCCATGATCCAATATGTCCTCCGTGAAGCTCAGCAATATTTCTGGATTGAGCAGAGGAAAAGAAAGACAGGTCAGTTGTGCATTCAAACCCTCCCGACAGAATCCATCATTTGGCGTTGTGCACCGACCTGATCTTGCCCCATCATGCGTCCCATCATCATTGGATTCATGCCCATCTGCCCGCCCATCTGCCCCATGTGACCGCCACTGGTCGCCATGCCGCCGTTCATCACCATGCCCCCGTACTGGCCGGGATTTCCCTGCTGCCCGAACTGCTGCTGTCCTGGAGGCACTTGCTGGCCGAACGGCTGCGGCGGGTACGAACTGGTACGAGAGCAGACGGGATGTCAAGACAGGGTTCTTGCAGGAATCACTCAGTGAAATTTTAGACCTTTTTTTTTTTTTAAAAGACCTTTTTAGACCAATATGAGAAAAATTTTAGACCAACTTCACGACCGACCGAAGACCCCTAAAAAAAAGGTGTGAATATTTTTGGACGTTTATGGTCATTTTGTCCTTTAAATATCCCAAATTTGCCCAAAATATGAGATATGATAAATATCGGCGCTGTAGTAGGTAGTTCCTTATAACTGCCAGCTACTACAGCAATCAAAATAAAAATAAAAAAATACAATCTTTATGGCGATTTAATGACACTTCACCCTGGAGAACGAAATTTGTAGACGCTCCCTAATATAGACGGTAGGAGCGAATATCAAACATCGAACATCGTCAAGTTTCCCTCTCTGAAGGGACTTTGTAAGCCTGTGATCAGATCACTCTTGGATTAGCGATTGTGACTTTCAATGAGTTTCTTGCCTGGTTAAATAAAGGAAATGAAAACAAAACAAATGTTTCGATTAGCTTGACTCGCGAGCGTTTCATTGCCAGAGCTGTACAGTGTGTTCACACCTGTGGACGCGGCCGCTTCATTGACATTCGCACACACCGGAGATAGGGGCTTTGCTTTGCCTCACTTATCGCAGCCTAGTTACATTATGGCAAAAGTCCTCTCAGAAAAAAAAAAAAAGTTTCAGCATCGCAATTAACTGGCCACCACTGTGCTCATGATGCTTTGGCTAATATCAATAGTGATGTCTTCTTTTGTTTTGGTACACAGTTCAACAAATGTCACAAAAACAAAAAAGTGAATACATACAAGTTCGTTGTTCACCACCCTGCCTGTTTGTTTTTGTCCCGGTAGTGTTAGCTTGACACGTTGAGCTCTCGTTATGTCCGTAGACAGCAACAACGATAATTCCTCCCCCTCCTGTTGTTGTATCTCGCGCAAAACAAGCCGCGGCGCGTCACATCTCACAAGACATCTCATTTACACAGCCCCACGTACCTTCGCTCCCGCCCGCCCGAACTACATTGAACTACGATGCAAACGCACCCCCTCAAATGTCTCCAAATAATAGAAACAACGCAACACGCACATTTTTTGTTCTTTTTCTTTCTACAGAGCAGACACTTCTCGGGATGTAAGAATTTTAGACTTGGGTAAATTAAATTTTAGACCAAGGATGAAAATATGGCTGTTTTTAAGACATTTTAGGCCTAAAATGTAACTTTCTGAATTTTAGACTTCTTTTAGACCCCGCGGGAAACCTGCAAGATCAAAAACATCCGTCAAGTGAGGCGGGCCTTTTGCGCACCTGCTGCGTCCCATGCCTCCTTGTGACCAGCCCTTCATTTCCGTGCCCTGGTACATGGGAGCGCCCTGTTGGTGTTGTTGCATCATGGCGTTTTGAGGCCCCAGGCGGCCCGCCATCATGGCGTTCGGTGGACTGTTGGCAACAGATGGGCCAAATGAGGGCTCCCCCTGCTGGCTCATACCTGAATGATAAACAAATACATCGTGTCAACCTGTTGCCCTGATTGCAGTTCATCATTCACGCCACTGCTTATGTCTTTGAGTTTATTTCGATAATAGATTTTTATTAGACATACATGCATAAGATATATGCATTGTTAGTCAAAGGTGATATGGACCAAACCTTGTTGCAATAGCAAAAATTCACATGTAACTGAAAGGGTTTGTAATTGTTTCCAAATCTTTTTCTTTTTTTTTTTGCTCTAATTTAAGCTCTCAATTCAGTTGAACTGGTTTCCTTGTTCCCAAGATGCCAACAAGGCGTTACTGTTATTACTTTGGCCTAAGTACAAAAACAGTAAATTAGTGAATTTTAGGATGGAGTTCCCCAAAAAGAAGCTAGTAGGTGAATTTGCAAATGCTGAACTGTGAATTTGCTTTGGGTTCACGATATTTGTGATTCATTTTATCTTTTCTGTTTTTTTTTTAATTACTATTTTTTTTAAGTGTTCAGTCTTCCCTCCCGATAATTCGGTTCACTTTTCGCGGTCTCACTGTAACACATTTTTTAGTGCTATTTTGCATTAACTTTTTACAGTAATGTACCTATTTTATAAAATTTATAAACGTTTGAACACATGTTGAAACAAAAGAGAAATGTGAGAAAATGTAAATGCCTCAATGAGAAAAGTGTGTAAATTGTCTGGTGTGTTTTTTTTTTTTTTAGCGCCTTAAAACATGCATAATAAATGTAAAAGATAAAGCTAGCTACTTCTCGGATTTCATTTATTACGGGTATTTTTTTTTTTTTTAACCTAATCCCAGCGGAAAACAAGGGAACACTGTAATGCATTTACAATGCGTTAATAACGTTTTTTTTTTTTTTTTTTTTTTACAAGCTGTCATTCGGCTTGTTTTTTACTTTAACTTGTGAGCGCAAACGTCAGACAAATGAATTCAGTTCGACTTACTTCATAATAAAGAGACGTTTGGCAAATACTTAGAAAATTCACCATAAAGAGGCTTCATGCTCTTTAATGCCACTCCCAATTGAAGTTTACTGTCAAACTAAACATAAAAGCAAGAGAATTACACTTTGTGTCGTTACAATTTGGGAAAAATCTGCTGATTTTAATGCTAATACACAATGCAGAACACCATGCTAACGGGTAGCAACAGTATTCAGTTTTAGAAGCACGGATATTATTGTATATTCTTTATCCTCAATGAAAAACTACTAATATTAAAGCATTTTGAATCAAATACAATAATAGTAATATTAATACTATTATTCTACATTTGCCTTCAAGACTTTATTATACTTCCTCTCGGTGGCTATGGTGGGCACATTAGAACATGCATAAATGGTTTAATACTTTACATTCTATTAAGTACGATATTTTATTTAAGTATATTATTGATTTATTCACAAAGTTCAATATTATAGAGTGCTAATTTTCTTTATGAAAAAAAACAAAAACATTTTTAGGGTTGGGGAGGCTGAAACAGATAAATGGCATCTCCATTAACTTCAATGAAAAAGGTGATTTGAGTGTTTTATGTTACAAGCATGGTCACATAACCCGAATTCATATCTCAAGGCTCCACTGTATATAAATATTATTATATGGTCTTGCTAACATATTCCCTGCAATAAACATTTACTGTTCTCTCACCTGCTACACTTCAGAGACTCACAACCAGGGGGCAGTATTGTTCTACTGCACCAGTGAACTCACCGTAATTCCCTCCGTAAGCAAACTGCTGCGGAGCAGGCTGACCCATGTTGGGTCCTCCCACACTGTTGTCCATGCCGCCGGGAGCCGTGACGTTAGGCGGGGGGCTGAATCCACCTGCGGCCGCCTGTTGCTGCTGTTGCATCAGCATCATCATGCGCTGCCTTCTCATCTGCATCTCCCTGCTGCGCTGAGCCATCATCTGAGCATTCAGGAAACCCTGCCGGCAGAACAATTTCCACAGCATCTGAGGAAGTCCGAGTACAAGGAGGGTAAGAATGTGGACAAGTAAAGTCTACTTTTATCTACCTGCCCAGCCATGCCTGCCTGCATAGCAGGCCTCATGCCAGGGTTGCCTCCAGGGTTCTCCATCTTCATACCCATGGCCTGCCGTGTCTGATTCATGAACTGAAAAAGGAAAAAAGGTTTTGGATTGCAGCAAAACAAAAAGCATCTCTTCAAAAATAAATAAATCAATAAATAAATCTCATGTAGATGTCAAGGATGCTAAAAATCGTACAATTTCAAACCAAAAAAATTGTAAGATTCATATACAATTTCTAAGGTTAGGGTTAAAAAAAATAAATAAAAAAAATAAAAAATAAAAACATGAATCGGTTACATTATATATTTGCCATAAATTCTCAAGAAAATATAATTTTAAAGGCCATGTTTTTTGTATTTTACAGTTTTCTTGAAATTTACTGTTCACCTGAATTCAAAAGTATTTTCTTACATTTATGAAAGACCTGACTTATTACACTTAAAAACTATTCCGAATCTTTTGAATTTATATTTCAATTATTGAATTAGATTATATTGGCTGGCAACCAGTCCAGGGTGTCCCCCGCCTACTGCCCAGAGCCAGCTGAGATAGGCGCCAGCAGCCCCCGCGACCCTTGTGAGGAATAAGCGGTCAAGAAAATGAATGGATGGATGAATTAAGATTATGAAAATATTTTCATCTCATCCTTGCTGATGTTCGTGTAGAACTTAAATGCTTATAACGTGCTAATTTCATTAATAAACTAAATCATTTGATCAGTTACTGCCCCTGCAAAATTTACTTTGGAATTTACGGTAATATTTTAACATGACCTTAACGCTTAAGAAAAATTGATGTGCCATAACTAATTGATGTCAGATTGAATTGAAGTGAATCGGGAAAAATTGAAATCGAATCGATTGAGGAAATTTGAATGACGCCCAGCCCTACCAATTTCCATCTGCATGTAAAACATCAGCATACGATTTTTTTTTAAATGTAAATATTAACAATGCATTGACATAAAATACCTGTTAAGATTTGACTCATACCTGTTGTCCCTGCAGCCTCTGTTGCAACTGGAGCCTCATGGGTTTGTTCGCACTAATCATCCTGGGCCTCATCATGTTTGCACGAGGGTGACCCATGCTCCCCATTCCACCCATGCCAGGGAAACTATTACTTTGGCCCATTGGAGACAGCATGGGTCCAAATGCGCCTTGCTGAGGTTGTCCCTGCATAGGATTCCCACCATAGCCGGTCTGCATGGCCATGGTGGGGGGTCCGGGGTAGCCTTGTCCATAAAGAGGCTTCTGCTCCAGAACCATGGAAGGTTCTTGTCCAGTAAAAGGCTCCAGCGGTTGTTCTGCTCCCTGGGTCTACAGGAACACACAGGAAAGGCATTACAGTGAGCTGGGCAAACCTATTGATGAATTGTCTGTTTGTTAATACAGCAGCGTTGAAACTCCCTGAGCTCATTTATCTCACTTGCTCAAACCAACAGACAAAAAGCGAAGTCTGTCCAATTCCGAGACGGTGTCATCTGTTCTCGCGACCTACCTGACTGACAAGGTCTGGGATGCCAAGAGCCCTGTCTATCTCTTCCAAAGCGGTGCCGTCCGTGTTGTTCAAAAGAGAATCCAGCTGGTCCAGAAGCGCCCGCTCGTCGCTCTGACCCTCACTGGTAGTGGGCGGCGCCAGAAGTTCATCTAAGGTGTTTGCAAACTGGCGTCTGTGGCAAATGTAAACACCGATGAGGTTTTTTTTTTTTTTGTCTCTTAGGGCAAAATACAAACGACAAGGTGGGCAGCGCTCACCTGTTGCCTTCCATCCCCATTAGAGCATCTGGCCATGAAGAGTTGGGTTGGCCCTGCTGGCTGAAGGAGCTAACGCTCATCACCATGTCAGTGGGGCCACCTTAACCACACAATAAGACATTGGAAACTTATATGTACTGCAATAACAAATGGTTATGATGCAATCGATTGCCAATGTGAACACGGCAACATACCCATATCCATGAGCTGCTGCTGCAACATCGATCTGGATCCCGGGTTACTGTTGGAGCGGCTCATCATGGGGCCTGTCATCATTCCCTTGTTCCCGTTGTACTCCATGCTGGCACGCATCATGGAGGGATGAACGGATGAACCTACTGGACTGGGACTGGAGCGGGATAGACCCCAGTCTCCGGATGCCCCCATGGGAGATCTCTGGGCAGCCATAGCCCTATTCATAGGTCCTGGTCAAAATGAAATGCGCTCAAAACTCAGTCGCGATAGATGGTCATTCATTTTAGTAGGGATGTTCGATACCACTTTTTTTCAGACCGATACCGATACTCAGACCCTCAGTACTCACCAATACCAGTAGTACATTTTGACAAATAAAAAAAATCACAAAGATATTTTTAAACAAATATATTTCCTTTAATTTTGACAAAAAAAACAGCACAGTCACTCTTCAATAGTCTTTTTTTTTTTTTTTTTTTTCCTTCAATAGTCACTCTTCAATAGTCCTAACGCTCAAAATAAAACGCAAAAATGCTCTTTTAGTTTAAGATTCACAATTTTGAAGTATTTCCAAACCGGTGAAGTTTGGGTGAAAAACTGCTGCAAGCTAGCGCCAGCTACAGGCAAGGAGGACTCACTTAACGTCTTCCCCCTCTGCCATCGCTCGCTTGTACTCGTCTGCGTCACGAGTACTCGAGTACTTGAAAAAAGGGCTGGTATCGGCCCGATACCGATACCTGGTATCGGTACTCGCCCATCCCTACATTTTAGCATTGTACTGCACATTAGCAGAGTTCTACAAGGAAAAAAAAAAAAAGTACAGTACATACCTATACTTCCTGGGTAGCCTTCTGGGCTACCCATCACATTCTCCTGCTTGACAAGCATTGGGCGCCTTCCCGCTCCTCCAAGGCCACCAGGAGGCTTCCCGTCTACGGACAAGGCCCTTTGGAAGGGCCCTCGAGGCCCGGGACACAAACCTGGACTCGCTAAGTAAACAAAATATTCACTCACTCACTCCGCTTAGTACCACACGATTAAATACAACTACATTTAAGACTTGATTATAGTTCCACTACGGAGTTGAGAAATGGAAGCCCAAATATCCCTTGTAAGGACACCAATCAAGTGACTGATAAGCAGGTATCATTGCTTACCCTGAAGGCTGTCATCAAGGCAACCCTGGGGTTTGTTGCCGTCGTTTGGCCCAGCGCCTCCTGCCTGTTCCGAGTAAAAATCAGAGCTGGACCCCCGAAGATCCCCCAGGATAGACTCTAGGTTATGCAACTGGGAAAAAAAAAAGTAGAACAAATAATGTCAAGGTCCAAGTAGCTACTTCAGGTGGATCCATATTCTAGTTGCGGCAAAAACAACAACCAAAAAGCTTGATCTGAACTTACATCATCAGGTGGTTCAGACTTGATCTTGCTCTCATGATGTTCAGGAACATGACCAAGGCCACCACGTGGGGGACCGCAAGCAGTTCCCGAGGGTCCCTTGGCATCGAGCTCCTCCAGTTTAGGTTTGACGTCCACTGGCTCTTTGGAATCGTCCTTGTTGAGGAGATAGTGGAGAAGGGCATGGGTCTTCTCTTTCTTGGGGCTAAGCTGCTCCTGTTTCGGCTCAGTGATTAAGCCGGAACCCGAAACTCCCGGACCGGCTTCACTGCCCTCTTGGCTGCCTAACGCCACCTTTCCTGTAGCCTCTGCTGTGATCTTTGCCACTTCATCAGGTGTGTTGCCATTCTGGAGTAGCTTGTGGAGAATCTTGTGCTTTTCTTGGAGTGAGCCCGTGCAGCTGGCCGATGCGGACGCCCCCGCTAACCCGCTTGTCTGGTTTACATTGGCATTAACCGAGGAAGAGGAGGACACCCCAGTGGATGAAGGGCTAGTCATGCCCCCAGCGGGGTCCTTACTTTCTGCGGCTGCCGGAGTACAACTGTTGTTTGACGGCTGTGGAGCGGGAGGCACTGAAGGTCCACTTCCAACGATTCCGAGCTCCTCGGTTGGAGAAGTCAGCAATTGCAGCAATTTCCGATGACCCTTACTTTCTGCTGCCCTTCGCGTAGGCTCCAATGTTGACGCAGGGACCTCACTTCCCCCGTCTCCCAACTCTTTCGGTGTTGTAGCTGCCTGGCTGTCGGGTCTGTCCCCCGGGCCTTCAGCCTGTGGATGCTGATGATGGTGCAAGGGGTGGGGATGGTCTCCAGGCCCAGGCCCAGGCCCCAAGACGCCCACTGGGCTTTTGGGTCCATCTTGGCCTGGTTTGGACATTTGGTTCGGCTGAGAGGAAGAAGAGGAGTGGACACTAGGAGAGCTATCTGGTTTATGGACTGGAGAAGGAGACATAAGTGTAGAGGGGATTGAGTTCCCTACTCCTTCACTGATAGCTTGTAAGGCGTTAAGGGAGCTGCTGGAGTAGGTTGTAGTGTTCCCACCGCCTCCTCCACCACTGCAAATGCCACCCATGGGAGAGTGCATGCCTGAAAGAAAACCACAATACAACAAGTAAGCAAGTGGGCACATTAACAGATGTTCGACACGCCAGACCGTTCAACAATCAACACTCACCTCCAGGAGAAAACTGATTGGCGCCCATCTTTGGACTTCCTCGATTTCGGGGTGACATTAAGAGCCCCGATTGGGGAGCGCCCATCCGAGGGCTTCCTGAAGGGCTGTTCAAGCCACTTAGCCCAAAGCCCCCGCTGCTCTGAAACGGGGGCTGATGTGGGTGGTGTTGCATGCCTTGGCTTGGGTTATTCATGGGACTCATTTGACTCATATGTCCCATCTGACTCATCTGCATCATGCGGTTACCCATGGCTCCACTCCCACCCCCACTACTCCCTCCGTACGCAGAGCAGCCACCCATCTGACCCATGTGACCCATGTGGCCCATGTGGCCATGCTCGTTCATTCCGAAGCCCCTGTTCATGCCGCCCATGCCGCCCATCACCATCCCACTATTGGGGTTCATGTTCATTTGGGCATTTGGGTTGGGGCCGCCCATGGGCTGCTGTCTCATGCTGTTCGGCATCATGTTCCCAGCCTGAGATGAGCGGTAACCATTAGGTTCTCTGGTTGGAGAAAGAAATCAGATGAAAAAAACAAAACAAAAAAACTTGTAATTCATCACAGCGACTTCATTTTTTAAAATGCAGATGCAATATAAGCTATGTTGAGCCTTCTTACTGTTCATGTCTTTGCTCTATGTGCCATTTTTAAAGCTACTTCAGCTTTTACTTCAGCTTCTATGAATGGCTACACAATTTCTCTTTAATTTACTTCATAAGCATTCCGCATGCATTCATCTGAACATTCAGCTTTCAGCATTCCCACGCAATTTCTCCAGAAATTGCACTTAGTCTAGTTCTTTTATAATATATCTTTGTGTCTAACCTCTGAAGGAGATGAGTAGAGATGAAGCCTTGTGGCTCGTTGCTCATTGGGTGACGGTACAGTTTGCTCTTTGTCTGGGCTGTGACTGGCGTGCCATCGGACAGGGAGAAGCGATACAGCGGTGTCTCGGCGTGGCCCTGCAAAAAGGCTGCACAGAAAAAGCCGCAAGTTGAGCCAATAGTGTATTTTCAAAGGATTCGAATTTGTTTGCATTCACGATGAGCCTCAATCGATGACAGATATGTTTGAAGCATGCAGTCGATTACTAGCGTGTGACGCACCCTCGTGATAGTGGCGTTTGTGGGACCAGGGTTGCCCGTCACTATGCTGGAGGAACATCTGGATGCAGCGCCTCAATAAATCCTCCCAGCCCGGACGCACTGATGCTCGCAGAGAGTTCTGGTCAATCTGGATCAGTTTACCTAAAAGAGTGACAAATGAAGGAAGAAAAGTGCGAGAACAACCAAAAATTAGTCACACTTCAAGAGTCGGTCTTTGGTAAAAAAATGGTTTTGTGCGGGTCCTCACCTGAGAGCTCATGCCTTGTATTGAAACTCTCCGTTCTCTCCATAGCTGTAACCCGACGGGCCACGCAGATCATACATGACTGCAAATCTGATAGAGGAAAGAGGTTACGTTTTTTTTGGCTATATATTTTTATACTAAACATTTTTGTGGTGGTTTTTCAGATGCTGGACTGGTTCATACTTCCAAATTAATAGCTCAGATAATTATGGGAATGGATGCATTTTCATCTAAGTAATTTAAAGGGCCATTTTCAACAGAAAGAAGATCATTTTTTTGTATATAATGAATGTGATAATTGATGAATTGATGAATGTGATTCATTTTTTTTCATGTACAATTAATACCTTTAAAAACGTTTTTTTTTTTTTTTTCACTTGCTGTCGACTGAAGATGACATCACGTGCTGAGGAAAAAGTTAACGACCAATCATGGCTCAGTTTGCTGAGCAAACCCAGAAACAGGTGAGCTGTGATTTTGGTCATTACCTATTTCCTCAGCACAGGTGATGTCATCTAAACTTGCTGCTCTGCAAGATGAATTCTCGTGGTATTTGTGAATTCACAAACTCCAGAGAATACATCTTGTGCCGAGCCTGTTGACTTCTACCGATGACCAAACACAGAGTGACATTGCGTTTGGGGCGTGATATGCAACTGTGACGAAACCAGGGGAAACAAACTAACAAACTAACAAACTAACTAACAAACTAACTAACTAACTCAAGTTAATACATTTTACATAAGTGAATAAATAATAATTAGTGAATAAAGAGATAAATAAATACATAAATAAGTAGACTTAACATCAAACTCATACATACCACAAAACACCAAGAACAAGTCTCATGGTGTGCCAAAAGCCAAATAATACAGATGTGTTTTAAGGCGTGTTTTAAAAGAGGATAAAAAGGGGGATTGCCTCATATTTAGTGGAAGGTCGTTCCAAAGGGAGGGACCGGCAACAGCAAAGGCTCGATCTCCTCTAAGCCTCCGCTTAGCCCTCGGTACCTCCAATTGTGTCTGGTCTGCTGACCTGAAGCACCGGGCAGGTGTGTAGGGGTGCAAGAGCTCGGCGAGATAAGGTGGGGCAAGACCATTGAGAGATTTGAAAACAAATAGAAGAATCTTAAAGTGGATTCTAAATTTCACGAGCAGCCAGTGAAGAGAGGCCAGAATAGGGGTTATGTGTTCCCTCTTACGGGCACCAGTAAGGAGACGAGCAGAAGCATTTTGGACAAGCTGGAGACGCTGGAGGGAGGACTGGCTGATCCCAAAATAAAGTACATTACAATAATACAGCCGAGGTGTAATAAAGGCATTGATTACCATTTCTAGGTACTGCTGAGATAGGAGATTTTTTACCTTAGCCAGCTGTCTAAGATGAAAAAAGTTGGATTTGACAACAGTGGCAATTTGCTGGTAGGAGACCTTCAATCTGTCCTTTTTCCACCTTCGTTCAGCTTTGCGGCACTCCCATTTGGCTCCACGCGTTTTTTCATTGAACCAGGGCTCCCGTCTGACTTTGGGTCGCACAGTTTTGAATGGAGCCACTGAATCAAGTATACTGAGGCAGCTTGAGTGCAACCAAGAGCTGAGTTCTTCCGTGTTTGAAGTGGGCATACAAAGCTCATCAAAGGCATCAAAGAACTGATCAGCAGTGAGGGGGTTAAAAATTCTACGCCTTGACTCAGGAGCAGCCGATGGAACAGAAACAGTAGGATAAAAATGCACATCATAGCAGACAGCCATATGATCAGATATCATATTGTCAATTATTTTTAGATTTGACACTGGGAGACAATAGTAAAGAACCAAGTCTAACAAATGACCTCTTTCATGTGTGGGACCAGACACACACTGCATGGGATTAAATGAGTCAATGAGGCTCAAAAAGTCCTTAGCCAGTGGTTTATCAGGGCAGCACACATGAATATTAAAGTCCCCCATAATCAGGATATAGTCATATTTTAGCATGACTTCGGCAACAAGATTTGCAAAGTCATTTAAAAACTCCTTATTGTATTTTAAATGGACGCTGCAATTTTTTTGGTTCTCGCAGAATTACTCACCGTTTCCTTGTTGAATGTTGAACAGCGAGAGGCGCTTTGTGCATTTTTAGCTAGTAAAACTGTTCATGCTCCCGAGAACAAAGTCGACATTCCCCTCCGTGGCCGTGATTGGTCAAAACATGCACAAGATGCAGCATCGTCCAATCAGCTTGAAGCATTGTACAGAATGTCCCGCCTTTCCCGAGCAAATCACCATGGAGCAGTCCCAGATTTGTATTGTGAAGAAACTCCCTTGAGTGAATGCCAATATCAAGCTAGCTATTGCCAGGTTAGATGTCATCTTCAGTCGACAGCAAGCGGAAACGTATTAATTGTATATGAGAAATAATGAAGTTGTGAAATTCATTCTGGACAAATTTACTGCTGAAAATGGCTCAATGAGTCAAGTATCCCTTTAATATTTTTTGTTCCTTCTTACGTTCTAACCATGTAGCCTTGGTCTCCTGGCACTACTTCACACATTATCATTCACTGAGGTCATTCTACAACAGTAGTAGGTTTCATATATTTTTGATTTCTGCCACCTAATGAGGCTTCTACACTTTTCTTTTGATCATTTGAGTCAAGTTCTTGCTTTTACTTTATTTAAGAATATTAACTCATTCACTCCCAGCCATTTTCACTGAAGTGTTTTCCTGCATTTTGACTGATTTTGCAAGGCCCACAGAATATTGGGTTCTATTGCTATGAAAACATGGAACCTACCAAAATAAAGATTAGAGTGTCTTCTTTAAAAAAAAAGAAGAAAAAGTATATTTCTATCGGTTTCTGTTTTGCAGCAATTAACATTATAATGTAGCTAAGTTTCATCATTATTCACAAATCTGCTTAGAACAGTGGGGAAATCAGCTTGTTTTAACACGGCCCTGGTTGATCTCTTATACTCTGTTGCCACCTGCTGGCCGTTTTTGTAATTACTACCATTGTTTCAACCGTTCTCTACATTAGAGAGGCTGCATCAAGGCCTTCTCTATGCTCTTGTGTAAAAAAAAACAAAAACGTATAAATATGTCTTTGGGGCACTTAAAACATCTACAATAGAACATATTTATACGTTTTTGGGAGCTAATGAGTTAAAGTGTCATATGAATTTAGACATGTCCCACGCTCATTTCCACGTTTTCGCTTTCTGGGAGAGAAATGTGGTCAAAGGTTGCTGAAAAAGATAATGTCATGCAAAAAGTTGACATATTCTTGATGTACCTTCACCCTCCTCAATCATGGCCTTTGGCTGTGTAAGGGCAAAACACTGCATGGTTTCATAGTGTGGCCCTCCTGGTCCCTCTTCCATAGCGCCATGGGCGTGGCCAAACTTGACGAGCATTCGGCAATTGAAGGTGTGACTCTTCTGGCGGACTGCCTCGTTTCCCCACGACACTCCATTTACTAGAGAAGGACAAAAACATGAATTCTACCAACACTGAACAAATTCCATGAATTGTATACTCTCACGGTCAGCAATCAAACGTCACAAAAACACTCACAGGAAAAGAAAGCAATGAAAGCACTGAAATCTGCATTTCCCTACTCCAAATGAGAAGCAGGTGTCTCTCCTGACGTCCAGAGCTCGGCTGAATGGACCACGGGATTATTGTAGCTAACGTGTCCATTTCCAATGCCTCCGCTACTAAGTGTACTCTGTGGCAGCCGAGGCCAGGTACACTCTGTCATCTATCCTCATTAGGGTCCTGACTCCTCATTACACTCACAGACTTTCACGTGCGTGGCACAGCCAGGCAAAGCTGGGGTCACCTTCGGGATAGGGGAGAGGAAGAAGACAAGAGGGAGGCAAACTTCACAGAGGAAACAAAAACCGTCTTGCAAGGTCTGTGTGAAGTCTCGAGACCTTGAATTGTTGGCAGGAGGTTTCTGTCTGGCAGGTGCAGGGAGGATATGGGCTGGAGATATGTCAAGAGGGTTGGATATAAAAAAAAAAAAAAAAATGGAGCTGGTGTGCTGTTGGGGCAAGTTTTTTTTCTTCCCTCATCTAAGCCAGCATAGTGACTCGGGATGTCACGATAAGGGCAATATCGTGATATCGTGATATCAAAACTGCCACAATATCGTCGTCGTCATGTTCACAATATTTAAAATGAACACATCTGTTAAAGAGTGAGGTTGATTTCCATTCGTGCAGTTCTAGCACCCTCTAGTGGCTAGTTTATTAGTGCAATTTAATTTTCATTAGGGATGTTTTGGCCTCATATGTTTAAAATCTATGCTAATTGTCAGATGAAGGGGAACCTAATTTGCTTGTGAAGCGATCAATGTGTGCTTGCATTAGCAAGTAAGTGCCTCAATATTGTTATTAGAGATTGTAGGTGGTTTATATGCATTGCTGTTATGTTCAAAAGTACAATATTGTCTTTTTTTTTTTTTTTTAGTATGAGCTCTTTTTTACAATATTGTGACCTTTTTTGGAATATCGCCAACGCCCCCCACAATATCGTTGTAATTATCGTATCGTGACCTTCATATCATGATAATATGGTATGGAAAATATGGAAAAATGATGGCCCTCAAAAATGAAAAACATCAGCTCAGGGAGTTTTTGTGTATTTAACTATAGTTGGCGTGCTCAGTGGTCATCCCGCAGGAATGTGCAGAGAGAGGTCATTTCATTCACGGCACCGGAAGCCTAATGGCGCTGGCGAGCAGCAGAGCGAGACACAATGAGGGGTGGGAGTGCACACACAAGCATGTTGTCAAACGGCCAACTGTGAGATTCAGCTTATTTGGCAGCCGTCGCCGTCTGCGTGAAACAAGGCCACAAAGTCAGGAGGAAAGGTAAGATGAGACAAAGGGGGAAGCAGTACAGGAAGGTGAGATCCTCTGTTGTTTTAAAGTAATGCTGCAGTGTTAATTTAATTGCGTGGCGGGTGCAGTCAAACAAACATTTCATCAGCGAACACTTCATAAACATTGCTTTGTCGTGAAAACACGGCAAATAATACCGTCTTTAGCGTACGCACGCATCGAAATTCAATGAAGTGAGGGGAGCGTGCACAGGTGCATTATTCAGCAGTAAGTACTTTCCAGATGGCTGCCATGGGATCTGAATAAAGCTCGGGCCTGTTTGACACTGTCGGGACCACTGAGTGTGACTGACAGCTGCGCCACACTGCCTGCTTCGCAACGAGTGGGGGGTGGGGAGGGCGGGGGCGTCTTTCTCAGGTGTGTTGTGAGTTCTCTGACAAGACACTTCCCAGGAGCTCCTCATTACGACGAGGAGATAAGCACGACGGAGCAAAATCCATAACTGAGGCGTATCCACTTGGGCAACATTGGTTTCTAACTTTGCCCTGTGGATGAGGTCGTCAAGTTTGATTTCTGAGCGGCAACGCAGCCCCAACGCTGACTGTGTGGATAGCGGGACTTGCTGAATGTCACAGGTTTCAAACTCCGGTCCTCGAGGGCCACCGTCATGCATGTTTTACATGTTTCCCTCCTCCAACACACCTGATACAAATGATCAGCTCAGCCAGCTCTGCAGGAGCCTGACGATATGGATCTTTTGAATCAGGTGTGCCGGAGGAGGGAAACATCTAAAACAGGAATCACCAACTACAGACCTCGAGGTGACTTGTCCTGCATGTTTTCGATGTATCCCACCTCCAACACAACTAATTCAAATGATCAGGATCTCTTTCGGGCTTTTGCAGAGCTGCTTGGTGATCTGATCATTTGAATCACGCATGTGAGGAGGAAAGCATCTAAGACAGGGGTGTCCAAACCACGACCCGGGGGCCATTTCCGTCCATTTATTAGTGGCCCGCGACATTTGCTAAAAATGGCATTTGACTCAGTTCAAATAAAATAAAAACAAAAATGTTTGGAGATGGTCAATGTAAGAAGGGAAGGTGTCGAAAAACACAGGTGCTATTAAAGGTTATTTTAGTTCGGAAAAACTAAAATTCAAAAAACAATTTCGTTCACGAAATAAAATAAAAACGAAGATGCTTTTTAAAAAAGAAAACTAACTGAAACTACATTTTATGTTTACAAAACTAACTAAAATAAGACTAACTATAATTATAGCAAAAATGTCCTTCGTTTTAGTCTTTTGTAATTAATTTAATGCATGAGCCTTTGGGGTTGATTTTAAATGTGATTTTTAGTAGATTTATTTTTGATATAAACCGGAATAATGACGTCACGCCCATGGTGCTTTTTAAATATTGCGCACAAGTAATACACATTAAAAAAACTAAAATTAATACTGAAACTAACTAAACTAAAACTCAGCATTTATTAAAGAACTAATACTAATACAAAAACTAACAGAACCACCCTGAAAACTAATTAAAACTAAATAAATAAAAAAAAAAAAAAAAACTCAAAACAAAATAAAAACTAAAATGAAAAATTCCAAAACTATAATAACCCTACTGCCATATTACAAATAAATTGGTTTATATACTGTAGCCTTTTTCTAAATATGAAAAAGCACAAATAAATGATTTGTACAATTTTTAGGACTAAACACAATTTCTCTTCATAACATTATGTGGCCCTTGCGTCCTTCTGATTTTCTGTACGTGGCCCTCAAGTGAGAACGTTTGGACACCCCTGATTTAAGACATGCAGGACACCGGCCCTCAAAGAACCAGAGTTTGAGACCTATGCGTGTCAGAACATTTAAACTCAGCGTTCAAGTAGCTAAGACGTCTTTGTTACAACACTTGTGACATCACCATAGCCAATTATCTTGTTGAGGCAGCAGTACTGGCAAGAATACAACTACAGTATATGAGCTCACACACTCACAAGTCAGTACACGGGGAGGTTCTCCGTTAACAATGGATTTCTGTTAGTCCCACAGTCTATCACAAACCTAAGTACAGCGATAATAGAGTGCCTTCTTGTGCCGCGTGACAACATATTCTCACACTGGGCTGTAGGCCATCTTCATGGACTATGCACTTTCTGACTGCCACTGTTTTATCTTATCAGGGTTGTAGACTGCGACCAATTTGGCCCTGCAGGCGCCCTAATTTCACAAAGTGCAACTGAAAAAAAAAAAAAAATCTGAGGTTGCACCCGTGGAACCAATCGATTGAGCGGGGAAATGTCACCTCGACTCATAAAGACTCACTTTGGTTCATCAACGGGCACTCGTATAATGGTCTCAGCCAATCAGAGATTGAAGGGCGGGACCCTCCTCACAATGGCCATGGTCCTGATAGTTCTGTACTTTTTCTTTCACCTTTTTAATTCCACCATTTGTTAAGAAAACCCCGTCTTTAACTTCAAGGCATCCCGGGCTGCAGATTGAGGCTGCAGTAAGTCTGTATAAATGTGCTACAATTTACAAGCATGTATGAGGATTTTTTTCCCCCTAAGGATAATTGTGTTTTATTATAGTTTATCTTCAACACGTTTTATTACCGTTTCCAATTTTGACAAGGTTAAAAAAAATAAAAATCAGTCATCATTATCGATATTGACTGATATGAATTACTTATATTGCAAAAACCCTTTTCAGTAAACAATTAACTAATGTCCCGCTAGACAGGCAGCTAGATGGGCAGCCATGCCTTGGTATTATTTTCCAAAGATGAAATTATTATTTTGATGGGAGTTCCTCACCATCACTTGCATGGCGGTATTGCCAAAGCAAGATGGAATAAATGAAGCCGTTGTGCAAGGCACGTCCTCAAAAACAGACAACATAACAATTCTCGATTCATTCATTCATTCGAACAAGTACGACCCAAGTGAAAAGAGTATGAACAACCCCAGTCGCAAGTGGTTCCCCAATCACAAAAAGGATGGTCAGGACAGTATTGTATGAACCGGTCTGTGGCACACACACACAAAAAATAAATAAATAAATAAATAAATAAAAGGTTGGGGGCTCACCATAACATACAGAAATTAAACTATGGCTGCACACATTATCCATCAAAAGCACAGCTAAGATATCAACGTTTTATGTGCATGTGTTTTAATGGATGAGACAGACAACATTTGCGCAATAATCAAGTTTGTTCCAAGGGAAGAGAGCCTTTTTTTTTTTTTTTTTTTTAAGACTGATGCTGCTTTTGAGGAAGGTTGAAGTCGGATTTATCCCAGTTGGCTTTTCCCAGTTCTGACCTGAAAGCGTTCGAGACGAAATTACACAACCAAAATGGCGGATAGTGACAATTTTTTATTTTCTTTTGTCCTCAAAACCCATTTTGACCTCCTTGCCTTCTTTCAATTTTTTTTTCTTTATGTATTTATTTCATAAGCATTCCATACATTTCAGTAGCTCACCATATATTTTCATGTAGGGCGATACTGTCATGTCATGTACGTGTGAAGTTATGTCGAATATTTATGAATGAAGAAAGCTATTTAGTTTTAATGGGGGGCATTAACGCACACACTTTGACTTCCCACTTTCCTCGAATGCAGCATTAGAGCAAGACCAGTGCTTGACTGAGAGATGAATGTGATGTGTGACAGATGTGCATGCATGCGTGTGTTTTGCGTGTTTCAATCTCACTGTTGGTCTTGGGCAGGTTCTTGTGGAATTCTTCTCTATCTTCTTCATGCAGAATGTTGTAGACGCTGGTATTGATGAGCTCGTCCTGCTTGTACTGCAGGTACTGTGTCACGTTGTCTGACACAAACACAATGCTGCCCTCTCGGTTCACCACAAACAGGAAGCCATCCAAAGCCTGGTGGCGCAGTGACAGGAAGTCACCCCTTGTCCAAGCGGCAGTTGACTTGACAGTGAGTAAGGAGGATAACTGGACTCACCTGCAGCAGAAGAGGCCCGAGGTGGTCTTTGTCAATGACCCCCTGACCTGTTGAGGAAACGTCCGATTTCTGAACATCGTCGCTGATGGAAGCCTTTCCTGTCAGGGAAGACAATGAAATTGTATTCAAACACATTGAAAACCCCACTGGCATTCTCTACTAAAGCTAATCCAGCAGGGGGCAGTGTTTCCCAAGCATCAGTAGCTTTTTTTTTTTTTTTTTTTTTTTTTTTTTTTATATATCCAGGTAAAGGAGGGGGGCATACGAGGGGGCAGGTTTCTCTAAGGAGCCCATCAGGAAGAGCCGAGGGCTGGGTGCATGTGCAGCAGGTAGTAGTCGTCCTCGTGCTTTATATTCAGTGTCAGACTCAAAGGAAGTGTCTGGTAGGCTGAGTTGGAGAGAGGGAGCGTGGGAGAGAGCTAGAGAGGTTCTGTGAGCCGTAATGGTGCAGGGGCAGGAGTCGAGACACCTGAATTAAGGGTGGGGGTGATGCTGGGAGAAGCAGCCAGAGAAACAGATGGCTGCAATAATAAATGATATGCGGGGGGAAAAAAACGCATTTGGCGTTTGGTTTGTCGCAATAGCGGCCACTCGTTTGGATAAATATCCACACAAAAGGCTAAATACAATCCTGTCTGAATTGGAGTTAAGGCAGGAGAGGACAGAATGAAAAGAAAAAATATGGGGAGAGCCGCAAAAGATATTACAACCAAAAAAAGAGAGAGCAAACCAAATAAAAACCTGCAAGACAAACATGTGAAAGTGAGACAGGGAGAAGTAGAACAGGTAGGAAGCGCGAGATGAGTCCAAAAGCCTGTGTCATGTCTGTCTCCACTTCCTGTAACTATGGCAACCTGTCAGCAGCCAGTCAGGGCCAGCTGTAGCCTCTTCCCCTTCCTGTCGAGGTGACAGACTCCAACTGAGCCCCACAGAAACACAACCACCACCAATCCTCCCCTCTAATTATCCTTTAACTCACTTCAAGCTCAGCGTTAAAAGATTATTAGCAACAGAACTGAAACGGGAAATACAGCTTTAACACAAGTGATGATTTGGCACTTTGGCAGAACGGATGTGATTACCTGCAAAACGCTCAGTTAAACGGCCAGTCCACAGCTGCTCCTCCCCTCCCATACACACGCATAAATGACAGGTTCACAAAACTCTGCCAATGTTTCCTCACATCCTCACAAACAAACCGTTGAAGCTGTGAAATTTGAGGGAGATGAATGACTGATTCACCCTTGCACCTGGGCTCTGAAATGTGTGTGTGTGTGTACTTCCTTTGCCAAGTCCCCACAACCCCTTTATTTCACGCAACTTCCAAACAATAAGTCAGACAACTCACCCTGTTCTTTGATCTGTCGGATCTGCCGCACCGTCTCCTTGAGGATGGCGCATTTGTCCGGTTTGACATTGAAACTGTCGATGTCGCTGAGGTTGGCCGAGATCAGCTCAGCCAGCTCCTCGATGTACTTGCTTTCCTGCTCCCGCCGCTTCCTGTCACTCCTGCAGGTGGTAACGTTCAGCAGTTAAGTGAACGCTGCGAGCAAAGGCTCAACGTGGGTTGGTTATTTGATGCACTTCCAGAATGTAAACTCATATGTATAGAAGTGGTTGATTCAGTTTTTCCGAGTTGAGTGAAAATTGCTTTGCTAGGAGCAGCACATCATCAGACCACTCATTTGTGGTGTGAAGCAAAACAGCACTGTCCGCCACAGTCTATTACATTAAACGCAGGGAAGTTAGCATGCAGGCTAGAGAAGTTAACACATCAAATATCTGCAATATTTCAATTGCCCCGAGACTGCATTCATAGTAGGTACTTTATTTCATTTTAAGTGTCAATTAGCGGGAGAACGCATAACACTAAACTGGCTTAAAATGCTTTCCTTCTTTGAGTGCCGGGTGAGCTCCAGCCTATCCTAGCTGACTTCAAGAGGAAGGGTACACCCTAGACTGGTGACCAACCAATTGCAGGAAATAATTAGATCTTTGTGGAAAAAACACACTTGACTTAAAGTAGCACTTGGGAACTTTTCAACCTTCATAAAATATTTTCGTAACTCTTCTGATGAAACATCGACTTAAAACTAGTTGAACGGTAGCTTTGCCATCGCCTGAGGGGGTTGGTATTATTTTTACTGGCACTAAATAATTGAGGATGATGATAGGAACACTGCCACACGAATGCCACACAAATGCGCTGACTGCTTTATGGCAAATGTCACTTCCCCCAGTCCCCATTCATTATAAAGACGGAAGTCAATTTAAAGGGATAGTTCGGATTTTTTGACATGAATCTCTATTTCATCCTCACCTCCAGTGTGTGCGATCAGCACTGACTTACCCCTGACAGCGTTCTGTGACACGATTTCTGGTCTGGTGTTGACTTAAATAAAGCGTTTTTCTTCTAAAAACAATTTGTGTTCAAAAGAGTGAGACATTTGCATCACAAACTCTCCTGAAAAAAAGTCAGACGCCATTACCGCCGGGCACTACTTTTCTGTTCGTTCGTATCACTGCGCGGTGCCCCGCATGCAGCTGATAAGACGCGCATTAATCTCCAAGTTGTTTGTCTTTTCGAAGGCGGAAGGCGCGACTATCAGCTGTGTGCAGCGCGTCTATCAACTGTCTACAGGGCGCGCGCAGTGATACGAACGAACAGAAAAGTAGTGCCCAGCATTAATGGCGTCACACTTTTTTTCCACCACAAACTGTTTTTAGAAGAAAAATGCTTTATTTAACTCATTGACTGCCATTGACGGAAAAAGACGTCAAATAATGCATTTTTGCTGGGCTGGCAGTGAATGTGTTAAACAAAATGTGCCAATATATTTTGTGATTATATTGCAGCATCTTTTTTTCCTTTTTTCTTTTTTAAGGCAAATTTTGCTTAAAAATCCATCAATTTTGGTTACATCTCATCTTAACTCATTGACTGCCATTGACGGAAAAAGACGTCAAATCATGCATTTTTGCTGGGCTGGCAGTGAATGTGTTAAGTGGCCCCAGCCAACCTGCCGGACTACTGTCCTCTCGTCCAACACCGGACCAGAACTCGTGTCACAGAACGCTGTCAAGGGTAAGTCAGTGCTGATCGCACACACTCGAGGTGAGGATGAAATAGAGATTCATGTCAAAAAATCCGAACTATCCCTTTAATGTTGACGCTTGGCAGAAGCTGCAAAACAGTTTTGAGTAGACAAAAAAGAAAAAAGGAAGCTACCCGGACAGAAAGACAGTCAAGGATCAACACTGGCCAGGCTTTCAGTCACTGGCATGAGATCAAAAACAACACAATGCGCTTGTCCTCATTGGAAATGAGGTCTTCCTTCAGGCAGGACATTACCGCTTTTGTCCATATGGCTCTGCCATAACCAACGTCAACTGAAAGTTCCTTAGTGTTGCTTTAACATGCTGGGTCAACTACAATACAGAGAACCTCAGTTCACAAACACCTGCTTTACAACATTTCCTGACTATATTGCTTTGGTTCACTACTACGCTTGAGTTAGTGAACAGTCATAGAAACCACATGCAACAATCAGTTGCTTTCTCTCAAAAAGAGTGACTGTCGTTGGCTCCGTGGAACATGAAGATCTTTATGTTTTTGGCTTTAAATTATCGGCTAAGAAAGGGCATGTTTTTGGAACTTCGCACCCAACAAAATGGCCATCACTGCTATCTGAGCGCTATCTGCTCCTTGCCAAGCATCTGAGCCAGCTCAATGTGAAGGCGACTTGGTTCTGGGACTGGAATGAAATAATTCTGAAAAATTCTTAATAATTTCCATTCATTTTAATGAGATACAACTTGCTTGCCTGGCTTGCTCCCTGCCAAACTGGTTAAAGAATTGTTTACTATCTTATGACCTTCTGTTTTAAATATAAACTTATCACTTTCTACTGGCACTGTTCCAGTAGCTTTTAAAATCGTTATTCAACCTCTACTTAAACGACCTAACCTCGACCCAGAAAGTATGTAATTATAGGCTGGTATCAAATTTACCGTTTATTGTAAAAATACTTGAAAAAGTTGTCGCGCAACAGCTGAATCATTACATGTCCGCTAACCATCGATATCAACCTTTTCAGTCAGGATTCAGGGACGTTCACTCTCCATGGACAGCCCTTGCTAAAGTGACAAATGATCTTCTCTTAGCAATGGATTCCAATACCTCATCAATATCATTATTACTCGATTTTTGTGCTGCCTTCGATACAGTCGATTAGAACATATTACTCGAGTGCCTCCAAACATGTATTGGCATTTCAGGCTGAGCACTTTCATGGTTTCGTTCTTACCTGTCCATGGCAATGAGACCTCTGAGCTCTGTAACGTTACGTGTGGAGTCCCACAGGGGTCGGTACTTGGCCCTCTCGTTTAACATTTATATGCTTCTGCTTGGTGATATTATACGTCGACAAACAATGGATGTCGTTTCATTTTTTGCTTCTCAACCCAGATAAAACCAAGATGTTGATCGTTGGTCCCGCTCGTCATCGGCATCTGTTTACGAACACCTCTCTAAACCTATTATGAGCCAAAGTGGCTCAGTAAAAAATCTGGGCATGATATTCGACCCAACTCTCTCTTTTCAAATGCACGGTACATTAAGAAAATGAATGAATGAATGGATGGATGGATGCATGAATGAATGAATGAATGAATGGATGGATGGATGAAACAAAGTATGACCATAAGTCAATCTGAGCTATCCTTTTATACGGTCTCTAAAAGAAAGACACAAATGTCTCTAAGACAAATTAGTGAAATATAAAGTTACAATGAAATATATGAACCCTATTTGATCAAGTCTGTCTATAAACACCATTTAAGTAAAGGAATCACATGATCTGTTGTGTTTTGCTGATCAGTCACACTCACCCGAGACCAGGTGTGTCGCAAGTGGAGAGTTTGCGTTTCCGGTTTTCTGAGATCAGAGGTTCCATGGAGTTCTCCCCCAAACTGCTCATCATGTACACATATCAGCACCTGCATCAAGGCAGAAATAACAAATCGTACTGTAGTGGAGTTGTGGAGCTCTTATCCTGACTTCCTGTTGAAGACAGTCGAAATAACACGTGTGGGGCAAGTTGTAAATTGCAATTATCAGGCCAAAATATGCTCCTATCAACGCATATGATAATCTGCTGGCTGGGAATAACAAACACAAACACGTCTGCCGGCCTCTTCCGCTGAGAGAACGTGAGAGTAAGAATGTGAGTTTGTTTGTGTATTTGTGTGTGGGACTGTGTACGTGGGAGTTCATCAGCTCGCTCTCTCGCACTCTCTCTCTCACACACACACGCAGACACGTACACATACAGGATTAGCAGTGTCTCTGATGAAAAGACACGCAGCACAACTAACCCCGTTAGACAGCAGTCTGTCTCCCACAATGCATCAGGTTTGGTCTCCAGGAAGTGAGCTGATAAAGGTTGTTGGGAGGCGAAGCAGATGGAAAGAGAGGAAGAGGAGGAGGAGGAAGAGGGGAAGGAAGGAAAAAGAAGATATAAGAGAGGGAGGGAGACGCCGTTGAGCTCTGATTGGTCACTTTCTTTGCCACAGTGACAGCGACAGGCACTGGGGAGAGGTAGGAGGAAGGGGAGAGAGTGAACACAACTAAAGAAGGAGACAGAGAAAATGCAGAGGGCTTGAAAAAACAGGGAGAAAAGAGGCAGTGGTGAGGTTAGGTCAGTAGGGAGGAAGAGACAAGCATGTCAAACAGACAAACAGGTGAGAGGAGAGGAAGAAGAGCAGATTGAGCGCTAGTGCGCCACGTTGTTGCATGCGTGGTGCGCAATGAGTGGCCTGAGAGGCACCAGCAACCCTCTTAACCTTCACAGCCAGAGCAGCGTTTTCATTTCATTGATTACATGGTTATCCTCTGACTAGACTGCCGCCGCCGCTGCATAGCAATCCAGACCCACGGCGGCAGTCAGGCAACAGCGTCTCATTGAATCGCCACGCACCGTCGTCTCAATGTTTCATTTCTTTCTCAGAACAGGAAAAACCTCCAGCTGACTTGAGTAGTATCGTGCTAATTAAAACAGGAACAAGTGGCCACATTAGGCACGTCGTCTTCAAGTCCAGGTGAAACTGTTGTGTTCCCCTACAAAGCAACAAGAGGGAATTCTTCACACAGCCTCCTTCCTGCTTCTGAGATTTTCAATCAGATTCCCCTCTTAATCTCTCTCTTGAGAATCTCCTCCCATCCGTCTGTCAGCCTCGTTGCTTTTTCGTCAGCTCACCTGCCTGCTGCTTACCAGACGACAATCAGCACATTTGCTGATGAGGTAAAAGGCACACAGCAAAATTGCCAGTTAGATTAACACAGAAAAGTGTTCACACGTGTCCACACCAGTGACTGTAAATCTGATTCTTTTCAAAGTGTTACTTTTTTTTTCCACACTTAACCAGTGGTACTCCAACATGTATCGTGTCAAAAAATCTACTCTGGTAAACACTGAGTAATGTTGAAAGTACTCTACACTCGTGTCAGTGTTAAATATTTCATTCTGCCAAACTATACTTGGTAAACCCTGGGAAATGGTACTTCATTCATATGGTGTTTTCCTCCTTACAGGCCGCTTTACATTTAGACTAGTGATGACACGGCATCAGGAGCAACTGGGGGTTCAGTATCTTGCTCAAGGATACTTTGACATTTTCCACATTGGCCTGGGATCGAACCCACAATCTCAGTGTCAGGAGACGACAACGCCGCGACAACAACAACTGGATGTATTGTTGTTGAAATGTCGAAAGCACGTTGGAAATTTGGAAAGCTTCTCCTTCACCGGAAATGTGGGTGTGGTCAATTTAACAGTCAAGGTAGTGCTATTCAGGTTACACCCAACATCCACCCCAACACTCAAGGACAGTGTTAAAATAACACTGCTTACTACATATTTGATCGAACACTGGAAATTTAACACTGACCGATTTTACTGTGCAGAGGTCCGAAGTCAGGGTTGGACAAGAGGTCTGCCTTTGCCGCTACTACTCGTGCCCATCTGCCCGCCTGCCTGCCAAACTCTTGATGGAGCTCTCCAAAAGGGAGTTGCTCTAATTGTGGAGTGAATGAAACGGCCCCAGAGAATGGCTGATTAGGAGGCTGCTGAATGCCCGGGGGAAATGGGTCACCTCCAGCCTGGCGTGGGCCGCCCGCTTTTTCCAGTGCAGGGATAAAGTCAATTACACGCCACAGGCAGTCGGACCTGGTGGCAGAGAGGCAGCCTGGCCATGCTGGGCACAATACCGCAGCGGGGGGGTAGTGGGAAGAAGAAGACGCCGAGCGAAGGAAATGGGAGACGGTGCTGGCAGTGATATTAAGCTGGAGCTAAGACCAAAAGGCCAGCACAATCAAGCTTGCCTGAACTGGTCTGGATCCAAAAATGTACACAAATTCTCAATAGATGGTTACGGATGCCAATAATGACGACTTGCTAGCAAGAAAAGAACTGTGATAACTTAATTAGTTTCATCAACAAACCAAACTCCACCACGATAAACTAGACCTTTAAGAACAACGAGAGAACTGAAGTCATAAGTTTGTGCGTTCTCCCCGTGATTGCAGGGATTTCCGAGGGTACTGCAGCTTCTTTCCACATTTTAAAGTGAAGACTAGCCTAAAGGTGCAAATGTGCTTGTTGACACTAAAGACGACAAGCAATAGAATGAATGGATGGATGGATAATCTTGACTAGTCATGTTGGATTATTATTGTTTTTTGTTTTTTTTCCAGACCGATACTGATACTCAACACTTGACTAGCCACCAATACCACTAGTACATAACTATCCTAAAAAAAAAATCTAGATTATTATTTATCTTTTTTTTTCACTCGTGCATGCACAAATAATACCCCGTGGCATTATGGGAAGGTATGCTCACTTTGTAGCATGTAGCCTGTACGTTCAAACATATTTGCGAGTACGTTCGAACATATTTGCAAGTACGTTCGAACATATTTGGAAGTACGTTCAAACATATTTGCAAGTACGTTCGAACATATTTGCAAGTTTGTTCGAAGATATTTGGAAGTAAGTTCGAACATATTTGCAAGTACGTTCGAACATATTTGCAAGTTTGTTCGAACATATTTGCAAGTACGTTCGAACATATTTGCAAGTACGTTCGAACATATTTGGAAGTACGTTCAAACATATTTGGAAGTACGTTCGAACATATTTCAATACGTTCGAACATATTTGCGAGTATGTTCGAACATATTTGCAAGTATGTTTGAACATATTTGCAAGTATGTTCGAACATATTTGCAAGATTGTTCGAACATATTTGCAAGTATGTTCGAACATATTTGGAAGTACGTTCGAACATATTTCAATACGTTCAAACATATTTCAATACGTTCAAACATATTTCAATACGTTCGAACATATTTGAGAGTATGTTCGAACATATTTGCGAGTATGTTCGAACATATTTGCGAGTATGTTTGAACATATTTGCGAGTACGTTCGAACATATTTGCAAGTACGTTCGAACATATTTGCAAGTTCGTTCGAACATATTTCAATACGTTCGAACATATTTGCGAGTGTGTTCGAACATATTTGCGAGTGTGTTCGAACATACTCGCCAGCCAAAAAATGTTTACTCCACATTGGCAGCTCTATGCTTCCGTAGTTTTTCATCAAAAAGATGAGAGAAAACTTAATGTGAGTTTTAGATCAGAAATTCAACATGATCTGCTGAACAAAAACAATTATACAGGGGTAAAATGATTGTCCTGACAAACTAGACCAAAACGAATAACGAATAAAATAGACGAATAAAATTGTTTGCTTGGACTAAAATAAAGATGAAAAATGCTAGCTTGATAGTCAACTAAAAAGTGGCAAAATAAAACAGGATGAGGTTGACTAACTATGATAAAAACTAACAAACGTGATTGAAACTGGACTTAAACTGAGATTAAATTTAAAAATGTCAGATAAAATTAACCCTAGTATGAGCATTATCTGGCATTCTGTTTCCCGTTTTCATTTTTTTGTGGAAAAAGGATGAAACAATCAGCAAAGAGTTTGATTTAGTGAAATGTGCTCAGGATGCATACTGCACGTCTCATTGTGGCTCTCCATCATGCCAGTCATTCTTTTGTAATCTCGGCTGACAAAGCAAGCGGCCCTGTTGGCCACGCAAACACCAGACAGTGTCGCACCAGTGAAGTAGGGGGAGGAGTAGAATGCTACAAGAGTTATAATAACACCATTTAAAGGTGCAATGTGGAGTTTGTCACTTTTTTTTTTTTTTTTTTTTTTAACTTGCGACTGCCACCTCTGGCCTGAAGCGTAACTGCAGCATCTGTGTCATGAACATGCATGGTGCGCATGCAAGTAATAAACTCATTTTTTCCCCACTTTTCTTGAAGTTTTTATTGGGAGGGGGGGATTACATGTGTCGAATCATATTTGTCAACTGGTTGGGGGTGTTATGACAGGTCTGATATCCAGCTATTACTATTCGTCGTTCATCGGCTAGTGAAGTTAATCGCGCACGGAGGACAGAGACACGCGCCGATTAATATTTAGCACCTGGGGGGAGGTGTATTTACCCTTCGACAAATACTTCTTTACTACACCCAAAATGTAGGGGCTTACTTGTGAACTATTACCCAATGTATTACTCAGGATTGCTTTAAAAATATTTTCAATAATAAGCATCTGAGAGGGTTTGAGCTTGAGACTATTATTTATATAAAGTGCAACTGATTTTGCCATCACATTGAATTGTTCATTAACAAATAGTTGACAAATTGTTTTCCTTTAAAATTGACAAATTAGCAGTTGATGTGTGTTTGTTTTGTATGTTACACAACTGGTCAATTGCCATCTTTTGAAACACGTTTGACTTCCTGATCACTTCACTAGGTGCAAATGAACTCATGCCCCTCCTCGAATTTACCCTCTCGCTGGCCTCAAATGTATTCATCTCGTTATCTGTGCAATAACAGAGCATCAGCAGCAGCGTGTGAATGAAAGCGAGTGTGATTTAGTTAAGTCTGCGCACGCGCTCCCGTGGTGTCACCTGCCGACGGAGGTAAAAGATTAATGCTCTCCTTCAGCCACCACGGCAGGCAGAGCACAAGAAATAATTTGATTTCGCCTTCTGTGTATATGCTGCCTCCCCACACTTCATTTTCTCATCTGCCTGAAAAGCCTCCTCTTGTGTTTCCCTCACGGCGCCACTGCGCGAACCCACTTCCTGTCTTGATGGAGACCCTGACAAAGGCGCAAACCCGCCAACACACCTCCATAAAACATTAGCATCAGAAAACACATGCCACTCTGTGTTTTAGGTCAAGATGCTGCAAGAATGTGGCAATAACAAGAAACTCTCTCAACCTGGTACACCGTTGCCATGCCAACCACGTGGGATAATAGCACACCTTATGTCAGCACGGACAATAAGACCAAGCCCCCACCTCTTCTTATGGTGCTTATGGTGGCTGGCTGGTCAGTGAAATCTGGAGGAAAACGTAATGAGTAAAAAAGTTAACACATTCGATATTACAACAAAGTTAACACTTGGGCTGCAGGCTGCAGCAATCGAATATTTTGTTATTCGGATATCCTACTGAGAAGACCAACAAAAAAAAAAAAAACACATTTGCACTTATAGTACTTCTCAGGTTTTTGGTACACTTCTCAAAACTATTTGTCCAATTTTCACATCGTTGTACAGATTTAAAAAAAACAAAACAAGTTGGAACAAGTTGCAAATGCTTTGGCGCATCTACACAAATGATTATGTACAAATCTGTACTGTTTCAAAAATGATCAATTTGCTTATGTCTCATTGAATTTATTATAAAGGGTCTATGTAGAATTGTTTCCCACATCACAAAAGTTTTTGGCATAAGGTATAAATCTTTACATGGAAAATGGCTGAACTAGTTATAACATATGCAATCAACCAATGATCAACCAGTTTTCTGAAATAGCTCATAACAAGTGAAGATAATTGTTGTGATGTAGATGAGAATTTGTGGTCTAAAGGAAGTAGGAAGACTATTGTAATTCCTAAATGTACAATTTCCCTTAAGAAAATTGTCCCATGTTCACATTTCTACTTTTTTTTCCTTTGTGCTATACAGTGCTGTTCTATGATGGCGTATTAGGGCCACGTAGAAATTTATATATATATTTTAGAGGGCGGGAGCAATATGACGAGAAAAAAAGTGGCAAATTTGCCACTTTTTAATATGATGAAGAAAAAAGTGGCAAATTTGCCACTTTATAAACGGGAAACTATGATATTGTTAATCTCTGCTAAAGCAATTAGTATCTCCTTGTTTGAAAACCAGACCGAAAAGTACATTTTAACAAGTACTTCCACCGTAGACATTTTGCAAACTGTGACTTGGTAGCATGACACATGCCGGCATGCCTTTTTGCCGGCACGCCTTTTTGCCGGCACTACACTTGACACAAACAGCCACGCGACGAGAAAAAAAGTATAAACTGGCAAATTTGCCACTTTTTTTCTCATCATATTGCCCCAGCCCTCTAAAAAAAATATGTATTTCTACGTGGCCCTAATGCGCCGTCGTAGTTCTTTGCCTATCTGTATCACAATTAAGCGGTTTGTCAACAAGTATTAAAAAACAAAACAAAACAAAACAGTATACTGGCACCAGGCGGAATCCTCGTACCTCCAAAATCATCAGTTTCAGGAGACCCCAAAAATGTCACATTTGTCAAACCATTAACATAGCATCATCAAAGAGAGAAAGCCGTTTCAATTTAGATTGGTCAATAATTGGTAAAAATAATACCCACACATATGCACTGACAAATAGTATAGATTTCTGAAAGCAATGCAAAATTTGCCAAATTTTGACACCAGTAAAAAGTGAAATGTTAATCTTGCCCAGTCTCTTGTAACCAATCTTCCACGTACACGAAGATGAAACTTTCAGTTTCTAATGCTGAATTTGTCAGCTAAACTTAAGCAGCAGTTTGCAGCAGAACGTCACTTCAGAGTATTCTGTTATATGGTCAACATGACCAAGCAATTTCTTTACACAAAGAAACAAAGACTCCTTGTTCTGATGGTACGGACATGTTCAGTGACACAAGTATTTTCTTTTGAGTGATGTACTAAAGATTTTGAGGAAGAAAATGGTTTTTTTTAGGGGAACCATGATGTTTTGCCATTTGTATGAATTTGAAAAATGCTTTGCAAATAATTCCGACAGAAATGTACCAAAGCGACTGAGAAAAACTGCAAAAATGAACGACCAACCAACTATTAATTATTTATTCGTTTATTTATTTATTCATTTTACAAAATTTAAGCAGTGCTTAGCAATAGGGTTGGAGCAATTAACCGGTTTTACGATTAACCGTGATTTTTAAACGTCAGGGTTATCTAACCGCAGCCGTTCAACCACACCGGTTATTTTCGCTCACAACAGCTCTTCTGTTTCCACATGGTTCCATTTAACGGGCGCACAACAACACAGAGACGAAGCGATGACAGAACAACAGGAGCGATTTTTCCCTCTTTTTTTTTTTTTTAAGCCCCCTTAATTGCCAATTGAATGTGATTACAGGACTAAAGCTGCCTTCATGTGGTATCAAAGTTATGGTAAATATCACGTCGAGTAGAAAACTCGCACGTGAACGCCTCCATATTTTCGACTGGACAATTTGGAATTTATTTTGATAGCCGAGTTTCGGAGCTGAGAAAACTTTTTAATCGTCACAATGGCGGAGAGCGCCGAAGGATTTGCGAATGGCAAGAAATATTAACACTTATAAGGATGTTACTGTCCGCGAGCAGGTTGTTTTTTGACACCTCCCTTCTTACTTTGACCATCTCCAAACATTTTTGTTTTTTGTTAATTTATTTGATTTGAACTGAGTCAAATGCCATTTTTAGCATATGCCGCGGGCCACTGAAAATTGGACGGCGGGCCGCAAATGGCCCCCAGGCCGTAGTTTGGACACCACTGCTTTAAAGATTGGGCTGGGGTGATGGTTAGCTCACTGCTTGTCCTCGGGAGCAGGCGACGCAGGTTCGATTCCCAGCCTGTGTGGTCATTCCCTCGCTCTCTCACTTCCTATCAACTCTTCAGCTGTCCTGTCAATTAAAGGCTAAAAAGCAAAAGGAACAAAAACAACCAATTATTCCTTGCTGATACTTTAACCATATGAAGACAGTCGCTGCTGCATATATTCTTTCTATTAAACACCAATTATCATATTGTGCTTTGTGGCTGAAGACAAACAAAAACATTCTTGGGCTAATTCCTGCCATTGTGATCCCAAAAAAACCTTAATCGGTTAATTTGTGTCAATTTCATTCTTGATAAGATCATCGTGTGTTTTTTGGCCACTCTTAGTTGTTGGCACAGCTGAAGTGCACCGTTTCAACAATCACAGGAGAGAGATCCCGTGGGGGGAGTCGAGTGTGTAACCATGGAGAGCGCTGGGCGTTTCCATGACTCCCCGTCATCTGTAAAGCACACCGCCAGCATGTCTCATGTTCATCTTAGTGCTGTGTGTGTATGGTTTACATTTTAAGAAACGGTCTCTATAGGCAAGCGCGCCAGGATGTGCCTTCCCCATGCGCGTGTGCCTGACCGGTGCGTGCATGTTTACATGTGTGCGTGTGCTTTCGTGTGCCATTGACCGTCAGCGACCTGACCGCTGGCTGCACTCATGATTAGGAGCAGATGGGGGCTGCGCGTGTGCGCGCGCGTGCGTGTTTTAAAGGAGTGGGGAGGCGGATGCTCCACTTTAAGTGATGTATGGACTCTAACACACCAACAAAGACCCTCCTTCAGCCTTTTAATTGAGAGTGGAGACAAATGGAGTTGGAGAGCGTCATCTTTCTTAACTCATTTGCTCCCAATAACGTGTAAATAAGTTTTTTTTTAATGTTCTAAGTGTCCCAAAGACGTATTTATACGGGGTTTTTTTTTTGTTGGGGGGGGGGGGGGTTATGCTAGAGCATGCAGAAAGCTTTGATGCAGCCTCTCAGCTGCAAAGAATGGTTGCAGAAATGGTAGTTATTACACAAACGGCCAGCAGGTGGCAGCAGAGCAAAGGAGCGCAACCAGGGCCATGTAGAAAAAAAGTAGTGATAGACCGATATGGTTTTTTCAAGGCCGATACCGATACAGATTATTTGTAGTCAAGTCGGCCGATAACCGATATTTCAAGCCGATATTCATTTGCAGTAAAATGGGGGGGGGGGAATTCTTTCAAACTATATATAATTTCTCACTGAGTAACAAATTCATGTGAATGTAGCTCATTTGGGGTTTTTGTTAGGGTTCGTAAAAACTTTTCAAAAAGATTTTCGCGGTGAAAAATTGTGTGAATATGTTCCAAATGTGTATTCGACAAATAAAAACTGACTGCGAACATCTTACAAATCCTGATGAAAACCCCAAATTCGATACGTTCGCAAGTATTCCCTGCTCAGTGAGCTTTATCGGCCTTCAGATTCAAAAAATGGCCGATGCCGATATTTGTAAAAATGCCAAATATCGGCGCCGATAATCGGCCCGGCCGATTATCGGTCTATCCCTAAAAAAAAGCTCAATTACTTACAATTTTGAATAGATTTGTGAAAACTGATGAAACTTAGCTCTCTTCTAATGCTAATTGCTGCAAAACGGAAACTGATAGAAACATATGTACTTTTTTTTTCCTGATGAAAGAAGAGACTTTAATCTTTCTTTTGATAGGTTCCATGCTTTTATAGCCATAAAACACAATATTCTGTGGCCCTTGCAAAATCAGTCAAAGTCCAGTAAAACAGCCGGGAGCGAACGGGACTACTTCTGTGAAAATGGCTGGGAGTGAATGAGTTAAGTGTGTATGAGCGGGAAATCCTGCTCCTCGTGCTAACTTTGAAAAAGCTATGAAAAGTGGAGTGGATAAAAGACATAACAGCATTTGGTTCTGTACACTATGGAGTATAAAAAAAGACACTCCCCCCGTATCATGAGTATGCCGGTTTGTCTGTATCCTCCTCAATTAGAGGAGCCTTGCTGCTATGTGTTTACATTTCAACCAAAAGCACTTGAGCAATTAATTGCCTTACACAACAGCATCTTCCTCTTGTAAAAGCGCTTTAAAGATGCAATAAAGATGCAGCCTGTTTCCAGTTTAGTGAGGACGTTCATGGAGAAGCCAATAACTGCATCAACGTCAATGAAGGAGGGCATCACAACGTAAATGTTCAGAACAGCTGATTTAACTCGGCAGCCATGTTGATGTGACATTACATAATAACATTACGCTTTGCAACAAATATATTCTTGTTATTATTTTTACAGACAAGCTGTCTCAAATTGTTCAAATAACAAAAAACGTATTATCTAATGCCATCATGTCATTTATGAAAGCCACTTGTCCAGTACCGTTCCATTCCAACCACATGTAATTTTTCCACTTCTAAACAGGGCTGCAGAAAACTGAAAAACCACATCACACTAAAAGCATCATTTGGAACAAACAAAAACGACTACGAACAAAGGTCCAGACTCCTGTATTTACTTCTCCTAGCTATTGGCCGACTATAACGAGTATCATTTGTCTATAAAATTGTTATAAGCACACCTCTGCATAACACTGTGTCCGTATTAACGTGTAAGAGAATAAAAAAAAGAAATATGGACCAACTTACAACAAAGAATAGCTTTATTAACTGTAACAGAAAAGATTTAAAGTGTATCTGAAATTCAAAAATAAAATTAAACCATTAATTAAACTAAAAACATTTTTTGACTGGCCATGTCAAACCATATGATACGGAAAAATAAAATTACATATAATCAATAAATAATAATGCATTCAAACTGATCACCAACATTAACTCAGGAGCACAATATTAAAAAAAAAAAAAAAAAAAAAAAACCTGCAAAACAAAAATATAAAATAATTTGTGCTGTTTTTTTTTTTTTCCTGTGTGCAAAGGGCACATGCTCAGTGCAAACAAAACCTCTACACCACCGAGCGAATGCTCCCTGCGCGCACTCTGCCAATAATGAGAGCGCCACTGCCCCCTAATGTAGTGGAGGTGCAATTGCACTTTATTCTATGACAGTAAAATAAATAAATAAATAAATAAATAAATAAATAAATAAATAAAATAAAAAAGCATGTTCCCCGAGGTCAAACACGCCCCCCTTGATGGAGCTTCGCGCCCCCCTGGGGGGGCCCGCCCCACTATTTGAGAAGCACTGAGCCAAGGACTGGAGTAATAATCCCAGAAAAAATACAGAGTGGGTGCCAGGCAGTGTGAATGACACATATTGTAGAAAAGTATTAAGGAGGCCTAACTAGTGTAAAGCAAAGACAAAAACTTTAAGGGTGTTATTCGTTAACTTTCATCTTTGCAAAAGTCACCAAGCTCAACACTTGCATTTACCACTTCAAACGTGGCCACCGAGCAAGAGACAGAGTACACTAGATTTTATTGAATTTTAATCCTATAGTGAATCCTCTTATTAAATTCAAATCCATGCAAATCCCTTAATCAAACCTGATTATATTTCACTTGAAACGTCTATAACAAACTAAAGTTAGAAATAAGTGAAACTCCATGATTCGCTTTAGATCTTTAATCACCGTTTGTTGTCTAAGACTGTAGATATTGCGGTGCTTTAAGAGGTGGCCTAGTTAGTGTTTACAGCCTTTAGCTATACTCTGAAAATTAAGACGAACAACAGGAGAAATAAAATGCTGGTTAAATGGATGTGACACAGCAAAACAAAAAACAAAAAAAACAGATGCCGCCTTTAATAACTTTTTTTTTTCTTTTTTCATAATGGACTATATCTAAATCATGGGTATAAATAAATAAAAACAAAAAACAAAAAACAAAAAAACATTTAGAACCCTCCCCACAATATTGGTCATTAACTTAACGTGGGGGAGGTTCGGGGGGGGGGGGGGGGGGGGGGGTGTACGCGTTTGTGTGCGTGCAAATCCGTGTAAATTTATACTCATTAATTCACCTAAAACCTCATAAAAATCCCATGACCCTTTACCTTAACCAGATACATCAGAGTCTTGCCAGAGTCGTGAGGTTCAAACGGTCAGGAGACCAGAGAAAAGGTCAGAAAAGATAAAAAGAAAAGAAAGATAAATCAAAGTGAAATCCAGCACCAACCAAACACTTACTGCCTTCCCCATGGTTACAAAATCAAAGTCTTACGCCAACCCCAGAAGCCTCTAAATTCCAACAAATTAAAGAGATCTCTAGAGACCTGAGGAAAAACTAAAGAGAGGAACGAGGGAAGGATCGTAGGTATTAATATGCTGATACAAAAGAACACCACACAGATGTAGATTTTGGGAAAATCTGGGCGTACTCAGGAAGATTGTGTATGCGCCAACAAATCGAGTAATGACACTGGAGTAAAACAGGAACTGAGCCACATCTTGGCACATTGCCTGTGCTTAAACAAATCAGACAAAAAACAAAACAACAACAACACAAAAAGACTCTACATCCAAGCTTGCCTCTGCAGGCAGACAAATGGGGACCCAAAGAGGGGTGCACAACAGAATTAAAATGGCGTCTGCTGCTGTTAATATTGTCACACTTAGGACCACTCATTAGAAATAAAGCGCTTCAACTTTAGTGAGAAGTTTCCAACTTTAGGGACCAATTACTGGGATCGCAGTACACAACCTGCTGCGCCCTATCTCACACTTCCGAGGGGAAGATGAGGGTCGAGGAGAAAGAGTAGAGGGAAGTGGCTGACTTGTTGAACTGCGAGTCTCATCCAGGCAGTCATTGTGTCCGTTGTGGGCCAACATCACCTCCATTTGCATATTCAAAACAGGAAAAAGGTGCTTGCATGAGTCACTAGTTGGGTTTCCAACCAAATGTTTCAAAAAGTTTAAGGGAATTTTGTGAAAATGCGCAAAACGGACATGCGCCTTATGCCCGTTTCAATCCATTCTTATTTTGCGAATATGCGACATGAGATGACGTTGTAGTGAGGGGTGCATAACTCACCCACGGAACGGACGATGGGGTGGGAATGCTGGTTTTGACGGACTGAACGGAAGTAGTCTGTCGAGTTGGCTTCCCTCACGCACGTTAAGTGTCTCATTAGCACTTACTAGGGGTGTGAATTGCTGAATTACTGAATGTAGGATGGTTGGATTCTATGTGTCAATATATATATTAGGGGTGTGAATTGCCTAGTACCTGACGATTGGATTCGTATCACGATTCACAGGTCACGATTCGATTCGATACCGATTAATCCCGATACGAATTTACAAGTCGATTGTTGCGATTTTTTTCCATTCAAATTTAGAAAATACTAATCAGTAAGCTTGTAGAGTGTAAGATTTATATGAAAATGTATTATTTATTTATCTGAAATTTCAGTCTTATAGAGGTTGTAATCTGTTTCATGTTTGAACAGCATTAAAATAAAATATTAAGGCTTAATGTTCCGTTCATATAACATTCTTCCATGCTCAAGGTGTGAATCCTAACCCGAAGTCAGACGTTTTGTTGAATATTTTTCCATTAAAAATGGAAGTTTAAAAATCGATTCACACACACACAAAAAAACAAAAACAAAAAAAAAAGGCAATGATGATAAGACGTTGAATCGGTAAGACTACCGAATGAACAATTCTGAGCTCTTGAAAAAAAAAAAAAAAAAAAAAAAAAAAAAAAAAAAAAAAATTAGATTTTTTTTTTATTGAATCGATTCGAGAATCGCGCGATGTAGTATCGCGATATATCGCCGAATCGATTTTTTTTAACACCCCTAGTACTTACTGTAAAATTGTGTATGTTCATTAAAACGTGAGTGGGCAGGTCTGAGCTCTGAAACTCCAGGGTTGAGAACGAGTCCCAATCAGGTAATTATGAAGACAATTTGCATTTTTGACATGATTCAGAGCTGTCGTCAAGGATTTTTTTGTGGGGTGAATATTTTTTTTCCTCTCTCCCTTCCTTCATGTTATAATTGGAGTATAATGGATGAGGAGGGCAGTAATACGCTAAGAAGCGTATACTGCTGGACATGTGAGAGGAGAAACTCAAAGAAGTGTTTTCGTTGAGGCAGTCGGCTTCGAAGATCCAGGTAGAAGTGGCGCGGCATTCCTGGACAATTAATATGTCCTCATCCAAAAATTTGTACGCTGCTGTCCACCTTTATTCCTGAGCTATGAACCCCCAAATTATGTTTTTACGTAATGTATTTCACTTTCTATTTTATTTACTTTTCAGGAGCGCCAAACTCTCATTGGCGTGTTGGCCTCAACAAATGAAGTAAGTTCTAGCAAAGGGTATCAGCTTTCTCATTCGATTATCAATATTGAATATAACAATATAAATTGATTGGTACCGAGCATTGTTATAAATTGGAGGAATACAGCAGATCAGCAAGTGAGTATCAAATGACAATTTACATTGGAAAGCAGAAGCCTGAAACTGACCACAAACAGTGACAATAACACATCACCCGAAGGCAGATGTCAGAAGTAGAGACAATCATAAAGTCATTGTGGATGAGAAAACAAGAAAAGTGCAAACTCATCATCATTCACTTCGACAATTGAAGCACTTTGAGCCTAGGAACAACTACAAGTTCACTTCTGAGTCAGAAGAGAAAACGTATCACAGGAAATTAAAGGATCTTCAAAATGTAACTGCAGCTGGATCTCAGAGTAAAAAGAACAGAAACAAATGTAGACTGTGTGCTTGCATACATTAAAATAGTATGCGACAAATCTAGGCAATCATACTGTCTGTTAGGTTGACAAAAGTAAGCTGCACAGTAGTACACTAAACGAGGGCTGACAGGAGTGATTAAAACCCTTTACTGAACTTTCATCTCACAACTTAACAACAACAACGCTTCCTGGAGTGACTCATTTCGTCACGTGAGGACGCCTGATGAAGGAAATGCTTTTTTTGTGTGTACGGTAAAGACAGAAAAAAACCCTGATAAGATAAAGACTCTTCAACTCACGACTCTTCTGCATGTCAATGCCGGAACACTTCAGTTATTGCTATACTTTATAATCAAAGCAATAATCAAACACGAATAATAACGTCCACGCCAAAATATCCTTCAAGAACACAATGTGGTACAAATGTAAACAGGAAGTAGCCTCAAAAGTTATATGGTCTCTACCACTGTATCGGCCTCTCTCACACCACAGGATTAATCAATAATGTGACTAACACCGTATCCAGTGGATGTTTGACAACAATTAGGCAAACACAAGCAATTGCCTGGGGCCTCAAGATTTCCAGGGGCCCCTAAAGGTCTCACAAACGTGTCCGTCAACTAAAAACAATTGTTGCTTTAGTCTGAAATCCCATGCTTAAAAACGCATAAAAAAATGCAAATATATGCATATTGTCTAACCCGAATTTAGATTTAAGTCGGATTTCACCGTTAAAGTCGATATTTACATCAAAATACTTTGTACAGCAATTTCAAAAAACATGTATTTGCGCCACTCTAAATATGCCGGAACGGAAACAATATTTCGTGTTTCCGCATGGACATTCATTGCTGACGCAAGGCAAGGTGGAGCTAATGGAAACTTAGTGTAAACACGGAAATGTGACGCTCCTGATGGCGAGCCGACCTCATCGATGGACGCCCGTTGTGGGAGGTAACAACACTTTAAATAACTTTAAAATGGCGTGATGATTACCGTGGGAAATTAATGAAAAAGAAGGTGCTACGGACGAAGCACGGGTGTCGTACGGTCGCAACGTCGTAGGTTGCGTACGTCGCAACTCGAGGACTCCCTGTATTTACAAAACAAACTGACAATAATATTGCAAATTGACTTCTCATAAATGATTCAAGTGATCATCTCTGTATTAGCAATTTTTCAACATTTTTTCGAGCTAAAAACAAAAGACTTGTGGATTCGAAACTACAAGACTGAGGACCGAATCCACGACAGGTTTGTGTAAAAATGGATCAATCGGTGCGTACAATTCACAAAGCATGTATGAGCAGGAATGCATTACTAACCAAGCCAAGCAGAATGCACATTTTACCCTCACAACGATCAGCATGGGCCCTGTCAAACTTTGTGGGCGCGTATCTTTTGTGAACAGGACGTTAAGACTGAGCAAATGAAGAGCAATTTGGCCCTTTCAGACGCAGTTCATTGTTTGTGGATACAACCTGAGAATCCATTGCTGCCTTTAAAATGAACCTAGGGAAGGGGTAGGGAACGCTAGTCCTCGAGAGCCACTGTCCTGCCTGTTTTCATTGTCTCCCTCTTCCAACACAGTACAAAACAAGGTGAGAATATTTCATGAATTGGAGAGGTACAGCCAATATGAATTCAAATGAGGAAAAACAATGCCTGCCTAATTTGAAGCAAAAAGCACAAGTCAGCAGAGACAAAAGGAAGCTGCGGGTAATTTCCACTTTAATTAGTATAGCAGGTCAATCAATAAGCCACTCCCCTTTATCTCGAGTGATGGTCACTCTGCTGCCATGGCAGCAATATGGCTTAAAAACACAATCGCTTCCCCCTCACGACAAAACAAGTATCTGAATGAGACTGACAGACAAGGATTGTGCAGTGTTGCACTGCCACGTTTCTACAGAAACCCAGAACAGACAAACTTCAAACTGCGCAACAATTTTGCAAGCTGCCAATCAGTTCCTTGATGTGTAAACCAGCATGTGTTTTTAAAATGTCAAAATATCACTACATGATATTTCTGTACATCTATATAATCGTTGGGTAGCTTGAGTGACCTTTCCAAGTGAATGATTCATGATATTCTGCCTCAAGACTTGTTTTGTGTTCTACATCAGGGATGGGCAACTTCAATGATGGAGGGGGCCACAATCTTTCAGCAGCACTACCACATAAGACCGCACACTTTTTACTCAGACGTGTGACAAAAATGCCATTTTTAATATAGACAAATACGCAAATGTATGTTACCCCCCCCACGCCCCCCCCCCCCCCCATTTTAGCCTTCTGAAAATGGTATAATTCAGGATTGCACCTTCTTTTTCAGACCAAGTACGAGTACTTTCATTGGCGTATTCCAAGATAGTAATCAGATCAGGGCTGTGCAAAATTCAGAATTTCAGAATTAAATTCAATAAATGAATTTGAATTGACTCCACCCAACAGGATGTTGAATTGAATTTGAATAGCAGAAAACGTAATTGAATTCAATGCAATTCAGAGAAACTCGTTCTCATCACGTCAGTAAGAATGAGACTATTTCACAGGTGTCCTACAAACAAAATGTCCCAAATGTTTGGGCAGCCATTTTAAAGACTTAGGTAAGGCAAGGTATTCTGGGAAATGAAGTACTGTTTGACCAACATATCAAACCATTTCAGAGCTTTTACTATTTTAATGATCTGTTTGATCTGAGTAGGTTTTTAATGTTAATTAAAAACAATTGCTACACTTTACTATTAACTATACAGTAAGGTGTGTCCTTGCTAATCACACTTCAATTTTGCATCATTATTCAATTCTCTGTCCTGCGTTTTCAATTTGAATTGCTTTGCCACCTCCATTCAAATTCCCATTCGAGATTTAAATTGAAATTTAGGGGTCATTCTCAATTCTATCCTGAATTTTGTCCAGCCCTGCAGCAATGAAAATGTTTTAAAGTGTCTGGGTGGGACACATTTTAATATGTTGTTTTTGAACAACATACAAGACAAAATGAGCGGTTCTTCAAATCAATACATACTTAACAGAGTATTTCATGATTTTTGAACACCAGCTTTGATCGACTAATATTCCCGGGACAAATTTTGTTCCCAGTACATCCCTGACTGTGATCAAACAGTGTGTGCTACTAAAGCATTCCAATACAAATGCTAATTCCATCCGTAATCCATTTCATAATACCGTACAGAAAGAAACAAACACATTCATTTTCATTTACAAAGTGTACCTGAACACAGCTGCAACATCATTATTAGTGTAAACAACAATGGCAGCTGCACTGAACAGCAATCCAGCAATAATTACATGACTAACAGGTGAAGAATAACATAGAAACAAACACAATACAATGAAACTGACAGAGAATCGCATCCAGCTGCCAATAATGAAATTTCATCTGCACAACGCAAGAACTGCAAATTTGTTGCTGTGTGGGGCTCAGAAAAATTTGTGCTTGCCACACGGTGGGCACTACTGCAAATGGTTGGGCGGCCGCTGCAATCACCTCCTGTGGACTTCATCATCCATAAATGTAGAGCACAATGTGCAGTCTCCTCGAAGTGTTCCATAACCTTAACTCATTTGCTCCCCAAAACGTATAAATATGTTCTATTTTAAATGTATTATTAAGTGTCCCAAAGACATATTTATACGTTTGTTTGTTTTTTATGCTAGAGCATACAGAAGGCTTTGACGCAGCCTCTCAACTGCAAAGAATGGGTGAAAAGAAAAATGGTAGTATTTAGAAAAAAGGACAGCAGGTGGCAGCAGAGTACAGTAGATCAATCAGGGCTATGATGAAAACAAGCTGTTTCCCCACAATTCTAAGCAGATTTGTGAACAATGATGAAACTTCGCTATAATCTAATGCTAATTGCTGTAAAATGGAAACAGATAGAAATATACTTTTTTTTCCTGATGAAAGAAGAGACTAATCTTTCTTTTGGTAGGTCCATTTTTCTTTTTTTCTTTTTTTCTTTTTTTTTTAGCAATAGAAAACAATATTCTGTGGGCCTTGCAAAATCAGTCAAAATCCAGTAAAACAGCCGGGAGCTAAGGGGGTTGCTTCAGTTATAAATGGCTGGGAGTGAATGAGTTAACAACTGCACATGCACACAAACACACAGTTGACATGGCTCCTATTATAGGAGCCATGTCATTACCACATCACTTCACTGACATTTACATAGGAGTCCTATATATATGTCAGTGAAGTGATGTGGTAATGCATACAATATCAAATAATTAGTACAAGCACTGATACGCTATACTGGTATTTAGGGGTGTTAAAAAAAAAATCGATTCGGCGATATATTGCGATACAACATCACGCGATTCTCGAATCGATTAAATAAAAAAAATCGATTTTTTTTTATTTTTTATTTTTATTTTTTTTTAAGAGCTCAGAATTGTTCATTCGGTAGTCTTACCGATTCAACGTCTTATCATCATTGCCTTTTTTTTTTTTTTTTGTGTGTGAATCGATTTTTAAACTTCCATTTTTAATGGAAAAATATTCAACAAAACGTCTGACTTCGGGCTAGGATTCACACCTTGAGCATGGAAGAATGTTATATGAACGGAACATTAAGCCTTAATATTTTATTTTAATGCTGTTCAAACATGAATCAGATGACAACCTCTATAAGACTGAAATTTCAGATAAATAAATAATACATTTTCATATAAATCTTACACTCTACAAGCTTACTGATTAGTATTTTCTAAATTTGAATGAAAAAAAATCGCAACAATCGACTTATAAATTCGTATCGGGATTAATCGGTATCGAATCGAATCGTGACCTGTGAATCGTGATACGAATCGAATCGTCAGGTACTAGGCAATTCACACCCCTACTGGTATTGATAGATCTCTAGTGCAATTACTGTCAGGGAACAGTACTGGTATGTCAAAATTCAAAGTGATAGGCTACACTTTAAGGTGTGAGGGGAAAGCTACAGTTTTGTTTTTTTAATGGCGTGAGTGAGTGGAAAATCTGTGAGACTTTCAAGTGGGAATAGGGCAATGGCTCAAAATACCCTATCAGTGCAGTCTTTATGAGAAAGGATAATTTCCTCTGGAAATTAAGGAAAAAGGACGATGTGTTGTGGGGGTGGGTTTAAGAAGTGAGACAAGGAGGGCAAAACACAGGTAGAGAACACACAAAGAAAGATACAGCTGTGCGTGTACAGACACACACTCTTAGTACCACGTCTAAATCACATTACCTGCCTGCCTGCTATCCATCAACTCCTACAGACAAAAGCACATGGCAACCAGGCATGGCAACTCCATGGCAACATGCACAGCTACCCACACACACCCAAGTGTCAGTCACCACTCCTTGATGCATATATACATACTAAATACTTCCTGTACATAAAATCATCAATTTCATGGTTGTTTGAAATACTTAAAATCAAGCAGGAGAAGCAAAATGTGGGGAAAGAATCTCAATCCGTTAGAGGGGGATGGGCCCCTTCTCTAGTGGTGTGTGATGACCCACGTGTTTGTCACGAGTTCCTTTTATTTAGAAGATGGTGTGGGTGCACCCGCCTCACCTTATCTAATAGTAGGGATGTGAATTACCTAGTACCTGACGATTCGATTCGTATCATGATTCATAGGTCACGATTCGATTCGATTAATCCCGATACGAATCTATGAGTCGATTGTTGCGATTTTTTTTAATTTAAATTTAGAAAATACTAATCAGTACACTTGTACAGTGTAAGATTTGTATGAAAATGTACTATTTTTTTTTTATCTGAAACTTCAGTCTTATACAGTTTGTAATCTGTTTCACGTTTGAACAGCATTGAAATAAAATATTAAGGCTTAATGTTCCATTAATATAACATTCGTCCATGCTTAAGGTGTGAACCCTAAGACGTTTTGGTAAATATTTTTCCATCAAAAATGGATATTTAAAAATCGATTCGTCGCCTATTGAATCGATTCGAGAATTCCGCGATGTAATATCACGATATATTGCCGAATCGATTTTTATTTATTTTTTTAACACCCCTATCTAGGGGTGTGAATTGCCTAGTACCTGACGATTCGATCCGTATCACGATTCATAGGTCACGATTCGATACCGATTAATCCCGATACGAATTTACAAGTCGATTGTTGCGATATTTTTACTCAAATTTAGAAAATACCCTTCAGTTAACATGTACACTTTAAGATTTGTATGAAATGTATTATTACCTTATAACTGTGAGCCACTGTATGTAACAAACAGGTTTAACAACATTTTTCATGTTTGAACAGCATTGAAATAAAATATTAAGGCTAAATGTTCCATTAACTCATTTGCTCCCAAAGACGTATTTATACGTTTTTTTTTGTTTGTTTGTTTTTTTTGTTTTGTTTTTTAAGGCTAGAGCATTCAGAAGGCTTTGATGTAGCCTCTGACCTGAAGAAAACGCTTGAAGCAATGGTAGTTATTACAAAAACAGCCAACAGGTGGCAGCAGAGTATAAGAGATCAAACAGGGCCATGTTGCAAAAAAAAACTCTTTTCCCCACTGTTTTAAACAGATTTCTAATGAAACTTAGCTATATTCTAATGCTAATTGCTGCAAAACGGAAACAGATGGAAATATAAGTTATATATTTTTTTCCTGATGAAAGAAGAGATGCTATTTTTTCTTTTGGTAGATTCCATGTTTTATAGCAATAGAACACAATACTCTGTGGGCCTTGCAAAAGCAGTCAAAATCCAGTGCTTCAGTGAAAATGGTTGGGAGTGAATGAGTTAATATAACATACTTCCATGCTTTAGGTGTAAAAGTGAGACGTTTTGTTGAATATTTTTCCATCAAAAATGGATGTTAAAAAAATCGTTTCGGCTCCCTATTGAATCGATTCGTGAATTGCGTGCTGTAGTATCGCGATATATTGCCGAATCGATTTTTTTAACACCCCTACCCCTATCTAATAGGCTCTCTCCCGGGTGAGGTAATTAGTTGGCTAGGTACAGAGGGGGTGAGGCAAGAGGAAGGTGAAGAAAGATGGAGTCCTCTAAAGTTGCCCAGAACGCCATATACATTTGAGGCCATATGGCGCCCCCGATGTGTGGCGGGAGGCAGTGGAGCAGCACTGCTCGGCTCTCATGCGCTCAAGCAGGTGTCTCGGCCCCCACTGTAAGCGCCCCCTCCCACCAGCTCAGTCTGCTTAACTCAATAACATCCACTGCCTCATCTCTTAACCCACTGCCTCCTCCACAACCTCCCGCTGCTTCCTCTTCATCCCAGTCGACTAGCTCTCGTCTCCTCACCTCGCCCGGCCGGACCTTCACTCGTCACGGCGCATAATCTCAAGTCAAAAAGGATTAGTCTCATCGCGTTCTAATCTAAAAACTGATGGTTCCCCTCCGCGCCACCTAAATCATGACAGACATCTTGACAAATGTGCAGAAGAAGAGGGCGATAAGTACTTCCTTACTAGACTGCTCATATAGTGTGAGCATGTACGCAAAGAGCTGCTCAAAGAATCTCAAAACACAAACCAGTCTCACACCCAGGGTGTTTGATGTGTAATAAGAGAAATGATGAGCAGAAAGAATGGGCTCTTCCCACCCCACTGCTCAGCAGTCAAAGCGGTGGTTGCAGGGTCTATTTATACATTTGCTCCTCTTCTTTACTGTGGAGCAGTGTGTGAGAGAGAGTATGGCACACGTTCAAGAACATTCCTGCCCTTCTCTCCCCATGTCTTCCTCTGCTGCTTCGCTCCCTCAGTCTCTACTCCCATCCCCCTCTCCGCCTGTCTCCTCCCTCTCGATACCCTCCCCCTCAGCCTTTTCCTGCTCCCTCCCGCCCGCTCAGCAGACTATATGCAGCAAGGCACAAATTCATTGGGGATAAAGAAAACAGCGAAATACAGCTGGAGCGTGGCGGGTGGGTGGTGTTGGGGGCGATGCTTTTGCACTGCAAGGAAGCAAAAACCACAGCAAATGGTGGGATAACTGGAAACGAATGGTGGAGTAGGGAGGAGCAAAGGAAGGCAATGGGCGGGAGCTCGGCGATGGGCGTTCCTCAGCCTGCTCCCGGTGAGGTCAAAAGTTTAGCATGGTTTTAATTTCACCTTTCAGCAGCCAATCAGATCGGGGCAATGGCTGCTAGGAGAACTTTGACCCACACTAACAATGTTTAGCCTCCAATTGTTATTTAGTTCAATGATTAAACTCTTGTTATTGGAATTAATGCTCACACAATTTCCGGAAACAAAACCATCCTCACTTAGCAACAGAGGAGCACACCTCGCTCAGTACCAGCATGCTCAGCGGTGGGTGCATGAGTGTGCGCGTGTCTGTAGGCATGTAAGGGGTGCATGCAATGTGTGTCTCCGAAGGGGGAGAGGCTATAGTTTGATCATGACGTGGGTGAGGGGAGGGGCGGCTCTGCAAAGTAAGCGAGCAGAGAGTTAGCATGGCTGTTGAGTGGAAATGCTTTAAGCCTCTAAAGAGACTGTGTGTGTATGCGTTTGAATTTTCAATAGCCTCTCCACCACATCGCTGAGCCTGTGTTTGATTAATTAACAGGCACTGCAGACATGGACGATGCTCCCCGTTGTTCAATTCTACCATCAACTGTATAAATGGCTGCCACCCTCCTCCCTCACAGAGAGAGAGAGAAAGGGGGAGAGGGAGAGAGGATCAATGTTCAACACGTGTTGAGATTAGCCGGTAGAAGCCTGTTTGCTTGTTGTCTGATGATCAGATGTCTCACTTTATCACAACATGCATGACAAGTTGCCAACATACGCATACAATAGCACAAAGTAGTCACATGAAGTAGACTTCGCGTATTTTATCATCATGCTTAGAAAGAGGCCTTCGGGTTATTGATGCTCTCCACTGCAATACAGTCATTTGCTTTTTATGTACAGCTTTTCTAATAACATAAGAACAAAAATACAAGTCATTTGTAGATGATTTTGAAAAGAAACACATTTTTATTATTTACACTTTGCAGTATCCACTAGTGATAGACCGATATGGCTTTTTCAAGGCCGATACTGATACCGATTATTAGTAGTCAAGGAGAACGATAACCGATATTTCAAGCCGATATTTATTTGCTGTAGAAGAGAAAATATTAGTGTAAAAATTAAAAAGTACTTTTTCTTTTCAATTTTAAACGATATTGGCAGCTTTGTTTAAAAATTATATTTAAAAAAAATTGCAGGGAGTTTCAACATTTCTTTTTTTTTTTTTTACTTTTTTTTTTAATTCTTAAAAATAAAACATGTAGGGAATTCCCAGTGTCAGCATCCTTATTTATAAAGTGGAAATTGAAATAGATCCATAAATGAAAAGTTCCTGTATTTCACTGTGCAAAAAAATGAACGCAAACGTAGCAAATTTGGGGTTTTCATCAGGATTCATAAAGTTTCAAAAGATTTTTGCAGAATGTGAACAAATTGTCAGAATGTGTTCAAAATACCCGCTTTATTGGCCTTCAGATTGGTCAAAAGGCCGATACCGATATTTGTCAAACTGCCAAATATCGGCACCGATAATCGGCCCGGCCGATAATCGGTCTATCCCTATCACCACCCACTTACTACTAGGGCTACATCTACTAGCATTCTTCTCATTCATAAACTGATGGAAAAAAAAAAAAAAAATAGCATCCATACATTCATCCAGCGGTTTTCCACACACAAATGTCACACACATATCTAAGACGACAGTCAGTACTCTCAGACGTCTCACTCCGTACGGTAGCGCTTACTAGCATAGCGGCTAAGTGTTTGACAGCGTGGGAACATTTCTTTCCCCTTTCTTTTTGACAACTTGGCGTGGCTTGATTTTACCCTAAGATCCGAAGGACAGTGGTAAAGGCAGCAATATGCCTCCCAAGAAAGCCCCGTCGATGGACGAAATTGAGGAGATTAAGCAGTCTCTCAATTTTATCACGGAGGAACTTTCTAGTGTTCGGCAGCAGCAGAAGAGCATCGTGGATTTTGTTGGGGAAGTGAAACGGCTACGAGAGCAGAATGCTGAAAAGGACAAACGTATTCAGCATTTGGAGAGCCGAGTCGCGTACCTGGAGCAGTACACCAGGTTGAATGATGTAACTAGGCTAAAAAAAAATATATATATATATATATATCAAACCACGCTCATACGCGAGGGCCATGTCTACAACACAGTCCTACAAATGCAATTCCTGCTGTCGTGTGCTAAATTGTCTGTTTGTGCAGATTACGTAATACTTTTAATATGAGCCCGAAATGTAACGTGGGGTGGGACCATGTCATTTTTCATTTCATTCTGTTTTATTTCATTTGATTTAATATTTTTCGAAACCATAATAAGTCTTTTCGCTGATTGTACAGAAGAGAATAGTTACAGCTGAAAAAGTAAAGTTATAATAATTGGGAACAAATCCCCCGATGCTAAATTTAGTGGGTACAGTTGTGCTGACGTTCAAGTTTAATTCATTCTGTGACCACAATCGTGACTCAAATCACTTTTACTGTATCTCAAATCATCTTTCCCCACTGAAACGAATGGAAATGCTTTTAATCAGTTCCAGCCACAATTCTCCTAACCCTCCACAACTCACCCTTGCCAAAAAACAAAAAAAAAACAAAAACAAAAAAAACAAAAAAAAAATTTTAAGTCAGTGCATTTGTATGTTGAACTATCGCGGTACTTACCGGTTATATTTTTGCAAAATACTCAATAGCATATTTTAAAATAAACACGAATTACAAATTATATGAATTATGAATTTACAGCATATTCAATGTTCAAAACACATTTACATGCAATACAAAATAAAATGCATTTACTATGCATTTTTTTACTGTCAGAACTTAAAGTCCTATCAATTTAATTTAATTCTTTAGTTTTGTTTTTTATATGCATTATAATCCCTTGAAAAATTAGGTATGATAATATCATACATCTGTAATGAGTCCGAAAAAGCTTAAATATTCTCCTGCAAACAGACAAAAGCACAGTATTCGTAAAGCTTTGGATCTGTCAAGATGGCACGAGTGGTTAGCACATCTGCTTACAGGTCTGAGTTTGCGGGTTTTCTCTGGATACTCCCGCTTCCTCCCACATTTCAAAAACATGTGTCACTTGTGTTACCCCATGGCCAACGTTATGCTAAGATATGCACATCAGAGGGGGCAGCACGTGTCACATGTGCAGCTTCTAAACCAGTGCGGTCTATAAACTGAATCTTGTGGTGCACAACAATTCACAATTTAATGGAAAACTCTGTTAACACCATCTTATGACAGTAAAATCGTTTACCATGATCTTGCCTTAGTGTCACACCAAGGTTTAAGGTTACACACATTAACTGGGCACTGGACACTTAAAATGTATTCTTCTGCTACTTCAAATCCCCTTATGACACTATAACCACAAACCTATCCAATCGTCCTTTGTGTGCCAGAAGCTGAGTGAAACTGAAGCTTCCCTAAAACATGGCCTTAACCCTTCTCGAGGACCTTATCCTGTTTGTTTTGTGGGTAAATAGAAACTCTCTGCACGAAAAACAAACACGGCGCATTGTTTGTCATGGGACCACAATCTCATAGCAACAAGCTGCCCTCCCTCCTAAATCCACAGGCTGTATTTCTCTCCTCTTTGTGCAGAAGAAGTGTGTCACAACAAAAGGTTAAAAGGGGAGCAGTCACAAATTACCACAGTCAAAACAGAACTAACAGCTTCAAAATCATGTTGACGGCACACCAGCTTTCAATGACTTAAGGTCTTTGCAGGCCCTGGATCACCAACATGCCCCATGGGGGAACCGATGTCAAACATCTTAGCTATGAAGCACAAATCTCCATATGCAAATAATACAAACAGTCCCGCAATTCTCCACGTGGCCACTCGTGCATGTGATCGGTGAAAGTAGAGTATAATCACAACATTGTTCAAGTTTAAAACATCCATTTATCCAATTTCTTTTGCTTATGAGGGGTCAGGTAACTAGGGCAGCAACTTTTGCCCAGACTTCCCTCTCCCAGCCGCTTTGTCTAGCTCCTCCAGGGGAATCCCGATGGGCGTTCCCACTTCCCAGGCCAGCCGGGAGATATGGTCTCTCCAGCGCGTCTTGGGTCATTCCCGGTGCATCCTCCCGGTGGGATGTGCCTGAAACACCTCACCAGGGAGATGTCAAGGAGGATGCCTGAGCCACCTCCTCAGACGCCTCTCAATGCAGAGGAGCAACGGTTCGCCACTGAGCCCATCCCGGAAGACATGCAGGCCTTGAGCTGCAATTCAGTCCTGTTTTTTTTTTGCATTCATGCCTTATATATAGATTTCAACTTGAACCTGGCTGTTAAAGGTCCCATGCCATCAAAATCTGTTTTGCCCCACTGTTTTAAAACGAGTCTGTGACCTGGTTTAATTGTCATTTGCATGCAATAGCCTTTGAAAGGTAACGGCCAGCAAAAATTAGCAAATTTGTAGTCGCTGTGACATAGATTACATTTCGCACTCCTTATTTAAGTACCTACACACTTGGTGGTTGTTAAACGCAGACTCAACTCACGCCCGCGTCTTGTGCAAAGCTAAAACTGCTAAATCAGCTGCCATCCTCAGAGGAGTTGAGGAATAAACTGCTTCAATTTACATTTGGAGAAGCATTTCAGAACTATAATTGTGCTGCGTTCAGGCGCATTTCATAGATGATGGCTTCATCAACTTAAGCTTTCACACACATTAAAAATACACATTTGGGTTTTAAGCACGGCAGCCACGTGTTTATACATTGGTGAGTCCCCACTGCCGGCTGTGAGGTCATGTAGTGTTAACATGGAGGTGGATTAAATACATACATACTAGGGGTGTGAATTGCCTCGTACCTGACGATTCGATTCGTATCACGATTCACAGGTCACGATTCGATTCGATACCGATTAATCCCGATACGAATTTATAAGTCGATTGTTGCGATTTTTTTTTCATTCAAATTTAGAAAATACTAATCAGTAAGCTTGTAGAGTGTAAGATTTATATGAAAATGTATTATTTATTTATCTGAAATTTCAGTCTTATAGAGGTTGTAATCTGTTTCATGTTTGAACAGCATTAAAATAAAATATTAAGGCTTAATGTTCCGTTCATATAACATTCTTCCATGCTCAAGGTGTGAATCCTAAAAGAAAACAAAAAAAAAAAAAAAAAATCGATTCTGCCGATTATTGAATCGATTCGAGAATCGCGCGATGTAGTATCGCGATATATCGCCGAATCGTTTTTTTTTAACACCCCTAATACATACATACATACATATATATATACATACATACATAATCAGCTTTGCGCTGACCAATCTGCTGCCGAGTGTGAAAAATTAGCTTACCTGCCTATTCAATGTGCCTGAAGCACTGTGGGCACATTAGTGCACATAATGTGCACTAGGGGTGTTAAAAAAAAATCGATTCGGCGATATATCGCGATACTACATCGCGCGATTCTCGAATCGATTCAAAAAGGGCAGAATCGATTTTTTTTTTTTTTTTTTTTTTTTTTTTTTTTTTTTTTTTTTTTTTTTTTTTAGGATTCACACCTTGAGCATGGAAGAATGTTATATGAACGGAACATTAAGCCTTAATATTTTATTTTAATGCTGTTCAAACATGAAACAGATTACAACCTCTATAAGACTGAAATTTCAGATAAATAAATAATACATTTTCATATAAATCTTACACTCTACAAGCTTACTGATTAGTATAAATTTGAATGAAAAAAAATCGCAACAATCGACTTATAAATTCGTATCGGGATTAATCGGTATCGAATCGTGACCATTCGTATCGGGATTAATCGGTATCGAATCGAATCGTGACCTGTGAATCGTGATACGAATCGAATCGTCAGGTACTAGGCAATTCACACCCCTAATGTGCACTAATGTTAGCTGGTAATTTACGTTACACCGCTTAACAAAAATATAAACGCAACACTTTTGTTTTTGCTCCCATCTTTGATGAGATGAACTCAAAGATCTAAAACTCCTTCCACATACACACTATCACCATTTCTCTCCAAACATTGTTCCCAAACCTGCAGTCAAAATCTGTGATTGTGAGAACTTCTTCTTTGCTGAGGTAATCCTTTTTTTTTTTGTAAAAGAAAAGGGAGGGTCTTCAAAGTTCTTTAACTTTAAATATAATAGTTGAAATATAATTCGCAACTTTCTTCTGTTCTCATTGTACACTATGGATGCAAAACGCACAAGACGCACAAGAAGACACAAGTAATTATATAACGGCAGCTCCCATAACGTATGCAATGTACCGTAAAGTCACTTGGACGGACCTCTGACTGGCAGGCAGACCCTCCCCGAACTGCCTCTCCTGATTTGCGCAGTTAACGATGTCCTGCCTAGCCCACAAACCTCTTCACCCGGGGACGTCGTTCCACTAATTCTTCTCACGTATATACATTCGTTTAGTTTAGGGATAGACCGATTATCGGCTGGGACGATTATCGGCACCGATATTAAGCATTTTGACGAATATCGGCATCGGCCATTTTGAAGAATCATATGGCCGATAATAGATCCATTTAACAACAACTTAACTTCAAGGAACTAAATTTAAAAAAAAATAATAATTTAATTTAAATTTTCAGAGATGCTGCTGACCCTGGGAACTCTCTGCACCATCTGTTTTTGTTTGAAATTAAAACTAAGATCATTTAAAAAAATAAATAAAATACTTCAAATATATATAAATACTTTATTTAGTGGAAAAAACAATTGTTTGTTTTTATTTAACTTTTGAAAACATGCCACTGCCCCTGGGACTTGTTAGATTTTAAAAACAAAGATGTCTATTGACTAAGATTTAAAAAAATAAAAATAAAAAATCCAAAATTTCACTAACCCTAAAAGTTGCTCAATAAGTATATACTTTTAAAAAAAATAAAAATAAATACAATTAAAAAAAAGAACTGGAGTTTGTATTTTTTCCAAATGTTGATGCCAATATTTTCCCTTTTGAGTGAAAATTAATATCGGCTCCAAATATCGGTTATCCGCGTCATTGACTACTAATAATCGGCATCGGTATCAGCCCTGAAAAAACCATATCGGTCTATCTCTAGTTTAGTGTTCAAATAAAGTTAAAGTTATCAGAGCTTCTAAAACACGTCTTACTCCTCCCTTCACCCGGGGAAAGGTGGAGACTCACAACTACTTGCTGTGCTCAGCAAAGCCAACACTGGAGCACATCCTGAGCTCCTGCCCAAAAGTGCTAGGCGAGGCCCGTTTCACCTGGAGCCACAATGAGGAGTTGGAACTGACTGCAGAGGCCATCAGCGTGGGTATGAGCAGCTGCAGCCGAATGCAAAATTCCTCCAGCGCCATTGGCCTGGGCAAATGACTACGGCAGCAGTGAACATGTCTGCAGGGATCTGATCTCTGAGCCCACAAAGAACATCCTTGTCATAGAACTGGCAATACAGCGGGAAGACTGCTTGGGATAGGTGTGTGGATGAGGACCAAATATGAGCATCTGGTCATCACCTGTCAAGAGCAGGCTTGGACATCGAAACAGGCTGTAGAGGATTTGTGGGTCAGTCGCGCCACAGAACCTTCAGGGTACTGGGCATCATGGGAAGAGCAAGGGCCAGACCCGTCAAGAACAACAGGGAAGCGGCCGAGAAAACTCCAAAACGGCTCTGGATCTGAAGAGAAGGTCCAAGGCGATATGTAAAGGTCACCTGAATAATACACCGTGGCCTGATCCACTGTGGTGGCATCACCTGGTAGATGATCCAAGACCCAAAACACCCAAGCACACCAGTCTACATGACTGACGATGTGTTCAGGTGCATCAGAAGATTTATGTTAGAGTAATGTATTTCAAAACAAATCACAAAAATGACTTTTCAGGGTCTTTCATTTTACAGGGTTTTCATTTTCAGAGCTTTGAGTAAAAATCTTTTTTTCTTCAGTTATCGCTTTGGACGTGAATGTCAATCAACCAGTAAGATCATGAGATACTTTCCCAACATGCACAACACTGTTCTCTACTGAACACCAGTGGCGAGAGCTAAAGGTCGACGGGGAAGTAAATTATTAATGACTTGTTTTCTTTTTCTCCCTGCTCCACTACTCAGTCTTCTCGCCTCTGTTTCTCTTTCTGATTGGTGTTTACTCACTTTGCCCTCCAACCATAACTACTTCTACCATCCTGCCTCCAGCCCTTTTGTTCTCCTTGTCGGTAAGTGGAGAATTGTTGATATTTCAAGCCATGATGCGCTCAGGAGGGAGTGACTGCTATAGGCCTTGGTGGCAGAGTCAACATTTAAAAACAAAAAAGAATGGCTTTTTTTTAAACCCCCACACTCAGTTGAAATTGTATGAGAACACCTGAGATGATACTGCATTCTAAATAATTAGGCATAATGCTTGTTTTGTTCATTGTATAGCACTAAATAGTAGGGTTGTCAAAAGTAAAGTATCAATACAAACGGATATCGGTATCCGGATATGACACTACTTTGGTATGGTATCGATACTATCGATTATATGGTAGCATTGCCGCAGGGTCAGCCGCGGCAACTTTATTAGCAGCGCAGCCTCGGTAGATATCCTCCGGTTTAAAAAATAATCATCATAATAATAGGTTTGGAATGAAAAATGCTATTTCAAACAAAAATGTTTGTTAACACGCTAGAAAACAAACAAACATGATGTTGTTGTTTTTTGTTTTTTTTTTCCGTTAGCTTAAGCGCCCCTCTTGGAGATCACAGCAACAATGCCGCGATTCACTAAACATGTAAATCCATGGATAGTTTCAGCCCGTATCTCACTTGAGGATGCAAGAGCTGCCGTTTGAAGGTAAACTACCATCCATCCTCAAATATATCCTTTTAAGGGGGCGCCACAGCCTTTCAATAAGGTTGGAATCAGGTTTTTCTTCCTTTAAGCCCATAAGCTTCATTGTTTTTGGTGTTTTTTGCAGTGTGTGGTCGTGCTTTGCATCATAATAACTGCTGTGAAACCCACATTTTTGTTTTGTTTTGTTTTTTAAAGCCAGGAAATGGTCTGTTACAAACGACCCTAGATATTGTGCAGGGGTAATTTTATCAACTTTAGACACCCTAACAGAGCCTACCATCTCACTTTCCATTATTCCAGCCCAAAACATTTCTTTGCCAAATCCTTGTTGACATTACAGCCTTGTTGGAACATATTGGCCATCAACCAACCATCCAAAACCCATTTCAGATTTACCATCCCGGGTAACACAGAATTCAAGAATAAAACTGAATAAAACTATAAGATAATTACACTTCATATAGGCCTACTAAACCCACCGCAAATGTTTCTCCTTGTGAGAATGGAAAGATTTATGCATGACTGCAAACTTTTGGATGATCCTGCATCAAGAAATTATTGGAACGCCACAGGCACCAGCTGCTTCCATACCTGCTTGCTGCTTATTAGCGGCGTTTTCACAGCTGCTTTCTGAACACAATGACAATGCCTGACAAAAACTTTTCATATGCACTTCTATTGGAACAAACCCATTTGCTCTCAAAGTCACACACAATTTGTTTAACAGTAGCTTGGTGATCTTGCTTAAGTTAAGTTATCTTGAAATGTTTAGTGTTTCCATGATTTCGCAAGATCCTTCTTATCCACTTATTATGCATAAAAACTGCTAAGACTTGCCTAAAGTAATTTCGTTTTAATTAGACTGAGCTTTGTTACTAACGATCAAACCTGCTTGACATGAGCCGGTTTAACATGGAGACTTTTTCAACTGGTCAACAACAATGTGACGTGATCTATTCCTATCTGCAGTTTGCATCCGCAACTACATTAATCAGAACAGCTGTTTTACAGCAGTGTGACGCGCAGATGGATGTAAACAAATGATTAATCAAGATGGACTTTATTCGTCTATTTAGCAATAGTTGTGACCGTTTTAACACTTACGAAAGCAACAACTTGGTTTACATGATGTTTGTTCTAATTGGCAAAAGGAATATACCACACCTGCAAATGTGAATCAAATTCCATTTGGATTCGGCCTTTTTATTGAAATTGAGCGGTTTATATGGAACACTTTCATTCCATTTGGTCATTCAGTTTGATTCTAATCCGAATACAAGGCTCCATGTAAACCTGGCTATTGGTATCAGTGATCGAAACAGACAGGTAAAACCAAACAAATTATGAAAAAATTCCACAGAAAACACTGAAACTGTAATGGTTATTCAATTAAAAATCTAACTACAGTACAGATTTTAAACCCAGTGTAGTTTCTTACACCCTGTCCCCTAAAAACAAACCAACGACATTTATTGACATTAGATTAGAATTTTTTTTCCCCAACTACATGGGATAGATGAAAAGACAGCCAGAGGTATGCCCAAGTTAGATTTATCACCTTGAGAAACCCAAACAATGGCTGTTAAAAAAAAAAAAAAGGACACCGGAGGACACAGTCACGGCATCTTTTTCTCATATTGTATAAAATCAATATTAATTATACACCCATTCAAAGAGACTGCCACTGTTTACTAAGTCTCAGATCTCACAGGACGAAAAAGTTTGTTGTGAGAAAGAGAGGAACGAAATGTACTCCCTATGCTTCTTTTTCATTTGCCAGCATTTCAGACATACATATTCAAAGTACGGGAGCAACTGTGCTTTGTACTCATCCACAGTGTGTAATTCAGCACTTCGGTTGAAGCCTAATCCACTGTGTTGTCTGAGCGTCATGTGAAAATCTCCTTAGTCACATGTATGTCACTGAGAGATTCCCAGGAACTTACATCCTGCATGAAGCTCTTTCCAAATAGTGTCGGCAGAGCATTGCCTTCAGTGGCGAGTCCACCATCATGACGCCTACCATTGTAATTTGTTACAATATTAGTACTGCCTCATCCACATTTTATTTTGTTCCACCTCTTTGCAGTTTACTCTGACCAGGTCGGAACCAGATACAGAAAAGGTGGCTGATAATTCGAATAATAAATTCTTTGCATTTACAGTCAGGGACTGAGCCGGCCCGCGAATAGCGAATATCCGTATATAATTGACACTAAGGGTGTCACGATTTCGATTTTTTATCGAAATCGATCGAAATTACGTCACGATTTCGAGCATCGAAATAGAAGAGAGGACACACGATTCGATGCCCCCCCCCCCCCCCCCCCCCCCGCGCCCGCCGCCACCGCCGCCACCGCCGCCACCGCCACCTCCCAGGAAAGCAAATGAGACGCAGCCATTCAGCTACTAGCTAACGGCACTTGTTAGCTGACTTCTCCTGCAGTCATGATGGCAAGCGCGGACAGACACAGCAATGGTGCTTCAAGCCGCTCCCGCTTCTCTCGTCACCAGTTTGGAAACATTTTGCGTTCCCGGTGAGTTATGTCGACAACGTTCACGTTGTCGATAAAAAGACCACAGTTGCAAGATATGCTATGTGCGCGTACTGTACTCGGCCACGGTGTTACGCCCGGCTCGTCAAGGGGAAGGGAAGTAACACAATAACAGAAAATATAGAGTAGATAAACACGGGTCGACTTTAACATCTGAGTAGTTTTAATTGAAATTTCAGGCAGGGGTTTGACAAGGGAGTGAAAGTGGAAGGTGAACAAATAATAACCGCATTTGACAGAACTGACAGAACGGAGGAGAAACAACAATAACCAATAGGGGTATAATACACGGATACACAATAGCGTCGCGCTGGCACAGTCGTCCAATCGGAGTGTCGCGCTGGCACAGTCCTCCAATCAGAGTGTCGCGCTGGCGCATTCAAACTGAAGTACCATTATACGGGCACCAGCCGACACAAACACACACATACATACTAGGGGAGCGGAGCCGGCGGCGGGCCCGAGCCGCCAGCCGTAACAACGGGAAACACGACAAACATGACGGGACATTTACGCAGGCATCACAAAGATTTAGCTTTATCAAATTCAACTAGAAGTGGGAAAACAACGGTCCAACCAACTATTTCATCCTCATTTACAGTGAAACTTCCACACACTTCAGCTCGCGCGAAACGCCAGATCCATAGGTCTATTTATAGCAGCAGACCTGCAGCCTTGGAAAACGCTGGATTCAAACATTTAATTAGTGTACTTGAACCACGCTACAGTATGCCCAGCAACTGTAAATGTTGGGATATAGTTTGTTCAGGCTGTATTTGTTCCATGACTTTGGATACAATATATTTTTTGTTGTTGTTGCACATTGCACATTATTTTAAGAGGAACGCGCAGCACACTGTTGTAACCAAAAACAGTCAATAGATGGCAGGCACCCACTGTGACTTTTTGTTTTTGTTTTTTTATTTTTTATTTTACACTTCAGTAAGAACAAGACGGTTAACTTTATATTGTAAATAAATTCTTTGAATTTGATCATTCCTGCCTAATGTCAATTATCATATATTACATAAATTTACACAAAAATAATATGGAAATTGCATCACCTATATGTAGCCGATCTTTTGAAATAAGATTTACTGTACAATGAATAGAACCAATGATCATAGACTAGCCTTAGCCTACAGAAGCATATGCCTCTGTGTTATAAAGTGGGGGAGCGAAAAAAAAAAAAAAAAAAATCGAAAAAAGAATCGAAATGTGACCCCAAAATCGAAATTTAAATCGAATCGTGGAGTTGGCGAATCGTGACACCCCTAATTGACACACATTTATATTTATCGGAAGAAAACAAACTTTATAAGCAATCAAATAAAGTTGGGGCACAAAAAATGTTGTAAATATTAGTGTTGTTCCGATACCGTTTTTTGGCTCCCGATACCGATACCCAGCTTTTCAGTATCGGCCAATACCGATACCATACCGATACTTAAGGTTTTTTTTCCTCAACATGAAAAAGCTGTCCTGCCATTGGTTCAGCGCTTTCAAGGGCCAATAGGATATCTTACATCGGCATGCAGTGAACATGTCACATACCAGTGAATGTCGTGCACCAGCAAGACACAAGATACTGCATCCAAAATCCTATATTAGCGTTGGAATTAATGGTATCGGCATGTTACTTGTAAGTAGTCACCGATACCGATACCACTGTTTTAATGCAGTATCGGCACCTCTGCCGATACCAGTATTAGTATCGGAACAACACTAGTAAATATTGAAAACCACAGGTGCTGAACCACAAGTATGTGGGGGTCTACAAGGATATTTGTTTAGTCAACCCCACCTGCTAGATGGCCTTTATGCTATATTTCTCTGTTTATCATGGCGTCACCCAGTTGACAAGGAATGACCAGGCCTCCGTGATATCACAGCACAATGTGACTTGGGAAGGGAACAGTGTTGCCAGGTGTACGATAATTATTGTATTTGTACGATAATTTCACCCTCTGTACGATCAATAGTCCTAAAAAATGGCAAATGTACGATAATTTGACCATTTCGGATTATTGCCGGTAAAACTGAAACTGCCATAGTTTTTTTTGCGAAAACCTGAAGGTATCTGTTCTCATGTGACATAATGCCGGCCAATTGCGCATTGCTGAGCATGAGAAACGAGAGACATCCATGCACTGATTGGCTGAATGGGAAGTGCCCGCCCCCAGGAAATTGCGCAAGACTCAAACCACCTATCCAGTAATATATACACATCAGTGACGTTAACCCGCAACAAAGACCTGATTGCCTGTGAGCACTTTTCAACACAAGAACGATTATATTTGACCGTCGCGAATCAGTGTATTTCGGTTATGACGATTGTACGATAATTTCCATCAAAATACGATATTTTTTAGTCTATGGTCCAATAATCTTATATTTCCCACCTGGCAACGCTGGAAGGGAAGCAAAGAGGTAATCGATCCGATGATATTCACTTGGCCCGGCGCACTACCCCAAATCATGGTGACGAGGTGGGTGTAGCGAACCTTTGGAGATGCCATCAGGCTATGCTGAAATTAGTGATGCTGTTGAAACGAAAGAGAGGCGCTACTAGAAGGAGACGATTGTGTGTGTGTGTGTGTGTTCGTGCGTGCGTGTGTCTGTGGCAGGGGCAGAGCAATAGGAGCAGAGTGGCAGCAGACGGGAAGGCAGGATGGGGGTGAACCGAGTTGAGGTGGTGGTCACGTAATAGACGGGTTCAGGCAGAGTTGAAACTGCTAACTCACTGGGCTGCATCTGGTAACATTTACCTCAACTTCTGCCCTGTAAGCGTGCGTGCGTGCGTAAAAAAACAGCTAAACGGCATAAAACTAGGTCTGGATTTTTTTATTTTTTGTCAATGGAAAATAAGTAAAACAGAGCACCCCTTCTTCAAGCCACACATCTCCCTGTGAGGAACCCATTTAACAAGCGTCTATTATCTTTAAAGCAAGGAAAGACATGAAACTACAGCCCCTTTCAAGAGTTCTCCTTGAGGCAAATGCAAACAGGCCAGATTATGCTTTCCAGGTCCATGTTCTTTGAAAAGACCTATCTGACCGACATCCCAGTTCACTGTTGGTAAAATCATCCATTGACATGCGGCAAAAAATATATATATTTTGACACATAGAATCCAACCATCCTACATTCAGTACCTGACTCTTTTAACTGGAATGAGTTAACTCATTTGCTCCCAAAAAAACGTATAAAAATGTTCTATTTTAAATATCGCCATGATCCCAGAAACTCATTATTTATACGGTTTTTGTTTTATTATGCTAGAGCATACAGAAGGCTTTGATGCACACTCTGACCTGAAGAGGTCTCTTAAAGCAATGGTATTTATTACAAAAAACAAAAACAAAACAAAAAAACAACATCAGGTGGCAGCAGAGTATAAGAGATCAGCCTGGGCCATGTTGCAACAAGCTCTTTTCCCAGTGTTTTGAACAGGTTAGAACTTGGCTATATTCTAATGCTAATTGCTTCAAAATGGAAACAGATACAAATATATTTATTTATTCCTGATGAAAGAAGAGACTCTAATCTTTCTTTTGGTAAGTTTGATGTTTTTGTAGCAATAGAACACAATATTCTGTGGGCTTTGCAAAATCAGTCAATATTCAGTAAAACAGCTGGGAGCTAAGGGGGTTGCTTCATTGAAAATGTCTGGGAGCGAATGAGTTAACATAGACGTATGAACAACCAGTTTAAAAACAGAATGAAAATCCAGCCTCATTTATCACATAATTAAACTCTACTAATTTTTGTTAAATCTTTTTGATTTAGACTCCCTAAAAAGTCAGAGAACCAAATTTATTCCAACCTAATTTGCTTGTAACAGGTAGTGATTGCTATCGAATCGTGACGATTTCGCAGACCTCAAAGATGAGGAAGAAAAGAAAGACCGAGGGGGAGGTTTGAATAGAAAGGATACTAATGCGTTTTGGAGAACAAAAAAAAAAAAAGAAAAGAAAAAAAGCACACATCCGAAACAGCATCTCTCTCCGACTGACAAGCTAAATATTTTAGCAGAGCCTACACTGCCATATGTCCAGGGATTCCTCAATGTTTGTTGCTTTATTAACAACACTGCATGTGTGTGTCAGCGCGGGGGGGGGGGGGGGGGGGGGGGGGGGGAGACGGAGCATACCCATATATGTTCAACAACACCGTTTCCATTGGTCACTTCGATGTCATTTTATCTTTGCCTGCCTCTTCTAGCAAGCATCCTACAGTGTGTGCTGCATGATGCTCAGTTCAGCGCTGGATGAACGACCTTGAGCAGGCGCGAAGGGTTGCGTTGCTGTGGCAACCAAGCCTCGCGCAACCAGTAACAGCTGGATGCTACAGCACGACGTGAATTTTTGTGGGTGTCGCCGCTTCATTACAGCCACTCTTCCCCTCTTATTTAGCCCCTCCCCTACCTTCTTTTCTCACTGTGTCTCATTCGTCATCTCGCTTACATGCAAACACATGAGGACACTTACACAAAGGAAGGTTGGTTCCCCAATAACAGTAATACAAACTTAGCTTGAGTACACCACTTGAGAAAAATCAAATCAGGTCGTTTGTGTATGTGGAAAGACAGAGGAGAAGACGCAGCCATGAGACGCACAGAACAAAAGGAATCCAAAGCCACAGGCGACTAACAAATTCGCACATAAGAAAGACATCGAGATAGCCACTTGACATTCCTCTCACAGAAAAAATGAAGTGAGCGGAGTGGGAGATGGGCTGCGCTGAATCGTTCCAGACAGAGAAAGGAAAAGCGAAAGCAAGAATGTGCTGCCAGTAGTTGCGCCGGCATTGATTGTACACACTCGCAACTCTTTCTTCAGTCGCTTGCATGCCAACTCTGCACACTGACTGTAAATAACATGTCAACTATGCAAATTTTAATGAATGAGATTATTTCCTGACCCCAAACTACCTACGATTTTAAAATTGCAGCCCAAAAAAAAACCCAGATTGATACCTTTATTCAATTACATTCATTCATACAGTTATTGTGACGTCGCAATAACGTCCCCGTTTAAAAACTTTTAGATCTTTAAATTTTTAAAGTACCACTGCACATGGAAATTTTAAAAAAAATTCAAAAAAAGAATTCAAGTTTTTTACGGTTCAACTTTCTCCAAGTTGGATTGTAGTTTGGCAATGAGTTTTCATGATCCATTGAAGCATTGGTACCACAATTTAAGTGTACCAACCAAAAACGTTGTCTGCGCAAGTCAACAATAGTTTGGAATTTTTTCTTATAGTAAGTTTTTATTTTGTTTGACTTATTTTTTTAATTCAGTTAATTTTAATTAATTTTTAGAGCAAGAATTTTTTTTTTTAAGTTGTATTCATATTTATTTTTTACCTGAAAATGCTTCGTTTTAGTTTACTTTTTATTAGTAACTTTTTTTTTTATTGTATGGAGTGTTTGTCAGAAAAAAATGGGTCACTAATTATTGCGTAATAATGTGAGGTAAACTAAAATTGTCAGAAAATTGTTTGTCCTTCTCCTATATGGATGTCCATTAGAACTGAAATAAAAACTATATTCAAAATGAACCATGAACGCTCATGTATGATAGTAACTGACAAAGACGAAAACAAAGGACATCCTAACTATAATTCTAGTTAGTTTTAATTATGTTAGGATGTAAGATGTACTTTCAATTAGTTATTACTATTAGTTAGTAACTCTAAAAACAATATTATTATAAATATTAAAACTTCCCCACGACCCTTGTGAGGAGTAAACAGTTAAGAAAATGGATGGATGGATGAATGAATGAATGAATGAATGAATGGATGGATGGATGGATGGATGGATATTGAAACTTGGGCTTAAAATTTCGCAAGCACACGCAACGCTTGCTGAGTCCCATTTACTTGAATGAGACTGGATAATGCATGCTTGGCTTAATGATAATTAGTCAGCAGAGTAATGAAAATGCATACGTTTATTTATTTTACTACCCCTGGGGAGCTTATTTGAACGCACACACTTTCAAGCTATGAATGATCCAATATGTTTTAATTGCACACAAGCAATGAATTAATTAACGAGATTGACAAAATAACTCAAATCACCTTCAAGAGGATTTCATCCACCATTTTGACAATGAGCTCTTGATCCCTTGTAGTCTTGGACATGAAAGTACTATAACTTAGTTCTTTGCCTTTTAACAAACACTTGCTGCGTTGTCATTTAAAAAAAAACAACTGTTTTTGTAGTTTTGTTAATATGGAAGGAAGTTACTGTACGGAAAAATTATTTGTGTTATGACTCAAAAGGAGAAAGACATGTTATGTTATTAGGCTGAGAGGCATTGACCACTGGACAGGAGCAGGACAAAAATGAGTGTACTAAAGGGGAAAAAAAAAAAAAAGGACCCCTCCTCCACTGAGCCGAATCAATGTGAACCAGTGAAGATTAATTCCTGTTTAACACATCCTGACACATGGAGAAGGGGCCTCAATAACAACAGGACAACAGTTCAGTCGGCAGTACACTGCGGGCTGGGGGGGAGGCAGAGGACAGCGGGCAAAACACCCCTGAGAGATGAGCAAGAATGGAGGAAAGAATGTGGAGCGTTTCAAGTCAGAAAGCAAACGACGGCACAGAATAGACCAAGAGAAAACAAAAGGGCAAAAAAAAACAAAAAAACAATGGAAGAATTCCAGGTAGAATTCCAGCAAGAGGCTCCACCTGTGCCCCTCCTCCTTTCGATACCCACATTCTCCTCATCCTCGCAAGCTTCCCAGGCTGGTAACGGGTGAGGTCCAGCCTCCTACTCAACAGCATCCCCTGCTAACCTCTGTCCCCATTTTCCCCCCAATTCAGCAAACATCGTGCATCACTGTCACCCTCCTTCTCTTCGCATTCATCTCGCCATCCGCTCATAGCCAAGACCAGCCAAGAACTGGACCACAGGGACAACTGACAATCTGTCAGAAGCGGGACGCTATGGCGGAGGGTGTTAGACTCCGCGCCACCAAGCTCCTTCAATTGGGAAGCCAGGCGGTCGTGCCGGCCCATGTGCAATTCTTGTCCTACTGTACGTTATTCACATTTTCCAATTATTGAGGCCACTGCACAATTGATTAGTCTCAAACAATCTAAAGTGTCAAAATCATATTAACAATACACTTCAAAAAACGTATAATACTTGATGATGATTGAATGATTACTGTAAAATCCCGTGAATGAAACACATTTTTTCTATATGAAATAACCCAAATATCGCCCCAGCCTACTTTCCAAGGTGACTCTCAATCTTCTGGAAATAAGCTGTTTTTCTTTTTTGGATGATGAGGTTTATTTATTTTTCTGTGAGTTGAGTTTTCAAAGTTAAAATTTAAATATTGTAAAGGTGGTTATTATTATACAAATCTAATCTCATTGGAAGTGACGGATAGGGGTAGGGCATGATAAAATTAGCTTCCTTCCTACTCCTTTTTGAACAGTGATTTGTATATTTTTGTTGTTTTTCTACTTTTTTTTTTTTTTTTAATCATGTTCAAATAAATTCATTGAATCCAGTTGAATTTATACAATCGTAATACAGCCTAACTTGCCCATCAGTCTCTGTTGAGCTCGCCTCTTGCCCAATGTCAGCTGGGTTAGGCTCCACCCACTTTAACGATGTAGGATAATAGACGATAGATGGATGGATTTACATTAGCATCAATAAGGCTTCGTTCAATATGAAGGTTCAATCTTTCTGGGTCATAAACACCAAAGTATGTCACACAAATCCACAAACTATCCAACAGGTTCACTAAATAATCATCGTCAATAATTACACTCCTGTTACAATTTCCTACTTGTATTCAACTGCAAAGTAGAAATTAAACCAGACTGTCAATGCATCAAAATAATAATACAGAGAGCCTTTAATTAAACAGATTCATTAAAAAGGACCAATTCAAGCAATTGAGGTGCATCCTTCAGTCACACACCACATGCATCAATTTTACTCCCTTTGTGTTTACACACAATGTGGGGAGCAGACAGTGCATGTGAGCTGGCACATGAGTGAGTGAGGTTAAAATAAATAAATACATAAATAAAGGTGTACAGAAGTGTCGGTGCATGGTCGCTGTGCTGCCCCCTGCAGATATGCACAGCGAGACGCGTTCTGGAGGGTGATGACTGAGATGACATACTAGTCTTCACAGCAGACACAACCGTGCAGCTAAAAAATAAAAAAAATAAAAAAGGAAGCACGTACTTTCACCTCCGATATTTGCCCCCAAAGCATTGACGATCTAATGCACAAACATGAGCTTGTGTACTTTTCCATTGCTCAGCAAGACGTGTGGAACTCCTGCTCTTGCAGACAGGCAGCGCCGCCGTTTCCACAAATCGCACGCTTGCAGCAACAAAACGCAAGCTCACAGCTCTCTCAATCCCAAAGCAGTGCGCGCAGTGAATCATATGCGCGATCGTGTGCGTGCACTCATCAGATCAGCAAACCTTTCGCATGACGTCGCTACCGTCCGGTGGGGACAAGCCTGTCTCGCAAGCCGCCAGCCGACCGTCGCTGTCAAACGCGGCCAAAACGTTCACGTCTCACCTCGCGCCGTTCGAGTGTTCGGTTTTTAAGCATAAACTTCCAAACACGTTGAGGGGAAACACTTGCCACCAGCGGCGCGTGTGTGTGTGTGTGTAAACTAGCCAGCTCGTGTGAAGTTCACTTGGTGAAATAAAGATGCAATTAAAGGAATAACTGTTTGATCGTACCGACTGCGTGACAAAGACACCTATCATGCAAATAGGAGATTACATGTTTAGTGTCATTTAGAAGAGCGTACACTATATGCCCTCTGCACCGCACCAATACCAATTTGTGTGCACTGCCGCAGGGAACACAAGTAAGCAGGCTGCATTTCCGTCCTCAATCGTATCACAAACCAAACGCAAAGTCTGGTGTAATTCGTGTCTCAAAGTAAGGGAGGAAATCACATAGGGAGGGCTTACCTTTTGGACGTATCTCTCTACCGGATCGATTATTTCGTCTTTACACCATTAACTCTCCGCCATCTTCGTCACTGTTTGTTTAAATGAGAAACACTCCCGGAGCCTAACGAAGCCAGTTCTGTAAGTTGAGGCGTCGCAGGCGCTTGTGGGTAATGTAGTTCGTTTGCGGAAAGCGTCGACGTTCCGGCTTGCTGTTCAAGGCGGAAATGGACTACAGACAGACGACACCACCACGCCGGAGAGAGCAGGGGAGGTGAGGGGCTCACGGGGGCGTTCGATGTCTGTCTCGCCGCTTGCAGACGGGTGTCAGCGACTTCCGCAGGTCGGCCAGAGGTGACAAGGTGTGAACCTTCACTTGACCTCCAGACAAATTTCAAAATGCCTGGTTTGGTTGGAAAAAGTTGTTTTTATTGCCGACCCCAGTGAAGTATGGGACAGACATTTATTTTAACTAACATTTTTTTGTCATTCTTTATTTTCCAGCAAATTGGTCAAATAAAAAAAAATCATATAGATTTTTGGTAGTATTGGGTGTGAAATTTTACACAGTAACTACAGCAATGCGATAAGTAATGCATTTAAAAGGGGGATGGGCTACGTGAGATGGTACTATAATCTGTCCCACTGTTTACTGTGTTGAAATTTATGGTGTGAAGTGTCATTAAACTACAACTTTTACACAATGAAGTAATAATAATTTCACATATTATCGATAAGTAATGCATTTAAAAGGGGGATGGGCTACGTGAGATGGTACTATAATCTGTCCCACTGTTTACTGTGTTGAAATTTATGGTGTGAAGTGTCATTAAACTACAACTTTTACACAATGAAATAATAATAATTTCACATATTATCTGTATTTGTCTGTGTCAGTAATTTAGCTTTATCAACCATATTAGGCCCATTACATATATTAGATCAGGGTTGCCCAAAGTATGGCCTGGGGGCCATTTGTAACCCGGCATCCATTTTTAAGCAGCCTGCGATATATACTAAAAATGACATTGGTTTCCTTCCTCCACATTCTGCTCTGTGTTATGGTCCAAATGGTGAATATATTACATGACTGATTCATAACTGTTCTAAAAATGAAAGTTAGAAAAAATAATTCAAAGTGGCTCTTGCATCCTTCTGCATGTGGCCCTCACAGGAAAAAGTTTGGACACCCCTGTTTTTATTGACTGTACTATAAAGAGGTGTGTGACGTTATGTTCTGTCTGTTCATTTCCTCCAGTGTTTCTCAACCATCATGACCCAAAGCACTTACTGTATTTTACATTAAAAAAAATACCATGGCACACAACCAAACACAAATGCCATAAAAAGTATAAATAATGATGATGTTGTCTCAATATACTCACAAATTGATTTACTCAGGTAAACTTTGGGGCTGTTTAAAGCAGCACTGAGGAACCTTCACTTTACGTTGATTACGGCTGCGTCATAAGGACAAAAGCGGTATTGTAAAGTCTGAGGGAAGACCACATTTCCTTGACTGTCCTTTTATCAAGTAGCTTCCCTTTTCCTTTTTTCTTTTTTGTCTCCTCAGACAAAACTTTTCAGGAAAGCAGTAATCGTGCGTCGACATTCAAATTGACTTTCCGTCTTTGTAATGAATGGGGAAAAGGGGAAGTGACGTATGCCATAAAGAATTCAGCACATTTGTAGTTTTTTTGTGTGGCAGTGTTTCTACCATCCTCCTCAAAGTTGCTTTGTGCCAGTAAAAATGATACGATGTCATTTTTCAGGCTATGGCAAAGGTACTATTCGACTAGTTTTAAGTCGATGGTTCATCAGAAGAGTTATGAAAATATTTTATTAAGGTTGAAAAGTTCCTTAGTGCTACTTTAAAGCTGATATCCTCACAGGAAGGTATGACTTTTACAACCGTTTCTCATCTAATGGAAGGGCATTCAATTACTTGTCACTATACGTCGCTGGCATAGATAGATAAATAAACATACATATATAAATAATAATAATACTTTCAGACAAATAATGTGAAATTAGGGAATCGCCCTCGGAACCCCTGATAATCTCTCACAGCGTCCTGGTCAGGAATCACTTATTCACTGTATTGCCATAAACAACAGCATGTTTTTGATATATAGCGCCAAAGAAATATTAATGATACTGATAACCATCAACATGATGCATGATAACGTTTTTAAATGAATTTCAGATGAATATGTTTGTGTCAAAAGTCTTGTTTTGTAAATAATATTGACAAATTAATACAGTTGCAATGGCGATATTTAAAAAAAGATCACAATATTGTAAAAAAAAAATAAAAAAAAGAGCTCATACTAAAAAAAAAAAATAGCACCAATATTGTGCTTTTGCACATAACTGCAATGCATATAAACCACCTACAATCACGAATAACAATATTGAGGCACTAACTTGGTCATGCAAGCACACATTGATCGCTTCAAGCAAATTAGGTTCCCCCAAATCTGAGAATTAGCATAGATTTTAAACATAGAAGGGCCAAAACATCCCTAATGAAAATTAAATTGCACTAGAGGGTGCTAGAACTGCACAAATGGAAATCAACCGGACTTTTTTTTTTTTAACAGATGTGTTCCTTTTAAATATTGTGAACATGATGACGACGATATTGTGGCAGTTTTAATATCACAATATCACAATATCACCCTTATGTTACGTCCCTATTTGCCATGGGATATATGAAAACGTGTTCTTTATTTGGAACTCTTTACATTACCAGCCTTCTGTGAATTGGCTCTGTGTCTTTGACTGGAGGGACTGTGTGGCCCCTCCAGGCCAACCATCTCTTAAAGATGAGACCCATATGCAGGCTCCATATGCGAGCTGGCGGGTCCAGCATGGGGCACTGACGTCTTTGCCAGGTGGCCGATGAATCGGGGCACGTCGACACAGCGGCCCAACTACTGCCAAGATACACTAAAGCAAGGGACAGACAGCAGCAGAATCCGTCGTCATGGTGATACCAGGCAGACAAGAGCACAGATAGCTGGATAGATGCACGCGCGCACGCGCGCACGCTCACAGTCAATATATCCTGTTGTGTCAGTGACAGTGTGAAGGCAAGAGGATGAGAAGTGAAGAGAGAATCGGGACAAGATGATGAGATAGTGGCATTTAGTTTAGAGTAAGTAAAGGACGAGATCACAGATAATGATAAATGCCGCCTATTTCCTGGAGAGAGGGGCTGGGAACGCCAATAAGAGACAAAAAAAGAAAGGCAAAGAACAAAAAGAATAGCAAAGAAGCTTTTTAATAAAAGTAGTGTAACTGAGGTAGAACTGTGCAAAAGTTAGTGATGAAGAAAGTGTAAGACTACAGAGAGTAAGGAAATGTTGAAATGGGGTTGTGGTGGAGGTTTAAAGTAATTAGCCTTGTGGGTCAGGCTTAATTCATCAGGCAAAATGAAAGGGTCCGCCAAGAAGAATAAAAGGAGATTAGAGCACAACTCCATGAGGGATTCGGAAATGTGTCTGTTCTTGGAAAGCAAATTTACACAAGAAAGATTTTTAGAGTTTAATACATTTTGAAAAGGTGCCGAACGTTCCCTTGGACAGATTTTGCGTACCGTATTTTCCGCACTGTAAGGCGCACCTAAAAGCCTTCAATTTTTTCAAAAATTGACCATACGCCTTATAATCCAGTGCACCTCATAGATGGATTAATATTGAGCCGCAACAGGTCTCGCTGTCAACACGTTATCGGTGACCCTGCACGATCGGCAGAAGATCCCGCCATCTTGGATCGCTAGCTAATACTAATACTTTACCTCAGAGAAAATAATAAAACAGCTGTTTATTCATTTTGGGAGCGAATGGAGTTGTCAGAAAGCGGGTTTGTAATCTATTAATACAGTTTGACTGACCTATCTGACTGTTTGTGAAAGAGGATTTCACATCTATACAGTACATTTTTATTAACTTTGAGGAATCATTTCTTGTCAATAAAAGAACGCTAACAAGTGTTCTATGGTTAAAACTTTGTTTTCAAGCATTGGCAGCATGTAATAGTTATTAATGTTACAATTATTTGCAAGCTGGATTCAGGTTTCAATTCTGAACCCAAACAACATTGTGCTTTATTTACCTGCGTGGAATCCATTGTTGAGAGTCGCCCTGTGAGGATTTTGGAGATTGTTGAGTGAGGTGTGGGAGGGTGAGAACAAGAAGCTGCTTGAAATTCTTAACAGGTAGAGATGAGGTTTCAGGAGGATAGTGGAACAGCTAATGCCCAAACACGAACACACGCACGCGCACGCAGACGCACGCGCACACACACTTCAGTATCACCATCGATAGCACCTCGTGGACACCGACAGTGAGGTGAAATTTCTTGTGAGAAGACATTTATACGGCAGCTAGATTGATCCGAATACAGGCACTGTATGTAATCTCACTAATCCACTTGGGTAAGATTCAAAGAAATACATTGTTTTGAGGTTGAATCTTGATTGTAAGCATTTCATTTTTGAAAATAAAATGGAACCGTATCGCTGTTACCGTAGTACCGTTAACATGGATTGCACATAACATGCGTCGAGAGCACGAGATCCTATTGGGATGCATTTCGCACTCAATGAGTAACCACTCCCTTCTGATGCCCTTAGTCGTCATGGTAACAAAAGCTCTTCTCGCATTGGCACATCCAGAAGTACAGGGGGACCGGGTAAGCAGTGGCTCATTTGCATGAGACAGAACCGCCCACCCAAGCCTGAGTGATTTCAACCGGCGTAATCAAAGTGGTTGTCATAAAAATCATAGTGTGTGTTACGATCTGTCCAAGTGAAATAGGACCACAAAGCAGACTCAGAGTCAACACAGTAAAAGAGTACAAGCAAATTTAATAACATAAAGGGTAACGGATATTTGATATTTGAAATGACTTGGAAATCACTGGAGTCAGGACAAAACCTCGTACCTCTAAATTAGAGACCTCCAAAACATGTTTATTCAACCATTAACATTGCATCATCAACAATACAGTTTGGTCAGTAATTTGTAAAAATTACATCCACATGTGTGGAGTGACCAATCGTGTAGATTTGTGTAAAAATACAAAATTTACCAAATTGTGACTTATGAGGTTTTGGCCCAATACCAGCAAAATATACTGTATGTAGTCTTGATGTTCTGTTTATATATTGCGTTGAATGCACAAACAGTGTAGAAGCATCAGAATGTTTTTGTTTTCTATATGTGGGCAAATGCGTTTATCAAAATTCAAATCAGTTTTTCATTTGTGAGCTGGTACTACAACAATAAGATGCAAAGTTTACACATTAGGTGAAACAATTTTGCCATCACAACAACGAATCGGTGACAGTTGAAGCTCCGTCTTTCCAATTCTCTCCGTTTGGTGCCACTTGACTCCCGATGATCGACCGAAGCGCTCCTGTCATGAAGCTTTGGTCTTTTCTTCTCTCTACGCCGCTTGACTCCTGGCGAGCACCACGCAGTGACAAAAAAAGGCATTCTACACTATTTATGTTCACTCCTTTGTTACAGTTGTTAACTGGGGTCAGTGTTACTGGTGTTGAGTTGAGGGTTGAGCGCCTACTCATGGACCTGCATGTACTGGGAAACTGCAAATAGTGCAATAAATCATTCGCTCACTGGCCACTTTTTTAGGTACACCTTGCTAGTTTTTGTGTTGCTGAGGTCCATCTTCCTCAAGGTTCGACATGTTGTGTGTTGATGCTTTTCTGCATACCTCGGAGTGGTTGTTTGACTTCATGTTGCCTTTCTATCAGCTCAAACCAGTCTGGCCATTCTCCTCTGACATCAACAAGACATTTTCGCCCACAGAACTGCTGCTCACAGGATATTTTCTCTTTTTCGGACCGTTCTCTGCAAAGCCTAGAAATGGTGGTGCGTGAAAATCCCAGGTGATCAGCATTATTTTATTTTTATTATTATTATTAATTCAATCTCTGGTGTAATAACCTTATTTATTGATTGATTGAATTTTTATTTATTTATTTAATTTTTTAATTTTTTTTAATTTTTTTATTATTATTATTATTATTATTATTATTACTATTATTATTAATAATTCAATCTCTGGTGTAATAACCTTATTTATTGATTGATTGAATTATTTTTCATTTTATTGCTGCTGGACATGTAAATTTCCCAGAGGTAGCCATCCCAAAGGGATCAATAAAGTCAAGTCTAAGTCTAAGTTTCTGCACTCCAAAAACAGTTGGGTCAAAAAATAACCCAGATTGGGTCAAAAAGGGACTGACACATGCTTTCTGGATTATTCATTTAGATAATAAAGTTGGGTCAAATGAATAACGGATGAGACAACCCCAAAAATTGGGATGTTTTGCACAACCAACACAGATGACTTGACCCCTCCCGCCTTTTTTCCCCAACACACACAAAAAAATGGTTGTTTTGTGAATTAATCATATGACTCAAGTTTTTGGGTGAAACAAATAACCGAAAAAGTTGGGTTATTTAATTATTTGGGTAAAATAACCCAAAAAGTTGGCTAATTATTATTATTTTTTGCTCAATTAGCTAAAACATGGTTGAGTGGTTAGCACGTCCGCCTCACAGTTCTGAGGTTTCCGGTTCGAGTCCAGGCTCCGGCCGTGATTGGCTGATTAGAAATTTGCGTTAATGAGTTAGACAGGTGTGCCTAATAGGTGGCCTTTGACTGTATACCATAAAGGTCATTTAAAGTGAAGTCATGTTGAATGAAACTTGATCAAAAATCTCTTTTTTTTTTTTTAAGGTCAAAACTTAATTATAGTTGAAGAAGCACGTGATCTCGATTGTCCTTATTACAAACCTGTCCACCATAATAAAGTTGTTATTGAAATATAATTACTAGTCCAAATATAATTAATTTAGTCCATCCGTCCACCTTCTTAACTGCTTAATCCTCACAAGGGTCGCAGGGGAGCTGGAGCCTATCCCAGCCGGCACTGGGCTCTTTTAATCCAACCGTCTTTAATTGCATCTGCCTCTATGTAGCTCAACGTGATGAGGAATTATGCACTTTAACAGATAGACACATGCATTTGTCCTCTTTTACTGTATTTATGTCAAGTCTAAACAGAATCAGAACTCTTTTTGCCTGATTTTCTAACCGCTCGCTTCCTTGAGCATGTCCTTTCAACTCCCGTCTCCTTTGTAGTCCCAAATTTGAAATGCCTCCAGATGTTTCCATTCCTTCTATACTGTTCTTCGCTGTACACCTGCTCAGCTGGCCACCTCAAAACACTCCCCTCTGGTTTACTGGCCCACAAATAGCCAAAGGTCATGAACGTCTTAGGTCAGATCCCCTCTGTACTTCACAGAGCCCTGCACGGAAAGAAGAACAAAAAAAAAAAAAACTGTCTCGGAGTGCAGCTGCTGCCCAATTTGCTCATCTGAGACAATCAATGAAAACAGTGTTGGAGGAATACAATCTTTTACAAGAGATTACACGCACGCGCGCGCGCACGCACGATTCATCCCATCTAATTGGTGGCTATTTGTCTGCAAGTCTGGGATTACATGTCCTATTAAATACAGAATTTAAAATGAGCTTTGTTAAATAAGAAAGTACCCCACTTTTAATGAAGTTAATTTATATGGAAATTACACATAATACTGACAATTCACATAAAGATTTATTCTGGTTGGTTGTAGGGGAAGAATTACTAGGGAGGGCAGGCTACGCTCTCCTCACTTTTATCCTAGACACTTTGCCTCTCTCAAGCACACTCCAGATATGTATGTTTGTGCTGTTGATGAGTGTGTGTGTTTGTGAGAACACCCGTCCTTGCTGTGACCCTAAAAAAGCTGGAGCTTTCCCTCCCTGCATCTTACGGGTCCATCATGCTGTCTGCTTGGCCTGAGAAAAGCCATTACGTGCTCCGGAGCAGAACATGTGAGAGAAATGAGAACTCATTCCTCACGATCGATGAATACACATATTGACAGCAGTCAAGTCGCACAAGGTCGGCTGAGGCAAGGCCAACATCGGAAAACACACCCAGATTTAGATTTACAGAGGTAAATGTAAACGGATTTGGTTGACTGACAGCATGAGGACAAAATCAACTGTACTGGTTGATACGACGATGTTGCACTCTCTCGTTCTCACTCCGACAAATGATTTATTAATGCAGCTTTGTGTGCAGCTATGGCCCCGCAGACCACTTCTGTCCGCCGGGCAAATAAAGCTCAGTGATGCCCTCTGGTGCCAAGAAGTAGGATCAAACCAATAAATCCCACTGATTAGTTCTATCCGTCCATTTATCCTCACTCGGGTCACGCCAGCCAATCACAAGGCACAGACTGTATATAGACAAAGCCTTAAAATTGTCAAGAGAATTAAGGAATAAATGAAAACAACAATAATCTAAAATAATAGTTGGGGTAAATTCGTAAGAAGATGAATTCGTCCTGGACATTTTCCCTAAAAACGACACCTTTTTTATTATTAATTTTATTATTATTATTAACTATTTTAGAGATTTCTCCAGTAATGCAAAAGCTGCAGTGCTGTGATTCAATTGGGGTCAAAAGGCGCGTGTAATCAACAGAAAACTTTACGTAAACACAATTAGGAATGACAAAAAAAAAACATGATTAGAACACACAAGAATTTGCATAAATATATACCGTATTTATATATACCATCAGCCCATTTCAAAGAAAACATATTCAAAAAAGAAAATGCCCAATCATCACATAACAGGCAACAACATAATAAATCCATACAGAAATTAAATAATGACATACAATAAAACGTGTCTTATTGGAGGCAAAGACATTTGCGACTGTCTGTTAGTTAATTAACAAGTGAAAAAGCAAACCAATTTTATTCAAGCATCTCCAATTTATAATTCTGACAAACCATTTCTGACAAATTACATGATGTATTTTTATTTTATTTTTTTTTATGCAAAAGATGCATTTTGGGTAACTATACTTTACATGCACTGCCTTGGAGGCCATAATGTAAAGGCAAATTGCAGATGAGCAGGGTGCTAAATCAGGGGTGGTCAAATTATGGCTTATGGGCCACATATAGCTTTGCTTTGCTCTTTAATTCAGCCCAACAAACATTTACATTAACAATCCTGATATTTTTTTTGTTGAATTAATTTAGATCTCCCCCCCCCCCCCACCCCCATAAAACTGTCATACAAAATGTACATTTTCATGTATTTATTTTACAGTCTTTTAGCTCATAAAATATTTTATTTTATAAAATAATTGTTTAATCAACTATAATTAAATTTCTTGTAAATAATACATAAAAACAAGATTAAACAATGTTTTGACAAGTTTAACACATTAATATTAAATGTACATTTGTTTTTTTTTTGTTTTTTATCTCACCAATGACCTGGACCATCTGTCCATTTTAAATGTAGCTTTGAGCAGAAAAATTTGCCCGTCTCTGCCCTAAATATTTGGCTATAAAATTGATTAGATCATGGTTACGGTTTTGAGTCAAAATACAAATCAAATACGGTCATTAAATTAAAAATACACTCACACAACAATATATAACCACACTAACAGTTCAGCAAGCTTCATTCCTGGATTAAAAATAATTTGAATGCAAAACACATACTCACACCGCTTAGAATAATGAGAGACGTCCCCAATATAAAAATAGCTGTAAAATCTGACACAATAGTTATTACAGTGTAGGGTTACTTTTATATCTTCGGCAATACGCTGCTCCTCATTCCATTATGTGACACTGTCAAACGCTAACTCCAACTGGGTTGCCCAATTCCCAATAAGGTGAACTAAAAGAAGCAAACGGGACTGGTATTTTGATTTACTGTCTGTTTTCTTTCTACATTTAGACTCCAAATAAATTCTGAATGTCATATCGTCACAAGGCCAATGAGAGGAAAGTTTAGGTCTAACAGGACAATTTGAGTGGTTCCTCGTGAACCACTTACACACAATCACAGGCACTCATAAAAAGGGAAGGTTTTGTGCAAACACAGAAACATTTAGCAACTGGAACTTTTGCAACTTAGCCTTTTACACACAGGAAAATCTAACGGACATGCTTTACAGTTTGCATGGGACCAAATGGGGAAGAATTTAATTGACTGACTTCTTACAATTCATGCGGTGCACAGGCTGTTGTTTTTTTTCTTTCTTTAAAAGACAAGTACCAGACAAACAGTTTAGTCATCATCATAATGCAGACCAAGTCAATACCCGTACACATACAATAGGCAGAACACAAGTACGCTTCTCATTGCACCACAGGATGTAAGCAGGGGAACAGTTAATGCCTTGACACCCGAGAATGTAAAAGAAAAAAACTGAGAAGGCAAACAGAACAAACACAGTCAGAACAAGTGATACGACCCACTGACATTATAAGGACACTTGAAGAAGGATTGTATTGTTTGGATTAACTGAGCACAGTTGCTATGTTCCGCTGTGTTTGCTGGTTATAATAACCATCAATAGTCTGTGATAAAAAATAAATAACCCTCTTGCAGCAGTTGTAAAAAGGCCACTGAATACTTCTGTGTGTGTGTACGTGTGAGAGAGAGAGTGACAGAGCGAGGAGAGCGTGAGAAAGAGTGAGTAGTAAACTTAACAACACATGTAGGCATTAGCCATTGTGTGTTCAAACTACCATGCATTGGCGTTACCATACCAAAAAAAACGAGTTGCGGTCTTCTTGCTCATGTGTCTGCCCATTCTGATAGTTGGATTGAACTGTATGTATACAATGAAGCCTCAAACGTAACAGTACAGCTTCCAGACGTGGACGACCCCGTGAGCAGGGTGAAGCTGAGAACCAGGATAAATGCTACTGGCAAACCCCACTTCCAATGAAGGTGGGACGTTGTGTAAAACTCAAATTGAAAAAAAAAAAAAAAATACAATGATTTGCAAGTCTTTTTCAACCTATACTTATTTAAATACACTACAAAGACAAGAGTTCTAATGCTATTATTTTTTTTTTAGATTATTCAATCATTTTGAATTTGATGCCTGCAACATGTCCCCCCCGCCCCCCCCAAAAAAAAAAAGCGGGGGCAGCAGCATGTTTACCCCTCAATAAGTATATATATATTGAGCTAACTTCAGTAGCTCAAAATGTCCCGAATCGCCAATGTCATATTTTGCACTTAAGTGGGAGACAGGTCTGGACTGCTGGCAGGCCAATCTAGTACTCGCACTCTTTTCCTACAAAGCCACATTGTTGTAATACATGCAGAAAGTGGCTTGGCATTGCCTTGCTAAAAATAAGTGGGGACGTCCCTGGAAAGACTTTCTGAAAATTTTCCTGAGCCCACGTGGTCATATCGTTTCCACAATGATACCAGTTATTAATATTAAAGTGTTGCCTGAGGGACCAACGGTCACAAGTTAGTTTTCAGCCTTGCTGCCTGCATGTAGTGATTTCTCCAAATTCTCGGAATCTTTTGATGATATTACAGATGATGAAATCCTTAAATTCCTTGCAATTGTATGTTGAGAACGTGTACTATTTGTTCACAAAATGGTGAATGTGACCTTGCTTGTGACCACTTTGGGTGGGATGCTCCTTTTATACCCTATCATGATATTTGCTGGTTTCCAGCTAAACTGTTCAAACAGGTGTTTTTTTCCTTTTTTTTTTAAGCGTTGCTCAATTTTCCCAGTCTTTTGTTGCCCCTGTCTCGGTTCAACCCCTAACCCTAACCCTAACCCTAACCCCTAACCCTAACCCTATCTTGCCTTTGTGGTATATTCAACTGAATATACTTTAAGATTGAAAGGATTCCTCTTTTATTTACATTTTACACAACCTCCCAACTTCATTGGAATTTGGGATTGTACAATAAAACAAGAACAAGTGCCTCAATCCAGTGCTGGATTTCAAAGGCACTGACCATCTCTAATGGCAATAAATGATCATTAGGTCACAACTTTGACACTAAATAACACTACAACTATTCACAGAGTGATCTATAGAGATGCTTTTTTTTCCCCCTGTAAAAATCATAATTTCTAGTGATGTGCAATAAAGGCTTTTGGGACATGAGCCAGCAGCCTGTTTGGTCAGTTTATCTAATTAAGGCCCAAACACAAACAAACAAACAAACAAACAAACAAACAAACAAACAACCCTGTACAGTTTATGTGTAACTAAACACTTCACATGAAGTTGCATTTTGAAGGACTGAAATGTGGACTCATTCTATATCACAACTCAATGCAGGATCACGATTGTACACAAAAGGACACTTTTTTTTTTAAGAGTGAAATCTGTTCAGTTTAAAGCATCAGACCCAAATCTGTCTTGCCAACCATCAGAGAAGCAAGTTAATAACTCGCAGTGAGAATCTAACAAAGTGAATCTTAATACCAAAGAGAGGGCTACGTGAGGTTTCTTAGTGTGATTTTGTTTAGATAGCAGGAGACACGTTGCTAAGTGGTGTGTACAACATACAGTATGTCACCGTGCCAGGTTTTTCTCAACTGCTCCATCTTTATGAGTTTTTCACTCTTCTCGCCCGTGGTGACGCTTTATCATCAGGCTTCACAATTCCATTGGCAGCTCCTGCTGATCAAACAAGTAAACAAAAACACAAAGTTTTATAGTGCAATGTTTTCTACATTACAATAGCAACATCTGAAAGACACTATTAATAAATTGGGCTGGAGTTTTTCTATTTTTTGTATCCCCACCTTGAGTTCTGTATTTCTGTATTTCATACAGTATCTTGCACATCAGCGTTAGAGAGTGTGAAGGTTGAGGTTACTGGCTGAAGTTCTGATGGCGTGCAGTAATAGAAAAGAGAGATTTCTTTCTGCGATTAATTAATTAATGTTGGTTCCGGAACTTCCGGCCCAAATATATTTACATTTAGGTTTAATGGTGTGATTGTGTTTGATTTAAGACATGTGCAAAACATAGTCTGAAAATATTAGAACGAAATTTACAATATTTTTTTATCTATTCATTTTTAATCAATTTTAATTCTATTTGTAACATTGGCTCTCCCAGTTAAATTAAATCACTCCATGTAAAAAAAACAAACGCACTCAAACGTACTCATACATTTTAGTCACTCAATGTGACTAAAATTTATAACTTACAATATTTTTGATAACATTAATTTTAGAAGCGCTGCCACATTCATACATAATAACGGTTCCGATGTTAATATACTGCAAAATTTTGTTCTAATATTTTCAGATTACGATTATGACATGTCTACATATGTGCTTATAAATTTTAGTGAAAATCTGTCATGTTTATTGGACATAAGGTGACCTAAGGTTTTGTGTCTATGAGGCAACCTGGATGGCCAATGTTACAACATGTACAGAGTAAAAAAAAAAAAAAAAAAAATATATATATATATATATATATATATATATATATATATATATATATCGCCAGTTACGTTCGTTTTCATTTCCAAACACTGTCATGGTGTGACTCTTTTTTTTCTTTCATATCGAGTGCCTGTTAGTGAAAAAGCTTTGCGTCTCCATGCCTTTTTCAATACAATTAAACAACCAAGGCATTCCTACAACATAGACAAAGTATCATAGTTGGTAGAAGTTGAATATTGCCACTTTAACACAAAATGAAAATTCGTACAATTCTAGACAAACAAAAGCCTTCGATGAACTTGGATGTCATCGGACGGAAAAATCTATGCGGCCTTTTCAACTACAAACATGTCCATTGTGTCAGTTTGATGCTGAGGCTCTAAACCACTCACCCCTTGTAAGCTCCCGTTTGTGAGGTTTGCTCTTTGGGCTGGCTGTCTTCTTCTTTGATGCCTGGTTCTGGCTGTGTTCCCTCCACTTCTTTAACTGGAAATTGATGAACTTCCACATCATCCAAGCCTGAGTCAGGCAGATGGCTGCCAAACATGCCATCCTGAAGGGGAATAACAGACACACTTGAGCCTGCGACACTGAACTTGTGTACCCTGATTTATATTTTCATATTAAAACTGAGAAAAACTGTTAATTTGAAATACATGCTTTAGATGACCACAAAGACATCTGGATTTTCTCATGCATTCCTGCATGATTAGACATACTGTACCATTGCAGTCTTTGTCGACTAGGGAGGAGTATAACAGTTAATTAGTCAATGAAATGATCATTGTGAATTCTGACAATTGTGTGGCAATTGTTGACTAAGCCCTTCTTTTAAAAAATGTAAACAAAATGGAGTGCAGAACCGCGAACCTTGTGAGGAGCAAGCGGTTCAGAAAATGGATGGATGGATGGATGGATGGAGTGCAGAACTTGGCTGCAAGTAACAGTGGAAGTGTTTATTCATTCACAACTGGTTTGAGGCCGTTTTAACTGGTTTCAGACAGTCTCGACATGTTGGCAGATGTGATACAACTCCTTTGGACAACATTAGACCATAATAATAATAATAATAATAATAATAATAATGATAATAATAATAATAATAATTTATTATATATAGCACCTTTCTAAACAAGGGTACAAGGTGCTTTACAAGACTAAATGCAATCAGATAAAAAGAAAAGAATAATTAAATGCCATAATAGAATAAAACCAAAGAATGCCCAATGCTAAAAGTGGTAAGAGACCTAAAAGCAGAAAAAAATTGCCTGTCTGAGATATTCCCAGAGAGTGTTGCAAAGACTAGGAGCCGAAACCGCAAAATCTAATCTCCTATGGCGACAAATTGGGCCCAAGAAAGGCTACAAAAGAAAAACAGTAGTAAGATTTTAAAATCAACAGTAAAACTTATAGGCAACCAGTAGAGGGCAGCAAGGACTGAAATGTGCTCACTAGGGCTCAGTTCACTGGGCAGTGGTCTCTGGTCTTTCTTGCACCATTGACTAGTTTTACATAAAGACTTTAAGGCTATATGGAATACAAGTCAAAAGTTTTTTTTATTTATTTTTTTTTTTTTTATTACAAATCAGCCAAAATCGATATATATTACGACGACTGTTACTCTTAAATGAGAATCAAAGGTATCAAAAGATGATTTTTCATTTAAATATTTATTTTCTGTCAACTGTTTCACATGAAATGGAACAATATGTCGCTGTGCCAAACAAACAATTAAAAAAAAAAAAAAAAAAATTTAAATCCCTAAATATATTCAGCTGTGGGATTTGTTCGGTTAAACATGTTGAGATCTAACAATAATCAATCTCCATCTGCTCTGCTTTCAAGAGAAGAAAATTTAAAAATATGTAGCTTAGTGCACAAATGCACAGTGACGTGTTTAACTTTGGTGTGCAATCAGCATTTTTCGTGTGCATGCGCACCTCCACACCACTTATGTGCGCCCCTAACTATAGGCGTTACATACCAGGCAACTTGTACGCCCTAACAAAAAAAACAATTACTGATTAAATGGTAATTGTGTGAAGGCTGGAGGCCTTCACACATATGTTATTCTACACCATTCCCGTTATTCTTATTATTATTGTGTGAAGGCTGGAGGCCTTCACACATATGTTATTCTACACCATTCCCGTTATTCTTATTATTGTGTGAAGGCTGGAGGCCTTCACACATATGTTATTCTACACCATTCCCGTTATTCTTATTATTATTATTATTCTTATTATTCTTATTCTTATATTTTATTCCTCGCACTTTTTTGTCCAGCTTCTACTTCCACATTTTTCACCCGATTCACTCCGTTCCAATTTCAAACGATTCCAAATATTCGCGCCTACAGCGCTTCCATTTTTCTTATTCCCACGATTCACGTGTTACCCGCAATTCCCGATTTCGTACCCGATTTTTCCCCATGTATTCTTAATGGGAGATTCAAAATTTCACATTTCCTTCCACATTTTTCATCCGATTCACTTCGTTCCAACTTCAAATATGTTCCATCATGAGCTCTTCCAGCTTTTCAGTTCCAAAATTCACGCCTTACCCACAATTCACGATTTCGTACCCGAATATTTCCCACATTCTGCATTTTTCATTTACTTCCACATTATTCATCCAATTGACTTCGTTCCAACTTCAATATATTCCAGCAATTCAAGCCATGAGCTCTTCCAGCTTTTCAGTTCCAAAATTCACGCCTTACCCACAATTCCCGATTTCGTACCCGCACATTACCCACATTCTACATTTTCCATTTACTTACACATTATTCATCCGATTGACGTCGTTCCAGCTTCAATATATTCCAGCATTTCAAGCCATTAGCTCTTCCAGCTTTTCAGTTCCAAAATTCACGCCTTGCCCACAATTCCCGATTTCGTACCCGAATATTTCCCACATTCTACATTTTCCATTTACTTACACATTATTCATCCGATTGACGTTGTTCCAGCTTCAATATATTCCAGCATTTCAAGCCATGAGCTCTTCCACGTTTTCAGTTCCAAAATTCACACCTTGCCCACAATTCCGGATTTCGTACCCGAATATTTCCCACATTCTATATTTCACATTTACTTCGACATTTTTCATCCGATTGACTTCGTTCCAACTTCAATATATTCCAGCAATTCAAGCCATGAGCTCTTCCAGCTTTTCAGTTCCAAAATTCACGCCTTACCCACAATTCCCGATTTTGTACCCGCACATTACCCACATTCTACATTTTCTTCCACATTATTCATCCGATTGACGTTGTTCGGGCTTCAATATATTCCAGCAATTCAAGCCATGAGCTCTTCCAGCTTTTCAGTTCCAAAATTCACACCTTGCCCACAATTCCGGATTTCGTACCCGAATATTTCCCACATTCTATATTTCACATTTCCTTCCACATTATTCATCCGATTGACTTCGTTCCAACTTCAATATATTCCAGCAATTCAAGCCATGAGCTCTTCCAGCTTTTCAGTTCCAAAATTCATGCCTTACCCACAATTCCCGATTGCGTACCCGAATATTTCCCACATTCTACATTTCACATTTACTTCGACATTTTTCATCCGATTGACGTTGTTTCAACTTCAATATATTCCACCAATTCAAGCCATGAGCTCTTCCAGCTTTTCAGTTCCAAAATTCCCGCCTTACCCACAATTCCCAATTTCGTACCCAAATATTTCCCACATTCTACATTTTCCATTTACTTCCACATTATTTATCCGATTGACTTTGTTCCAACTTCAATATATTCCACCATTTCACGTCATGAGCTCTTCCATCTTACCACCTAACTTACCACGTATGGCGGCCATTTTCCAACTTACCATGCACGGCGGCCATTTTAGACAAATGATATGCCCAGGTTTCTCGCCAACCTGGCCTCCCAAGGCGGTGGCCATTTTGGCCAATTGATTAGGTATGCGTGTGATTCTTGCCAGGATATTCCCCGACCTGAACAGGAAGTGACCAATATCAACAGGAAGTGACCTCATATCAACAGGAAGTGACCTCATATCAACAGGAAGTGACTTAATCTCAACAGGAAGTGACTTAATTTCAACAGGAAGTGACTTAATTTCAACAGGAAGTGACCTAAAATCAACAGGAAGTGACCTGATTTTAACAGGAAATGACCCGATTTCAACAGGAAGTGACCTGATTTTAACAGGAAGTGACCTCATATCAACAGGAAGTGACTTAAAATCAACAGGAAGTGACCCGATTTCAACAGGAAGTGACTTAATTTCAACAGGAAGTGGCCTAAAATCAACAGGAAGTGACCCGATTTCAACAGGAAGTGACCCAATTTTGACAGGAAGTGACCTGATATCAACAGGAAGTGACCCAATTTCAATAGGAAGTGACCCAATTTTGACAGGAAGTGACCTGATATCAACAGGAAGTGACCCAATTTCAACAGGAAGTGACCCGATTTCAACAGGAAGTGACCCAATTTTGACAGGAAGTGACCTGATATCAACAGGAAGTGACCCAATTCCAACAGGAAGTGACCCAATTTTGACAGGAAGTGACCTGATATCAACAGGAAGTGACCCGATTTCAACAGGAAGTGACCCGATTTCAACAGGAAGTGACCCAATTTTGACAGGAAGTGACCTGATATCAACAGGAAGTGACCCAATTTCAACAGGAAGTGACCCAATTTTGACAGGAAGTGACCTGATATCAACAGGAAGTGACCCAATTTCAACAGGAAGTGACCCGATTTCAACAGGAAGTGACCCAATTTTGACAGGAAGTGACCTGATATCAACAGGAAGTGACCCAATTCCAACAGGAAGTGACCCAATTTTGACAGGAAGTGACCTGATATCAACAGGAAGTGACCCGATTTCAACAGGAAGTGACCCAATTTCAACAGGAAGTGACCCGATTTCAACAGGAAGTGACCCAATTTTGACAGGAAGTGACCTGATATCAACAGGAAGTGACCCAATTTCAACAGGAAGTGACCCAATTTTGACAGGAAGTGACCTGATATCAACAGGAAGTGACCCAATTTCAACAGGAAGTGACCCGATTTCAACAGGAAGTGACCCGATTTCAACAGGAAGTGGCCTGAAATCAACAGGAAGTGAGCATGCTAGTGCTAAGTTAGCATGCTAATGTTAGCTAATGCTAATTCTAGCTGAACATGCTAATGCTATTGCTAGCTTAGCATGCTAATGCTAATGTTAGCTCAGCATGCTAATGCTAATGTTAGCTTAGCATGTGAATGCTAATGTTAGCTTAGCATGCTAATGCTAATGTTAGCTTAGCATGCTAATGCTAAGTTAGCATGCTAATGCTAATGTTAGCTTAGCATGCTAATGCTAATGTTAGCTTAGCATGCTAATGCTAATGCTAAGTTAGCATGCTAATGCTAATGTTAGCTTGCTAATGCTAATGTTAGCTTAGCATGCTAATGCTAATGTTAGCATGCTAATGCTAATGTTAGCATGCTAATGCTAAGTTAGCATATTAATGCTAATGTTAACTTAGCATGCTAATGCTAGCTTAGTATACTAATGCAAATGTGACCTGATTTCAACAGAGTGACTATTACTCCATTGCTTAAGTTTGCCACTCCTTACACCATTGCGACTCGATTCTACCCTCCTTACTTCATTGCTTACTTAATTCTTCTCACTTTACTCCATTGCTTACCCGATTACTTGCTACTTCGTCCATTTCTTACTTGATTTCTTCCTTGTTTTCTTGTTTCTTGCTGATTTATTTTTACTTTTGTGGTATTTGTATTCCTTCAACTGCTTCTAGATTTTTGGATGAATTTAAACCATTCCAACTTCAGCATGTTAAGCTCATTCCATGTCATTCAGTATCATTCAACATCATTCAATATCATTCAATATCATTCAATATCTTTCAATATCTTTTAATATCATTCATCATCATTCAACATTATTCCAAATCATTCCACAGGTATTCATTCAGCTCTCCAGCCTTCACACGCCATTTCCCCAGAAATGGCATTTCTAGTTATTATTATTATAATTATTCTTATATTTTATTCCTCGCACTTTTTTGTCCAGCTTCTACTTCCACATTTTTCACCCGATTCACTCCGTTCCAATTTCAAACGATTCCAAATATTCGCGCCTACAGCGCTTCCATTTTTCTTATTCCCACGATTCACGTGTTACCCGCAATTCCCGATTTCGTACCCGATTTTTCCCCATGTATTCTTAATGGGAGATTCAAAATTTCACATTTCCTTCCACATTTTTCATCCGATTCACTTCGTTCCAACTTCAAATATGTTCCATCATGAGCTCTTCCAGCTTTTCAGTTCCAAAATTCACGCCTTACCCACAATTCACGATTTCGTACCCGAATATTTCCCACATTCTACATTTCACATTTACTTCCACATTATTCATCCGATTGACTTCATGGCAAACTTCAATATATTCCAGCAATCCAAGCCATGAGCTCTTCCAGCTTTTCAGTTCCAAAATTCACGCCTTACCCACAATTCACGATTTCGTACCCGAATATTTCCCACATTCTACATTTTTCATTTACTTCCACATTATTCATCCAATTGACTTCGTTCCAACTTCAATATATTCCAGCAATTCAAGCCATGAGCTCTTCCAGCTTTTCAGTTCCAAAATTCACGCCTTACCCACAATTCCCGATTTCGTACCCGCACATTACCCACATTCTACATTTTCCATTTACTTACACATTATTCATCCGATTGACGTCGTTCCAGCTTCAATATATTCCAGCATTTCAAGCCATTAGCTCTTCCAGCTTTTCAGTTCCAAAATTCACGCCTTGCCCACAATTCCCGATTTCGTACCCGAATATTTCCCACATTCTACATTTTCCATTTACTTACACATTATTCATCCGATTGACGTTGTTCCAGCTTCAATATATTCCAGCAATTCAAGCCATGAGCTCTTCCAGCTTTTCAGTTCCAAAATTCATGCCTTACCCACAATTCCCGATTTCGTACCCGAATATTTCCCACATTATACATTTCACATTTACTTCGACATTTTTCATCCGATTGACGTCGTTTCAACTTCAATCTATTCCACCAATTCAAGCCATGAGCTCTTCCTGCTTTTCAGTTCCAAAATTCACGCCTTACCCACAATTCCCAATTTCGTGCCCAAATATTTCCCACATTCTACATTTTCCATTTACTTCCACATTATTTATCCGATTGACTTCGTTCTAACTTCAATATATTCCAGCAATTCAAGCCATGAGCTCTTCCAGCTTTTCAGTTCCAAAATTCATGCCTTACCCACAATTCCCGATTTCGTACCCGAATATTTCCCACATTCTACATTTCACATTTACTTCGACATTTTTTATCCGATTGACGTTGTTTCAACTTCAATATATTCCACCAATTCAAGCCATGAGCTCTTCCAGCTTTTCAGTTCCAAAATTCCCGCCTTACCCACAATTCCCAATTTCGTACCCAAATATTTCCCACATTCTACATTTTCCATTTACTTCCACATTATTTATCCGATTGACTTCGTTCCAACTTCAATATATTCCACCATTTCACGTCATGAGCTCTTCCATCTTACCACCTAACTTACCACGTATGGCGGCCATTTTCCAACTTACCATGCACGGCGGCCATTTTAGACAAATGATATGCCCAGGTTTCTCGCCAACCTGGCCTCCCAAGGCGGTGGCCATTTTGGCCAATTGATTAGGTATGCGTGTGATTCTTGCCAGGATATTCCCCGACCTGAACAGGAAGTGACCAATATCAACAGGAAGTGACCTCATATCAACAGGAAGTGACCTAAAATCAACAGGAAGTGACCTGATTTTAACAGGAAATGACCCGATTTCAACAGGAAGTGACCTGATTTTAACAGGAAGTGACCTCATATCAACAGGAAGTGACTTAAAATCAACAGGAAGTGACCCGATTTCAACAGGAAGTGACTTAATTTCAACAGGAAGTGGCCTAAAATCAACAGGAAGTGACCTGTTTTTAACAGGAAGTGACCCGATTTCAACAGGAAGTGACCCAATTTTGACAGGAAGTGACCTGATATCAACAGGAAGTGACCCAATTTCAACAGGAAGTGACCCAATTTTGACAGGAAGTGACCTGATATCAACAGGAAGTGACCCAATTTCAACAGGAAGTGACCCGATTTCAACAGGAAGTGGCCTGAAATCAACAGGAAGTGAGCATGCTAGTGCTAAGTTAGCATGCTAATGCTAGCTAATGCTAATGCTAGCTGAACATGCTAATGCTATTGCTAGCTTAGCATGCTAATGCTAATGTTAGCTCAGCATGCTAATGCTAATGCTAGCTTAGCATGTGAATGCTAATGTTAGCTTAGTATGCTAATGCTAATGTTAGCTTAGCATGCTAATGCTAAGTTAGCATGCTAATGCTAATGTTAGCTTAGCATGTTAATGCTAAGTTAACATGCTAATGCTAATGTTAGCTTAGCATGCTAATGCTAAGTTAGCATGCTAATGTTAATGCTAAGTTAGCATGCTAATGCTAATGTTAGCATGCTAATGCTAATGTTAGCATGCTAATGCTAATGTTAACTTAGCATGCTAATGCTAATGTTAGCTTAGCATGCTAATGCTAATGTTAGCTTAGCATGCTAATGCTAATGCTAAGTTAGCATGCTAATGCTAATGTTAGCATGTTAATGCTAATGTTAGCTTAGCATGCTAATGCTAATGTTAGCATGCTAATGCTAATGTTAGCTTAGCATGCCAATGCTAATGTTAGCTTAGAATGCTAATGCTAAGTTAGCATGCTAATGCTAATGTTAGCTTAGCATGCCAATGCTAAGTTAGCACATTAATGCTAATGTTAACTTAGCATGCTAATGCTAGCTTAGTATACTAATGCAAATGTGACCTGATTTCAACAGAGTGACTATTACTCCATTGCTTAAGTTTGCCACTCCTTACACCATTGCGACTCGATTCTACCCTCCTTACTTCATTGCTTACTTAATTCTTCTCACTTTACTCCATTGCTTACCCGATTACTTGCTACTTCGTCCATTTCTTACTTGATTTCTTCCTTGTTTTCTTGTTTCTTGCTGATTTATTTTTACTTTTGTGGTATTTGTCTTCCTTCAACTGCTTCTAGATTTCTGGATGAATTTAAACCATTCCAACTTCAGCATGTTTAGCTCATTCCATGTCATTCAGTATCATTCAACATCATTCAATATCATTCAATATCATTCAATATCTTTCAATATCTTTCAATATCATTCATCATCATTCAACATTATTCCAAATCATTCCACAGGTATTCATTCAGCTCTCCAGCCTTCACACGCCATTTCCCCAGAAATGGCATTTCTAGTTATTAATGTTAGTTCTGTAGAGAAATGTACTCAAATGAACATTCCAAATCTCCATGTAGGCAAACTCGCAAAATGTGAAGATTTCTGGGAAAAAAAAGTTTTGCATACAAAATAATCTGTACAGATTTGTCAGAATAGATACACAATCACATTGATGGCATGCAGTTGGACTTGCCTTATGGTGAGCACATTAAAGTTGCCTTCCACAAGAGAAAAGCCTTGGTTTTCTGTCCGGGGCAACCCAAAGCCAAATGTCAGGACTGACAGAGTGAGAGTGAGGAGGCGAGCGATGACAAAGAGCAAAGCCCACAGAGTGAAACTGCAACAAGACAAGAAAAACAAAATGACATTACATTACACAATGTGGTTGTGGTCACAAGGAGAGTATGTCACCACCTTTATGACAGCTTATTAGTTGTATGAACGATACCCCTTCTGCTTGTTCTCGTCACTGAAGTAGAAGAGGCGTGAGGCATGAAACAGGAGCTCCACCAAGTAGTGAGGGACCAGCAACACCACACCGAGTCGGTGGAGGCTGAACAAATGAGAGAAAGCAAAGAACAACGGAGACACTTTGACTGATTACAGGCTTACTCTACAAGTGGTGTAATTATCAGTCTCATAAATGTCATAAAGTGACTTATTCGAAGGTGTTGACATAAAAAATAACAGCACCTGTGTCTGGGTATAAAGACTGAAATTTGACACAGGCCATAGCTCACAAAAAGACAATCAATCAGTCCATTAACTCTGCAATATTGTGTTGTACATTGATTTAAGTAGCTGTCCAGATTGGTTGGTATGGCCAATTTGCTTTAAGTTTGACAGACGTTAAAGGGAAACATCGTATCGAGTTTGCCAGTAGCATATTTCTGATTAGAGTTGCAACATGGTCCTCTGTAGACTATATACCAGTGGTGTCCAAACTACGGCCCGGGGGCTATTTGCGGCCCGCCGTCCATTTTTCAATGGCCCGCGGCATATGCTAAAAAAGGCATTTGACTCAGTTAAAATAAATTAACAAAAACAAAAATGCTTAGAGATGGTCAAAGTAAGACGGGAGGGTGTCGAATAGGGGTGTTAAAAAAATCGATTCGGCGATATATCGCGATACTACATCGCGCGATTCTCGAATCGATTCAATAATCGGCAGAATCGATTTTTTTTTTTTTTTTTTTTTTTTTTAAGGATTCACACCTTGAGCATGGAAGAATGTTATATGAACGGAACATTAAGCCTTAATATTTTATTTTAATGCTGTTCAAACATGAAACAGATTACAACCTCTATAAGACTGAAATTTCAGATAAATAAATAATACATTTTCATATAAATCTTACACTCTACAAGCTTACTGATTAGTATTTTCTAAATTTGAATGAAAAAAAATCGCAACAATCGACTTAGAAATTCGTATCGGGATTAATCGGTATCGAATCGAATCGTGACCTGTGAATCGTGATACGAATCGAATCGTCAGGTACTAGGCAATTCACACCCCTAGTGTCGAAAAACACAGGTGCCATTAAAGGTTATTTTAGTTAACGAAAACTAACGAAATAAGTAAAACTAAAATTCAAAAAACAATTTCATTAACAAAATAAAATAAAAACGAAAATGCTTTTAAAAAAACGAAAACTAACTGAAATTACATTTTATGTTTAAAAAACGAACTAAAACTATAATTATAGCAAAAATGTCCTTCATTTTTAGTCTGATGTGATTTGTAGTAGATATATTTTGATATAAACCGGAATAATGATGCATGAAAGTATGTCACACAGAAGTGGTGTCATCAAGCAGCAGCCAATAGAAAAGCACCTTCAGATGATGTTGCTCCTATGGTGTTTTTTTTTAATATTGCGCACAAGTAATACACATTAAAAAATAAAAATAAAAAAAACAACTAATACTAATACTGAAACTAACAAAATAAACTAAAACTAAGCATTATTTAAAAAAACAGAACCACCCTGAAAACTAACTGAAATTAAAAATTCCAAAATTATAATAATATACTGCCATTACAAATAAATTGGTTTATATACTGTAGCGTTTTTCTAAATATGCAAAACAACAAATAAATTATTTGTACCATTTTTAGGACTAAACACAATTTTCTTCATAACATTATGTAGCCCTTGCGTCCTTCTGATTTTCTGTATGTGGCCCTCAAATGAAAAAGTTTGGACACCCCTGCTATATACCATTCTCGAGGCAAGAGATCAGCTTCTGTGTCAAACTGCTGTTACTGTGTAAATCCATTCTCCAATATGCCATGTGGCTTTTTAATTCCACCCTAGGCATCGTGAAATGTCACATTCCTTCAAAATCTTGCCCACATAAATGTGAATGAAACTTAAAACCCCCAATCAGATGACTGTGATGTCACAGCCCCAGTCAACTTGTATTTTAGAACCACCTCGCAAGAGGTTCTTGAAAAGTGATTCCATTGTAAATCACATCATGTTAACGTTACCTACACATCTACTTACTTTAAGATGTAGGCACCTGTGATGTGAACAACATAAAGGCAAATGTAGTAGAGTTGGCGGGGGATGTCCTCCTGGAAAAAGATGACAAATCAGACAAGAGCTAGTGATAGAAAGTCCAGTGAGTTCGACAGTTTCAGTTTGGTTCGTCTGGAGCAAGTGTCAAAATGACAATGGCCGTCTGTTCTATGAATTCAACTGCATTCGTCACAAGAAACAGGTGATCAGGTGTCACCAACCTTTCGAAGCTGAGAGCTACTGGTGACGTCTGATTTAGTGGCTTAACAGTGCATATACGGCCTTCAAATTGTCACGAAAAAACAAAGACGTACAATATGCTAACATACAGACTTTCAACAAATGAACCTTACCTTGCGGACTTTTTGAAAGTACAGCTCAGGAAGTGCGTGGAGCCAATAGGCAATTTGGCAAATGTAGAAAAACTTGACCTGAAAACTGAGCAGAGATATTGTGCATTTCTTGAACCCGGGTACCAACCATATGTATACACTTTATTATTTCTCACTATACATATTTTATTTTTAAATACAAAGTGTGACATGAAAGTAAATATTTACGTACACCATGTGAGTGTGGGGGTAACCCTCCCATAGGAAAGTTGGATTTTTTGCAAAGTCCTCCTATCAAAAACAAAAGGTGGAAAGATAAAAAAAAAAAAAGATAGTATTACAGTTTTCCCCTGTTGGTTTGGCTCATTTCTTGAAAGGCAAATAACATTCTCACAAACTACAATCACATTTAGCCAACCAGTTTTACAGTTTTGCACAACAATACAGTTCACTAGCAAAAGCTCATATCTCTGCTAAAAATGTGAACATGTTTCAAAACTGGGTTCCTTTCCCATATAATGTCAGTCAGTACTAAGTATCATCAAAATTGCAAAGAGATCTTTCAATTGCTTTGTCTCATTTACATTCACTTAGTGCTTCTTCCAAAATAGCCTGGATGGTTCAGCTTAACATCATGGATCATCTGCAAAATCTCTCCCAAAGCAGTTTACCCATGTGTCAAATCCTAAATGTGTTTTCAAATAGTTAGTGCCCCCAAAATGCACCGTCCTTTAGACACTGAAAGTCAAAATGCCTAGACGTTTTGTCACGATGGCATATTGACAAGAAAAATTCTAACCATTTGTATCCACACACACAAAGTAAATTCCATACTTTACCATAAAGAGCATTAAAAGAAAATGTATGTGATATAATAAAAGAAATATAAACACAAAAAGAAGCAAAACTATATCTAGCCTATAGTGCTATGACTAAAGTTTCACGACTAGAGTAACAAGATGTCTTTTTACCGCTGTCAAGATGCTGCAGCCCCAAATGAAGGAGAACAAGTAAAATGCTGCCAATTGCCCTGATTCATTGAACTTGCTGTGTTTGGTCTTTGACAGATGCAACCTTCTGTTCATTTTCTGAAAGCAAACAAGATGAACACATTAAAATGGCACATGAAGCATGCAAATGACACAAGAAAAAACAGAAGCTTATTGTATACTGTATTTTCAGTAAAATTGCTAAAAACTACATTTGATTAGGGCTGCCAAGATTAGTCGACTAGTCGTGACTACGTCGACGACCAAAAGCGTCGACGGCTAATTTAAATAGTCGACTAGTCAGTTTTACACAATATATATCAGCCTTATGTTATTTTTGTCTTCCAAAACTGCCTCAACCGCTCGTTTGACTGGCTGCCGCCTGCTCTTACTGGACGCACATGCGCAGTAACATTAATACGGGTCAGACGTGATGTCACGGGAAGCTATATACTCTTAGCGCCAGCTGTACACAGTATGCTATCATGGCTAGCCGACAGCAGACTTTGAAAGTTTGGGAATATTTCTACAAAGATGCTAAAGGGAATAATGTTTAATGTAAAATATGCAAGACAGACCTTGCCTTTCAAGGCAGCACATCGGCAATGCAATGAGCATTTGAGACAGAAGCACCTTTTGTCGAATCCTTCTGACGGTGAGGGAAAGTCATCTCAGCCGCTGTAAGTTATTTGGATGGTTAGCGTAGCTAAGTGCTAACATGGACGTTAACAGAGACACTTTCAGTATTTAGCACACACTGTGTGATACTAACTTCACTTTAATAAAAGTTGAATGTACTGTTACCTTTCACCTGTTACCATCTTTATTGCTAACTTGTACATATATTTTAACAAATTCAAGCTTTAGGCTATGCTAATGATGGTTATATAAGAGTAGCTCCTTACTTGTCAGCCCCTTAAAAATATTGGCCTAAGTCATCAAAATTTAAAAAAGAAAAAAAATGATGGCCACCTTTGCTAAAATCGGCTATATCCTTAGTTGAACAGATAGTTTATTATTTTATGTATATATAATTATACCCCTGAAATGAAAATGAAATGCATACGTAATCAGAATGTGGTTCCGTATTGGGGGTTTTCTGAGGAAAAAATGGTCGAAAAAAGGACTTTGGACAATTATTTAAGGAGGCTGACGATACGATATGATTAGTCGACTAATCGCGACTACTGTTGGTGATTAATCGATTAGCAAAATAGTCGTTTGTGGCAGCCCTACATTTGATTAGTTGACTCATAAAGACAGGAGGAAATGACAAAGACATAGTCAAAGCATGACCATATTTTGAGTAGGCCTATTTTGACTATGAGCTGCTACTTTTTTTTCCCCATGGTTTGAAACCTGCCGCTTTAAATGTGACACGGTTTATTCATGACTTGACTGGTAGTAGTCTCATCACATCTGAACAATGAAATTACCAAATATGTCAACAGTGGACCAATTCAACTGTCAGAGTCCGCCCTCATGCTCAATACCAGCGTAGTTTAGTGGGAGGCATTGATGGCAAGATGTTTTACCAAAACTGGCCGCATATGAAGAGTGAAGTGAATACTTTGAATATTGTGAATCCTTGCCTGATGCACTGTACTATTTAGATTACTATTTAGAAGGCCCTTCAAAACATATACTAATAGATAGGATACATCTTTTCCCCGACATTGTGGAATACAGAAGCCTCATTTATAAAGTGCGTGTAACCGTGTAGACACAAACTCCCTCACAGAGCATGGTATTTACGTTTTCATGGCTAAAGCATTGACAAGGGCTTACCTAATTATATACAATGTTTGAAAAGTGCAGCATATAAATTATACCCAATATATTGAGGCAGAGTGTTACAAGGGGCAAGGTATGATTGTGTTGAGGTTGTATACTCACATCGAGAATATACTCTTGTATCAGGGCATGAAGGATGACAACAATTAGAAGGTAAAAAAACACAGTGGCCACATCTTTGGGACCATAATGGTAAAGGTTCACTGGATCATTCTTTTCATCTGGGGGAAAAAAAAAAAAAAAAAAAGACAGAAATAAACGAAAAACTCTGAGAGGAGATGAAGATGATCACCAGCCTTCTACTCACCAAGAACTTGTGTGACGTTGTACTGCACTGTGATGAACATGATGGCAAACTTTGCTGTGACCTGGAATGCAAAGAAAATGTGGATGGACTAACTCAGTTGTTGTAGGTATCTTTCTTTGCAGGGTGTTTCATTACGTTTACAAAATGTTTACAAATAACGGGTAAAACCGGCCCCCGCCCACAGACAAGCCCCTATGCACCGTGCTTGATCTGCATGTACACTGTAAAAAGGATTGCAATCAGCATTTCATTGAAAGTAATAATATCCATTCAACACAGGATAAAGGTATTGATTTTATTGTGAAAACCATTTATTTTGCATTGACAGACGTCAATTTTGATTTCGACGGAACTAAAAATACGTCCAAAGGACCCAAAATAAAGTTTTTGATTTCCTTCTTCATGTCTTCATGCCCTCCAGGTCATATATTTAGTTTGAGTCAAATGGACTTGCGCACATTGAAAACGACAGCACATGAGTATCACCATGGCATTTTTCTACATGGGCTCTGGGTGGCCTCCGATGCAGGCGGTGTGGGTTAGGTTTGCTTCCCCACCTGGGAGATCATGTTTCTATGTGTGAGTGAATGCACTATTAACACAAATGGAATTGTACTGAATCTGTAGCTGGGCTTTGAGTGTTTAGAATTTGGTAGTTTGAAGTTCAACACTGCTTTCAGAAAGCAGTCTTTGATATAACACTGATTAATTACAGCTTTAGATTGTGTATGCCTGTTACCAAGTGTGTTTGTCCGGGCTCGTTTGCTGGTTTTGTTGTTGTTGTTGTTGTTGTTGTTGTCTGACATCTTTTGAAAGACTGACCATGTTATAAAAATGCATATAGTAAATAATGATCTCTCAAATTTTGGTATTGTTATAAGTATTGGTTATATAGGACTGTATTTTTAGTTCTTGAAACCCACATAATGAGTACAGTAGGTCCCAATGTGTTTGGTTTTCCATATATTATACTAACATAATAATAGTTCTGGAAAGTTTTCTATGCATTGAAATATTTTTAATTTAAATGCATGGTATTTCGGTTTGCAGCACGGTGTACAATTGCTTAGTACAACAGGCTCATAGTTCAGAGGTTATGAATTCAAAGGCTCTGGCGTTCCTGTATGTATGTTCTCCCTGTGCTTATATTTTGTCCATGTATTCTGTTTTCTTCCAACAATCCAACCAAAATCATGCATGTTAGGTAAATTTGAAGACTCTAAATTGTCCGAATGTGTGAGCGTGAATATGAATGTTTGTTTGTGTATCAGTGGTCTCGACTGACTGGTGACCAGTCCAGGGTGTGCCCCGCCTCTTCTCCAAAGGCAGCTGGGAGAGGCTCAGTACATGCTCGACCCTGATGATCAATATAGAAAATGGATGCATGGTGGTTATGGTGTTTGGATTGCTCGTGTTAGTAATCAAATCATCATGGTTAATAACTATCTTACATAAGTAGTAAGAAAAGAGCAATTACAACCTGTTATTATCTTTTATTCTCCTCTTAATTTTTATTATTGTATTATTTGTATTATATTTATTTAACGTTTTCCTTGGTGTTTCTTAATTTTTTTTTTGTTATTTACTAAATCAACTGCAGTTTACATTTAAAATACTGCATATAAATCACATTCACATGCTTTCTTCAACATGCCATATTGTTAAAATGTAACACTAAGTGTGCCTCAAAGCATTTGTTGTGCAACATTTTTTTTTAAAAACTCTAATCACTCCCCCAGTATCACTTCCATGCGATATAGGCCCCTCACAGTATCCATGTGCTGTCATACCAGCTAACGGAACCTCGTAGAAGCTAGGCTGCTAAAAAAAAAAAACGCGCTTGCATCCACACAGTCCAGTACCTCAAACATCAGGCCCAGCAGGATGATCATGGCCAGGCACGACACCATGTCGGCGTGGTTCTGGATCACAAACTCGTGGCTGAGCACCGGTGGGCTCTTGTTCTTCTTGCGGAAACCCATGGCTCACAGACAGCACTCAGCCTCCTCCTGCTCCGGGATGCCGCGACCCGACCCTCACAGCTGCTAGCCTACACCGCGCAGCCGATGGATGTTTGCTCCCCTCGAAGGCCGATCTCTCCCCCGCAGTCTGTACGCACAGTAGTCCAAAGCTCATGTGCTCCGAAACGTCGTAGCGAACCAACCATTAACCAATGCTTAGTTAACACCCATTATTAAAAAAAAAAAAAAAAAAGCCTGGTAAAATGAGGGGCCCCTCTTCCTCCCCCCACAGCCCATTCATGTACCGCCCTGTGCTATTGACGTAGGTTGGAGAACGGAGAATCCACTTACAAACAACCCGTGTTGCTTGGAACAGACGTAAGCAGCACACTATATCTACACTAATATCTTGCATAACATGCTTGCAAGGTTGTTTTTTTTAAATATATATTTTATTTCGTTTTATTATCTATTTAGTGCTGGTTGCGATGTGCAAATGTCAGGACGATTTACACATCGCCACATAACTGAACATACCATGTCAAATATAATGTATTTTGTCAGTTGTCAATTTAACAAACTTACAGTCTAATGACATCCAAGAGCTGTACAAAAACTGAGCATCTTAATAAATAAATAAATAAATAAATAAATAAATAATTGATGATGATGATAATAATAATAATAATAATAATAATAATAATAATAATAATAATAATAATAATAATAGCTATCGCTTTAATTTACATTTAGGTTAAATTATGTAAATAATTAAATAATTGGGATAATTTACTTGGTCAGTCTTTATAGTGCCCTTCGGGTTTTCCGATAAAAGAAACATTTATGGAAAAGCGGCTAAGAAAATGGATGGTATGGATGTCTGGAGTCATGAGAAAAATGACCCATCGATGCATGTTATGGAAGTGGCCCCACCAGCTGGGGGTGCTGTGGCTGCGTCAAAGCTTGAAGTCTACCATCAGCACCACCAAGAAAGCCACAGCCACCTTACCTGTTGGTATTTTTTATTTTTTTTAATTCATGTATATGTTTTCTTTTTTCTTTTTTTCTTCTCTTTTTAAATTTTGGCTAGTTTCTTGGTTGGTTCCGAATATCTCCATTGTGTTTTGTCAACAAAACAATTTGACAGTAAGAAGCAGCGTCTCGTCTATTTATCAGCCAATCTATTTTCTGGATCGCAAGACATCAACAGTCTGGTAGACAACGGAGGGGCGGATGGCTGCACTCAGGTAATTATTTCTCAGCCCATGCGTCCTTTTTGTAAGTTTAAATCCCCATGCAGCATTATAGGTATTTCATTGCTATGCATTGGAAATGTTTTAAAGCTGAGCTGTGTAATAGCTCTTGAGTTGAACTAGCCTCACATTGTCCTTTTTGTTTTGGTTGCTAGGTGTCAGTGTGCGATCGACCTGGGAAAGCGCGTCCAGTTCAAGTACTTCTTGAGCTCACCGTAAGACGATTATGTTTCATTGACTTTGTTTAGTTTTAGAGAAGACATTTACATTGTTATCGTTACCGCTCTTAATCCATTTTGTGTTTAATCCTTGCTCTTCATGTCATGTTTTTGCCTTTTTCATATTGTATTAATCGTGGCATATTACAAGTAGATGTAGATAGGAGTATTGTAAGACTGAGACTCTTGATTGCATGTTTGTTAGTGAGCCCCTTTTTTTTTGCTAGTTTCTGAATTTGACTGCCATTCACTTCTGTAATACTTATGTGCTATCCATTCAAATTACTTGCATTCTATATTTTATGTATATGCCACAAGGTATTTTTATGCAAAGAAACTAAAACTGATTATTCTTATTAGTATGTAATGTAAGGCTTCTTTATTAAATTATTTGTGTGAAAATTCCAGTTTTACAGCAGCAAAGAGAAACTGTCTCAGCGCACAATATCATATATCTATTTTCTATAGGCTACTGCTTATCCTCACTAGCATCATGTTTGAGCTGAAATTAAGCCCAAGTATGCTTTTGAACAATTTAGAATCTTACATTAATCTAAAAAGCATATTTCTAGAATGTGAGAGGATGCAAGCATGGGGATAACATGCAAACCCCACACAGTTTGAAACCTGAACTTCAGCGCTGTGAGGCACAGTAGTGTTAAACAACTGATCATTGTGTTGTCCCAGCGATGTTATTCACCCCATAAACGCATTTAAAAAGGCTTCAAAATTACAGACTCAAATGGGAAAAAGAAAATGAATGACTACAGTATCTCACAAAGTGACGATGCCCCTCAGATTTCTGCAGATATTTAATTCTATCTTTTCATTGAACAACACTGAAGAAATAACACTTTGACGCAATGAAAAGTAGTCAGTGATTTCTTATATAACAGTGTAAATTTATTGTTCTCTCAAAAAAAAACCAACTCAAAATACAGCCATTAATAGATGAAATAACATGATATAAGTGTTTTTTCTTGATGTTCGTCCCTATACTTAAAGTTAATGAGAAAACCGCTTAATGGTTATAAAATTCAAAATATTGGAACGAGGAAAGCATTCAGATCATTTCAGCGGTTGAGGTGGACATCAGTGTAGATGTCCACTTGAATTTTGGTGGAAATCATTTTCTGACATCACACATAATTTTCGACTGTCCCATCTTGTCCTTCCTGTAGAGATACCGGTAAATAACCACAAGGGAGCCATGCCATCTTTAACCGGTAGGAATCCCTTGCATTGACTTGCATTGAGGTTGAGTTGTTTGGCTCCAATCAATCATGACTCATTTAATTCTTTGCCGATTTTGACACGGTTTGGTTTGTTAGAGACATCAGACATGCAGTTATGATACTGGACACATGGTTAATTTTATTGTCTCACACGGCTTCAAAGTCTCGGCTGTGAGGTGGTAATAGTCACTGAGGAGATTTTTTTTTCTGGGGGAGCTGGATCCTCCTATATTGAAGAGACACAATATTGTATTGACCTTTTAATGTTGTTGTCATTGACTGTTTCCACCTTTATGAGATTCTGACTGACCACATTTCAAAATCAACATCATTTTACAAGTGGCAGCACTTGTTAAAAGATGGGTAAAATTGTGCTATACATTTTAGTGCCATTTAACAGTGTCATTTGAAATTGGAAATGAATAAATCAATAAATCCGACTTTCCTTTTCAATAATATGCTACCTTTTGAAAAATGTATTGTTGTATTTATATGAATAATTATTATATACTTAAGATATTGGATACTATGTCATGTATACACTATACAATGGGCCAAAAAGTATTTAGTCAGCAACCGATTGGGATAGTTCTTCCCCTTCAAATGATGACAGAGGTCTGTAATTTGCATTATAAGTACACTTCGATGTGAGAGACAGAATGTGAAACGAAATTTTGAAAATCACATATGTAGGATTTTAAATAATTTATTTATAAATTATGGTGGAAAATAACTATTTAGTAAGAGACATACAACCAAGGTTCTGGTTGGGGCTCCACGCAAGCTCTCTTCCTGTGGTGGTGGTGGGGGGGGGGAAACATCAGAATGGAGAGCGAAAATCCCAGAACTACTCGGGGGGGCCTGGTGAATGACCTGCCAAAAGCTGTGACCAAAGTAACAAAGGTTCAGTAAAACACTACGCCGACAGAGAATCAAATCCTGCAGTGCCAGACATGTCCCCCTGCTTAAGCCAGTTCATGTCATGGCCTGTCTGAAGTTTGTTAAAGAGTACTGTATATGGAAGATTTCACCCGCGGGCGACAAAGAAGTGGCTCCATAAGATGCATTTCAAAGTCCTGGAGTGGCCTAGCGAGTCTCACAACATCAAATCAATAGATAATCTGTGAAAGGAGTTGAAAGTCCCGTGTCATCAGGCTACGTCCAGACCCAAAACATCACTCTCTTGAGGAGATCTGCATGGAGGAATGGGTCAAAAATATCAGCTACAGTGTATGCAAATCTGGTGAAGACCTACAATAAACATTTGACCCTTGTCATTGCCAACAAAGTTTATACTACACATATTGGGTTGAACTTGTTTATTGACGAAATACCAATTTTCCCACCACGATTTAAAAATAAATTATTTAAAAATTGTACAATGTGAATTCCAGGATATTTATATTTATTTTAGAGTCTGTGACTCATATTGGAAGTGCACCTATGATGAAAATTACAGACCTCTGTCCTCATTTTAAGTGGGAGAATTTGCACAATTGGCTGACTAAATATACGTTTTTGCCATACACACACAGTACATGTGGGTGGCGTGCATCTAACTGGAGACTGTTTTTCAAGTTAACACACTTTCCTTGAAAGTAAGTTAAAAAAATAATAATAAAGTAAGAAACATTTTCAACGCCCTTTTTTTTTTTTTTTTTGTATCATTCGTAGCCTCATGTCTGATGTTTGCAAAACAAACTGCATGAAAATCACTTCAAAATTCAGCACTCATGAAAAAGGCTCAATAAGTCCCATGAGTCAGGTCATGGTTCAAATTTTCTTCCGGTTTAGGCACCCTGTGGCAGATGAAAATATCCTAATTGAATGAAACATTCAAATCGCATGTTATCTGTTTTTTTTCCTTTTCCCATTTGTGCAAAAAAAAAAATCGGAAATACTCTAAGCACTTTTACACGGTCTCCTCATTTTACCTGCTGATGAGACAGCTTCAGGAGCAACTCAGGGTTCAGTGTCTTGCTCAAGGACACTTCAACATGGTCACAAGGGTTGAGGATTGAACCCATAACTTCAGGTTGAGAGACGACCACTCTACCTCCTGAGCCATGCCGCCCAATTTAATATTTTTGTCCCTCTCCCTCCCTATTTTTCATGGAGAAAGTATATTGAATGATTTATGTACCTGTACAGTGTTTCTTGAAATATTTTTTTGTTTTGGGAAAATTGCAATTGGCATCAATCATATGGCGTCATGATCTACAACGAATAGCAAGGGTTGATTGACACTGTTAATTTTGTCATTAGGCCACAATATTACTATTTTAGTGTGAAGCAATGAAAAGCAAATCATAAACATTCATTTTTAGTACTCTTTGTAAAAAAAAAAAAAAAAAAAAAAAAAAAAAACTATAAAACTACTTTTTGTGTGTGTTGTGTAACAGTATTATTTTTGACTGTATTTTTGTCATAGGTGAAGAGCCCCAGCCTGTCAGCTCATTGAAAATGGCCAGAAGGGAGGGAGGAGTTTAAACAAAGGCCCTCTCCATTTAAAAAAAATAAAAAAATCGGGCTTGTTCAGAGTAGCTGCAGTGTCATGCTTCTCTTGTCTTGCCTCATTTCTTCCTCCTCGGGCAAAAGAGAAGACAACTTTGACTACAATCTACTCTTGGAAACTGCTTACGTGTGGTTTGTATGTCAAACATGTTCATATTAGTCATGTTACATTGTTTTTTAGGCCTAGTAGTCTGCTTATTTTTCTTTCTCTGTGTCTGACACTCACAGAGCTGCCCCTGCCTGCTCTGAACAAAGATAATTACTCAGGAAACGTTTCGGCCAATCAGATGCTGCGTATCATCTTGCCTGCGTGGAGGGCAACCAGTCAGGATCTGGCTAACAACACTGGGGCCTGATCGCCTTGCCTGAAGAGCGGAGCCTTCCACGGCTGAGGGCTGAGAGTGTCCTCCATGTTTTTTAAGTGTTGACATAACAGTGTGTCAGGCAGCCATGCATCCACAGAGGTAAGCTCTGTCTTTATATTCTAGCTCAACTCTCTCGTTACAGCATGGCTTCCTTCTCGTTGTTGTGGTGACTGTTGGTTTCATGACGAATGTGCACACATTGAAATCAGTTTCGTGTGCAGGAGGAGGAGGAGGAGGAGCTGGGGCGGATTGGAGGCCTCGCCAGGCCTCTGTGTTTCACTATGCTGAGGGTGGGGGGTTGGGTAACGACTCTCACCCTTGCTCTCTAGCTTGTGTCTCAGGGTCACATGGGTGCCCCTGACATGCAGGCTGCCATAGAGGAGGAAAAGTGGACCATGGCAAATCCTTTTTTTTTTTTTTTTTTTTTGAGAAGTATTAGATTTTAAAATGGCACCCACGTCTCCTTCCCTTCTATTGTAGCCTGGCAGAGATAGAATGGGGGATGGGTTTGGGGGGAGGAGTAGGAGGGGAGGGGTTGTTATATACCCTTTGTAAGTAGATTGGCTCTGTGTTGTTTTCCTCTGCGTCATGCCAGGCCAGGGAATAGACACTCTGGGGAGAAGTTGCTTACAGTGGATGAAAAGTACATTTAAAAAAAAAGAGAGAAATATTACATAACTGCAAGTATTATATGTGTACCACATCAGTTGGCATGTAAAGTACACATTTTGGCGACAAAAGAAAACTTATTGGATGCCATTCCACGCTCCATTTATGTGAACTGACCCCTTACGAAGTACATTTTAAGTTGGAGGTGGATTTTCTTTCAGTTATTCCTCTCTAAACTTCAAAAGTAAGATAAAGACGCTGATTTACAAGTACAGGCCTTGCGTTTACATTCCAAGGCAACGCCGGCTACACTGCACTATTGTGAAACTGCTACTTCCTCTCCCTTATCCTCGCACAGTGGCCATTTTGTGCTCAGGGATCTCTTCTCAGCTACGGTTGTACTCCTCATAAAGATGACCTGACAGTCAAACATCTTGAATGTAGGTTTAGTTTCCTGGAATATATTTGGGGGTTATTAAGGTCAAGTAAAACATTGCTGATACCACCCTGCTGATACTAATTAATTTATTGTCATTGATAAATTCCAGGAGGTGTCATGTCTCCCCCCCACACTAGAAAGACATGGTAAAACGCTATACTGTACTGTTTTTGACATTGGCTATGAGTAGTAGGCAGAGGATTCATTGTATTTAACTCATTCACTGCCAATGACGACTATAGACGTCAAAAATCCAAGCAAACAGCCAGTGCAAATTTTGACAAGAAATTTGAATTTAGTTTTAGTTTTTCATTGTTTTCATTCATAGTTATTAATCATTGTTGTTATGAATAACAACGATGACAACAATTTCATTGCTAAGTGCTACCATCGTGCGTAGAATGGATTCCTGTTACCCTACAACACGGGCGTTGACGTTCTTGTGATCTGTCTTGGTCTTACTGAGACCACATACTGGGTCTCGGCCTCCAAAAGCCAATTTTAGTCGACTAAAATTGCTCTTTATTTTTGTTGACTAAAATTGGATTCAAACTAAAATACAATCAGGTGACTGAGTTATGACTAAGGCTTTAATTAAATTTAGTCAGAAGACTATAACTAAAACTAAATTCAAATTTCTTTTTTTTTTTATTATTATTAAAATTTAAATTTTAAATTTTTTTTTTTTTTTTTCTCTCAAAATTAACACTGGCTGTTTGCTTGGATTTTTGACGTCTATAGTTGTCATTGGCAGTGAATGAGTTAATTAGCTCAACAAAGTCTATTTTTCCTTGTAATGCCAAGACCTACTGGTATAGGTGTGAAATACCATACAATCTTGAAAGCAGCTGTTGTCCTAATGTTGCACTAACTTAAATGTATGAAGTACGTTACGTCATGTTGTTCCCAACCAAGCTTTTGCACCTATTTTCCACATGCAGAAGTTGAATAGCAAAGCCACTGAGGGATATTTTTGATCCACACATCTCCCAAAGGGCCTATTAAAGTCCACTCTGGTTTATACTGTCATAATCAAGAAGGACAAGGTACATTGAAGGGAAATGAACTGTCTTGCGTGAGGGGGGCGGGGGTGGGGTGGGGGGGGGGTGGAAATCTCTGCATTGCAGCAAAAAAAAAAAAAAAAGCTTTTGAAGAGGGGAGCCAGCACACTGTGATCCGTGTGGCATAACTCAGCTGACCAATAATGTTCCACCCTGTTGGCCCTCCAGCCAATTGCAAATGCGGCAGAGGTTAAAGATTGACAAGCAGAGGGAGAGCAGCAGCGAGAAGGCCCTTCTGGAAAATTCCACAGCCATCTTTAATTCAGCCTTATATAAAATCCAGGTCAATTCTGTTCTTTTATTCAGAACACTCGGAGCTTATTTGCTAATGCGGCCATGTTTTGACGCTGCAACGCTAAAAAGACTTGCATTTTGATTAGGAAAAGCAGATAGTTTAAAAACGGCTGCATTGTAAAATGATTCTTTTCTTTTGCATATGTTAAATACATACCTTGCTTCATTCACCTGCATGTTGTTTGTCTTGACAAAGCCGGTGACATTTGTTTCAGGAGGTTCCATGATACAAACCTGATAATATTCCAGGGGCTTTGCGGCGCAGGGTGGTTGAGATTACGTGAATTGTAGAAATCCCATGTGCTTTCTGTGTGCCTCGTTCTGGAGTAACCTGCTCTTTTGAGAAACTACCTCTTCAGTCACGTGCTTGTTTTATTTCTAATGATTTTGTTTTGAGTTTTAGGGCTCGGTCTGAGGGCCTGCCTGCTTATTTTTTATTTTTATTTTTTTTCCCGTTTGGAGTAATAGTTGAGACTGCAGCAAGAAAAAGCCTATATGGGGGATATTTGTGTAAAAGGCATTCTGCCAATTGTTCTTTTGTCTGTGTATTTAGTGTGTATCCTAACAATTGAACCTGTTATATATTTTAGAGATTTTTTTTTGTATGTCGGATTGCAATCTCGACAGCTCTCTTTGGTCCTTCTGCATGGATGTGCCCGTGTCTGAGTCTGAGCCTGGGAGTGGGGGATGGGGGAGAAGGGGGGAGGGGAGCAAGCTGTGGCCTCCATTTTCTGTGACGAGAGAACCTTGCTCGTCTCTCACAGGAGTGGAATATAAAGGCACTGAGTCAGGGTTGTTTCCGTTTTATCCGTCAGGTACGACTTGCACAGAGGAATTCTGTGTGTTTTTGAACGTGCGACTGTGTGGAATATATGCCAGAATCAGCTGAGGATTTATTTACCTGCTCGTGTGAGGGATCATTGCTGCTGATCTGAGAATGCTCTTTGGATCACCACACATTTTTACATCCTAAATTCCTGTTTGCTTCAGGAATGTCTTTTCATGGCTATGATGTGTGTGTGTCGGGGTCACAGGCCTTTTGTCGAGCAACTCTGCAAGGCAAAGGCTCTCTCTTTTTCAGTGCTTCGGTGCATGTAGCAGCAGGACTCTGCTAGCATTTTTCTTATTTTCATGTGGGCCTCGTTTGTTCACTTAGTCCGGAAGAGGAAGGCCCTGGAGGGGTTGGGGTGTGTGCATGCACGAGTGTGTGACTGTTGGTGGGATGAAACCAGATACCCATATGCCACAGTATGAAAGGAACTCTGCTCAACCCATGTCAGACCTATAGGATCCAATTCAAGTTTCTTTTAAAAAGTTTATAAGCAGAGTTAGAATTTATGCTTGAATAAAAGCTGGTATTAAGAGCAGTATTGACAATGGTAAATTACTACCTTGGATGAAGGAATAGTGTGCGTTTAATGTGTGGTAGAATCATTGATTGATTCCGATGCAGTAAACCTATGAGATGAACAGATACTGCTGGTTGGACAAGGGAACAAGAGGAACATTCCTTCTTTTCAGATGAAAGAAGTAAAAAAACAAAAACTTGGAAATGTGCTACATCAGGTGTGTCAAACTCATGTTAGCTCAGGGCCGCATGGAGGAAAATATATTACCAAGTGGGCCGCATCTGTAAAATAACGGTGTATAACTTAAAAACGATTGCCGTCAATTATACGCAGATTTTCGCTATTTGTGTACCCGCCCTAAATTACGGAGCTCAACTGTAATCATATTGTTCCAAAAAATAATACAAATGCAAATGGAACGCGGCAACATTGAGTCCTGGATGTGTTAAATCTACCTGTTTTGCATATATATATATATATATATATTGTTCCCAGAATGCATTGCGTGGCGCAGTTAATGACATTTTAGGACGCTAATCCTTGTCATATCTATTTGTGTTACCAGTAATTGAATTTGTGTCGTATTTAACACGTTTGTCGGTCTATGATTAAAAATAACAATAATAATTAAACAAACCGTAACTTAAAAAAAAAAAAACAACAACACGTTTTCACGTTCAAAAACCATAATTTTTTTGTTTTTTTAACTTTACAAAATCATCGCGCAGGCCTGATCCGGCCCGCGGGCCTTATGTTTGACACCACTGTGCTACATAGTTGGATTGTGACCTGAAATTCATCATGCTCACTAGTTATCTGAACTGCACCGAACTGTCTCTGGACTAGTCAAGTGGGTCCCCTGCTAGTTGATTTGGAAAGCCAACTTTCAATGTAGCCTACTGTATGTCAAATGTGGCATGTGTATTCCTCTGTTTAAAAATGTTGGATTTAAAATTGTGCCACAAATATACAGCCAGACACACTTGTAAACAGATCCCTTGCTGTTTGCACATACAAATGGGTCCAATGATTGGTCCTTCAGGGGCTTCAAATGTTTAGTGGAGTATTTTTGTCCAGCTTGCAAGTAAGGAATCTACTGCTAACAAAACAATTTCCAATTAGTCGTGCTGAATGCTGTAAATTAATGTCTTCTGAAAATTCCATGTGAAAGCCATGTTTATCTTTCTGAATGTGGACTAGTGCTTAGCAGACAAGAAGGTTGCCATGGTGACTGTTACCATTCTGTCTCCACACGAAGAACAAATTTCATCTGTTTTGTGACCGATGGCTGGGAAAGGATTTGAATTTGGGCCATATACTCTCGTAGATTTTGAAATTTAATGAATGTATAACAATGGAACCCCGCCGAGTCTCTGTTGACAGATCCTCTGGGACGTGGGTGCCTTAGGTGGTGTTCCACTTGTTTACTGTTAATGCCACCATGTTTTTTCTACACCCTTACTGACTTTGTGTTTCTGTTTCTTTTTGTCCCTGGCTGTTTGCTTGGTTCTCTTTAGTCTGGCTGAGGAAGAGATAAAGACAGAGCCGGATGTGGTAGAAGGGATGGATGCATCTGTACGATCCAAAGGTAAGTGACATGTCGAAGCGTTTATTTCCCATTTATTGTAGTGCTTGTATTTGATTATCTGTATACATGACGTATCACATTTAATTGTGCACCAAAACCACCTTGATATGCAGATGTCCAAAATACAGGGAGCAGGAAGACTACAAAAACATCAGCAGCAGACAGTGAAACAGAACTAAACAGCAATAATAAAAGATAAATATAAACATTACATTTTGAATTTAGCTGGTTGGATATTTACAATCATCTCCTTGACTCAAACATTTAATAAACAAACTATAACTGTTTGCACCTTGTAACCCAGTAGTGGTAGACACCGTTGCTCTCCCTCTATCTCTCTATCTCTATATCTCTCTAACTAACATATGTACGTACCCAAACAGGAAGTAATTGTGGAATCTAAACCGGAAGTAATTGTTTACAGAATATTATTGAAATAATTTCACCCAGATTTAACAGAATCCATCCATTTTCTTGACCGCTTATTCCTCACAAGGGTCATGGGGGGTGCTGGCGCCTATCTCAGCTGACTCTGGGACGTAGGCGGGGGACACCCTGGACAGGTTGCCAGCCAATCGCAGAGCACACAGAGACAAACAACCATCCACACTCACAAACACACCTAGAGACAATTCGGAGCACCCAATTAACCTGCCATGCATGTCTTTGGAATGTGAGAGGAGACCGGAGTACCCGGAGAAGACCCACACGGGCACGGGGAGAACATGCAAACTCCACCCAGGAAGGCCGGAGCCTGGACTCGAACCGGAGTCCTCAGAACTGGGAGGCGGACGTGCTAACCAGTCATCCACCGAGCCGCCCTTAACAGAATCCCACAACCAATAAATATACATAAATAAAATATTAGACTCAAATATTGCAGATTTGTGTTGTTGAGAATGGCAAAGTGAAGTGACGTCATCTTTACAAATGGGGTAGATTTCGGAAATGGGGTATTTCCGACTTCCGGGTTTCATACGTCAGCGCCGTTTCCGGCCACTGCTGTACCCCATTTGGCTCGTTCTGCCTCCTTAGCCAATCATAGCCTGCAAGGCAACAAGTCTCAGCAGATATCCTTTCTTGAACACAGGAGTAGTCACTCTCACACGTTTACAGTATATTCAATGCAGTCCTCTTAAGCAACACACACAAATAAACACACGAGAGAAACGCAAAGTGTGCTTCCTTCAGTCATTAGCAAAACAGGCGTCCGTCCATCTGTGAGTGGTACGTTGGTACCCGTGACGATTACACTGACTGACGAATGAAAAGCCACGTCTGCCGTTGCTTTGTCCGCCATTTTTTTTTTTTTTAGTTTCTTGTTATTCGTCAGATAAATAGGGGCCACTCCCGACGGACTGCCCACCTCTGCTAAATACATTAATGTCGCAGTTTCCTCAAATGCACATACCTAAGTGTTGCTTCACAGTGATGATCATAATGCCGTCACACAAAATGCACACTTCCGCGCTAATTATAATGTTGTCAGTGTTATCTTGATTGTTTTAATCAGTCTGTGTTTGTAAAGAAGTAAAGTTAAGTTTTATTGGTACCCCAGCCCTTCAGCGTGGCATGAGTTCTGTACGATGACCTGTTTGTGCGTCTGTATGTAGCCCCTGATCCACCGGGGTCAGCTGAACGTTCTTTGGCACCCCAGAAGAGGAAGGTGTCCAGTCCCACCCACTCGTCCAATGGACACTCTCCGTCTGACACTTCCTCCAGTCCACTCAAAAAAAAGAAGAAGCCTGGGGCCATGAACTCTAACAAAGACCAGGTAATGGGAACCAATGTTGTTGGGGGTGAAATTCGAAGGTTTGACTGCACTTGTGTCCTTGAACCACCAGAGTTTGGCACTAATAACTTAATTTTTAAACCAAGCACTATTTGGTGCTTTTGCCATCCAATTGAAAGATAATGTACTTCATCCCGCAAACTGAATACATTCCCTTTTTTTTATGTGTTGCACAAAATGAACTGTATGTAATGAGTTGGAGGTTTTGAATGTTACTTAAATTGCAAGCTGAAACTTGGACACAATGTGCTTCTAGAACCTGTTGTGAAAAAGATTTGAAAGTAGCTTGAAGAATGTATGGTCAATGCGAAGTAAATTTCTACTTATACAGTAGATACAAATCGCACTTGGTGGTTTTTAAGGCTTTTTGACATGTGACAACTTTGGTTCAATCACGACTAAGAAGTGGACTCTTTTCTGCATGCTCGATCTTGCTATGATCTAAGCATTGACATCTGAACACTACATGTGGATACATGTGGATAAATAGGGAACCTAACATGACAATGTTTGCGTGAAGCAAGTTTGTTTAAAAAAAAATAAAAAATGATTCTTTCAAAACAATTTGTAGCCTTCATCTAGCAGATTCAGTCAGTCAGATCATGACTTACTGAATCACCATTTTCACAGAACTCAGTCCCTAAACTTGTTAAACCAGTTGTGTTTGATCCGCAGTTGAAATTGTCACATGATCGGATATAGAGATTAGCTTCTTGAGTTTATTTTCTGTCCTTGCTTACCTGGCCTACCCCACTGTGTTGTTGCCTTATTTGTGTTGCACTGCACCTTTTTTTGTGTTCCTGCGTGTTTTTTGAAACTTGCCCCCTTTTTCTCTTGCCTGCATTTCAGTCAGAGCTAAGACATGGTCCCTTTTACTATATGAAGCAGCCAGCACTCACCACAGACCCTGTTGATGTTGTACCGCAGGACGGCAGGAATGACTTCTACTGCTGGCTGTGCCACCGCGAGGGCCAGGTGCTCTGCTGTGAGCTCTGCCCCAGGGTGTACCACGCCAAGTGCCTCAAACTACCAGCTGAGCCTGAGGGCGACTGGTTCTGTCCCGAGTGTGAGGTATCTCAGTGGATACGTGTGTGTGCATGTGTGCGTGCGTTTATTCGGGCTGTGTGGTTATGAAAAAAATTAGAATCACAAATGTTTTTGATTGATATTGAAATCATAATTAATAGACACCATGCATGCATTCATTTAAAAACTTAATATTTATTCAATCACCAACCCCGACTTAAAATATAATACTTGAAAGAACAAAAAAATGAACAAGGAACAAAGTAAATAATATAAAAAATACCGGTACATATTTGCTGTTCCTGCTGTGTGCGCCTTGGCCTATTAGGGGCAGTGTGGAGCAGTGAATGCATGGAGTAACATGTTTTTCACAGATTAGAAATATATCCCTTTGATTATTGTTAATTATTCATGTGTATGTCTTATTGTAGCGTTTATGTGTGAATATTTGTTATTTGATGGAAAATTACTCCCACAAGTCAATGCTGATTTTCAATTGGGCTGATTAGTCAATGGGATTTTACATTAACAGCTAGTACTAGTTAGTGCCTAGTAGGCCTATTTCTTGTATTTTATAGTTGTAGTAGTAGTTTAACTCCAACTGGGCTGTCATTAAACAGTTTAAATCATGCTCTGGGAGGGCAGAATAACATTCGTCACACGCGTCCTGCACAAGCAATATGGTGCATTCACAATGCAGGAACTTGCAAGCACATTACACATTAATCATTTTTCTTTGATTGAAATGTTTTTAGTATCGTGAGAATCTAAACTCAAAATCATGATTCAATTTTGATTACTGGTTATTGGTTGATTACTGGCTCAGCCCTAGTGTGTCGTCTGCGTGCCTGTGCCTGTGTGTGCGTGTGCGCGTGCGTGTCTGTGTAAAACGCAAAAAAAAAAAAAATCCACATCATAAATACAAAATTGCTAATATCTCTGTAAGTATTGGATTGTTGCAATTCTAATATTGAAGCCAGTGGAAGAAATATAATTGGTGCTAGCCCTGGGTGACGGGCTCTCTGTTGTGGTGTAGAAGAGGCTTCAGTAAATTGCTTTCATTTGTTGCATCTAATCTTACAACTCTCATTTTTTGGGGGGAAATGCACGGAGCAGCCTTTCAATGATCATCTCACTTTGAACATTTGTCATTTTGTACAGCAATCAAATTTTAGAAAATGTGACGTGTGAATAAATGTTCAACCAACTATTGCTGAAGTCAGTCCTCGCTTGTTAATTTGCCATTCATAAAACATTTGTTGTTGTTGTTGCAGAAAATAACAGTTGCTGAATGCATTGAAACACAAAGCAAAGCAATGACCATGCTGAATATAGACCAACTCTCTTACTTACTCAAATTTGCACTCCAAAAGATTAAGCAGCCTGGGGTAAGTCCATAGAGTTGACATATTGTTGCAACTGCAGGAAATATAAGCTTGAATTAACAGACACAAACTCTTTCTGATACATCCATGCTTCCTTTATTTGTTCATACTGAGCAGACAGAGCCCTTTCAGAAGCCTGTGTCCTTGGAACAGCATCCTGACTATGCTGAGTACATTTTTCACCCCATGGATTTGTCTACTTTAGAGAAGGTAGTATTAATATGTTTTTCAATTTTCAGATAAGACGCTATCACCCTTCATAGAATATTGACACATTCAACCCCTGTTTCAAAACAGAATATCAAGAAGAAAATGTATGGCTGCACTGAAGCCTTTCTGGCTGATATGAAGTGGATCTTACACAATTGCATCATTTATAATGGAGGTAGACCACTGACATGTTCACGCAACAAACTTGTTTGCAAAGTAAGAATGGAAAATCACAATCTGCGCTTTTTAATTTATTCCAGGAAATCACAAATTAACAGCAACAGCAAAAGTCATTGTCAAGATATGTGAGCATGAGGTAAATAAATATTATCCATTTCAGTTTGAAACCGTATTTTCCGCACTATAAGGCACACCTCATTATAAGGCGCACCTTCAATGTATGACATATTTTCAAACTTTTTTCATATATAAGGCGCTACAGTAGAGGCTGGGGTTACGTTATGCATCCATTAGATGGTGCTGCGCTAAAGGGAATGTCAACAAAACAGTCAGATAGGTCAGTCAAACTTTATTAATAGATTACAAACCAGCTTTCTGACAACTCCATTCACTCCCAAAATGAATAAACAGCTGTTTTTTTTAATTTTCTCTGAGGTAAAATATTAGTATTAGCTAGTGAACGAAGATGGCGGGATCTTCTGCGCATGCGCGTCACCGATCGTGCAGGGTCACCGATAGCGTCTTGACAGCGAGACCTGTTGCGGCTCAATATTGATCCATATATAAGGCGCACTGGATTATAAGGCGCATGGTCAGCTTTTGAAAAAATTGAAGGCTTTTAGGTGCGCCTTATAGTGCGGAAAATACGGTAATTGTTTGTTTGTTGTAATTCGTGAATACATGTAATGTTTGTCTTTATCATGCTTTTGCTTTTTTTTTTTTTTTTTTTTAGATGAATGAGATTGAAGTATGCCCAGAGTGCTACCTGTCTTCCTGCCAAAAAAGGGACAACTGGTTCTGTGAGCCATGCGTACGTTATTGACATGATTTGGAATATGTGTGTGTTTAATCTTGATTTTGATTGTTATTCTTTGAAATTATCAGAGTCAGCCTCATACACTGGTGTGGGCTAAGCTGAAAGGTTTTCCTTTCTGGCCAGCAAAAGCTCTTCGTGAAAAGGATGGGCAGGTAGATGCACGGTTCTTTGGACAACATGACAGGTGAGCTAAACTCCTGAGATTAGTGTACTGCTTGCGTTGTAGCATGGCACGGCAAAATATAGTCAAGCTGTATCTAATTGTATCCTTTAAAATTTGCCTTACTTTTTGTGCAGAGCTTGGGTCCCCATCAATAACTGCTACCTCATGTCCAAAGAGATCCCTTTCTCCGTCAAGAAGACAAAGAGCATTTTCAACAGTGCCATGCAAGAAATGGAAGTTTATGTAGAAAACATTCGTAAGAAATTTGGAGTTTTTAACTATGCGCCATTTCGAACTCCGTACACGCCCAACAATCAGCTTCAAATGCTGCTGGACCCTTCCAACCCTAGCGCTGGTACAGTAAAAACAGAGAAACCTGATAAACTGCGCTTTAACTTTGATTTAACGGCATCCCCAAAGATGGTTCTTACTAAGAGCTCCACACCCAGTGGTATGAACCGGAGAGTCTCCATGACAGACATGCCTCGGTCCCCTATGAGTACAAACTCTTCGGTTCACACGGGGTCCGACGGGGAGCAAGATATAGAAAAGGCCAGTAGAAATTCCGCCTTTCACTACAGCACTGGAGAGGAATCCATGGACTGTACCGGTAAGTGCTCGTGTCTCTTACCTGACTCCATAATACAGATGTTAGTCAAATACACAGAAAAGCAAACTTGCTAGCATACGTTTTGTTGTAATTGCAGCATCTCCTGTCTCAGGAAAGGGTGCTCCAGCAGGCAGCTTGACAGGCAGCCCAAAGCCACTCAACCCTAGCTTGGTCCCCAAGCAGGAGAGGCCAGCGTCCACAGGTGGCATCCTCAATCTCAACCTAGGTCAGCGCCACAAAATGATTCCTTTGTCGCAATATCACATATATACCCAGTCCACGCAATGATAGACTTTTCTATTTTCTGTTCAGATCGAGTGAAAGCTGAGATGGACCTGAGAGAGTTGAGCGAGAGTGTGCAGCAGCAGCAGCAACAACAGCAGCAATCGGGGTCCGCAGCCCTCCCCACACCAAAGAGACCCATCAGGAGCCTCGACAAGACTATTGAAAGTTGCAAGGCTCAGCTGGGTAATTACAAAACCCATGATTATGACTTGTATGATTTTTTTTTTTTTTTTTTTTTAAAGCAGTTTGTAAGTAACTTTATGGCAATATCTGCACAAGTAATTTGGATGTCATAATGGCTTGTAATGAGGAGAATAGTGTCTCTGGCTCTAATTACACAGCAGTACATACACTCATTATTCTGTGGAACAATTCCAGTGTGCATATTGGCTCCGCAAGGAAGAAAAAACATGGAATTGGATTTCCTCAGATCAGAATCGGGCCGCTTCCAAATTTTACTACAGCATAAATTGACAGATCGAATACATCCCGTATGTATTGTGTAATGCTTACCCGCTATACAAGTATTGCGGTTCGTCGTTCACTCTCCTGCTATGTGAGGATTTTTAAGATAATGTTCTGTAAAAGGCTCCAGCACACCCATGACCCTAGTGAGGATAAGTGATTTGGAAATTTAATGAATGAATGTTTTTTGCAGTATACTTGCCTGCTGTACTCACTTACTGTGTCTTTTTAATTTCATGTGGCCGTAAAAGCACTTTGATTTGCCTTTTGTATGAATTGTAATCTACAACTAAACATGCCTTGCCTTACTGTAATGCCCTCACGTGGGGAAGGAGAGCCACCTGATGAATTTTTCATTTGTTTATTGAATGCCAGCAGACCAGTAAAACACAATAAGCGCACTAACACTGAAGTTACTTTCGGCCACAGCTCTCGCCCAGTCACTTGTATGCAGACTTTCAAGTCATGCACGACCCCACCAGGCCCTGCCTCTTAAAGGCACATGCATATATCTATCACAGAGACTACAATACGTACAGTAAGTAGTGCTAGTAGCTATGTATTTTAGAGGGTTCCTGCGGGGTTTTAAAAAGTCTTGAAAGCATTGAATTTATGAATTTGGAAATAATACCTTAACAAGTCTTGAATTTTGATATGTGTCTTAAATTTTATGCTGTATGTGAATTCCCCCCGCGACCCTTGTGAGGAATAAGCAGTCAAGAAAATGGATGGATGGATGTGAATTCCCCATGTCCCATTTCTCCTCAGAAGTGTGATTTGTCATTTAGATCAATTAGCCTTAAATAAAGAGAGCGGAGACCCAGGACAAAATTGTTACCATCTATGGTTCAAATACAATGAAAGTTTGCTGGAGGTCATGCAGGTTTTTTTTTTTTTTTTTTTTTTAATAACTTATTTACCGATACGGCTGTGTAATAGGTATTAAGTTTTTTTTTAAATGTCTTAAAAAGTTTCAATTTAACTTGATGAAACCTGTAGGAACCCTGATTTTATGTTTTTTAATTTTGGAGATAAACGAGCTCTGAGCTAGTTTACAGAATCCTGCTATCTGTCTACAGGTACATATTTAATTGTGGAAGGTTGCTTTGGAGCAAAAAAAAAAAAAAAAAAAAAAAAAAAGACCTTACTGCTTTAACTGTGGTTTCTGTTTCTATAATTATTGTCAATTGTGCAACCATTCAACCATCCATTTTCTAAACCACTTATTCCTCACAAGTGTCGGGGGGTGCCGGAGCCTATCCCAGTTGGCTTCAGGCAGTAGGCGCGGTACACCCTGAACTGGTTGCCAGCCAATTGCAGACTGTGCAACCATGGATTTTGTATTTTTTATTTGAAGTTTAACCTCTTCTTCCTCTTTTGCAGGGATAGATGAAATCTCTGAAGATGTATATAAAGGTGTGGATCATAGTGACACAGAAGACTCTGATAAATCTGACTCGAGTGACAGCGAGTATGCCAGTGACGAGGAACACAAGCCAAAGAGCTCTGTACAGGATGAAAAGGTGAAAGTGGATCGAAAGAGGCCCAGAGCAAATGCAGAAGCTGAGAATAAGGACTCAGTTGGAGGGATGGGGGAAAAATCCACCACTGCTACCCAGATCAAAGAGAAGCAGGGTAGCAATGGACAAGATGAGACCCTTCAAGAAAAGCCCCGTGTTACTCAGGCTCAGCCCATCACTGACAAGCCTAAAGCCTCAGAGGAGGGGAGAACATCTAATGCGACCTCAGTGGCAGAGCAAGACTCAGATTCTGAAAGAGAGCTGGTGATTGACCTCGGAGATGAACATGGAGCACGTGACTCAAAGAGGTCAAGAAAAGACACTGGTAGCTCTTCTACCAAAACCCCCAAAGAGACCAACGCTGCCAAATTGGAGAGTAAGGCATTTTATAAATGATTCCCCACGTTTGCTATTTGAGAGGAAATAATCATCACATTTCAATCCCATCTCAATATTTTCTTTTTCCCAGGTAAGGTAACAACTTCCACTGCAGCAGTTGCGTCGGCTGCTTCCACCCTGAAAGATGGCTCGCAGCCTTCCTCAACTGCTCTCAACCCGGTTCCCACTGTCCCATCCGGCCAGTCCAGTTCTGCCTCGGCTACCAGCACCACTTCAAGCACTCCCTCCACCTCGGCTGCATCAACTTCACCGGCAGTGAAGAAACAGCGCCCCCTCTTGCCCAAAGAAACAGTCCAGGCTGTGCAGCGAGCAGTCGTTTGGAATCCCACCAAATTGCAGACTTCCTCTCAGAAGGGTCATGTTCAGAAGCAGCAACAGGCAGAGCAGTCGACTGCACAGTCACAAGGACAGGTGCAGACACAAAGTCAGTCTCAGCAGAATTCTTCAAGTACCCGCTACCAGACCAGACAAGCAGCCAAAGGTATTTACACGCATTAACATTGATGTCAATATTATCTAATTTTAATATAATCTATTTTTGAACCCATCTAGTTCAATTAAAAGACTCTCCTCAGAGTACTTCAGCGTCAAGTAGCTCATCTTTGTACTTGTCAGGAGACTTGCCAATTCCCATTGCTTCTGCAGATGTAGCTGCAGATATAGCCAGATACACAAACAAAGTAAGTCCTTAACATAGATAAACTGCACTTCTACATTGTGAAAAGCTTGATGCCTTTAATTGGTCTGCTATTTTACGATAGCTTTATTTCTTCATTTACTGTTCAAAGTCATTGACAAGGTCTTACAAATCCTTTGCAGATTGTGGACTCAATAAAAGGAACAATGACTGAAATCTACAATGACCTTTCGAAAAGCACTTCCGGAAATACAATCGCAGAGGTGAATGTTTTCATGATTACACTTTGTAACACCTCACAAGAGTTGCCGTTAACTGGTTTTGTTGTTCCGTAGATTCGACGGCTGAGGATAGAGATCGAGAAACTTCAGTGGTTGCATCAACAAGAGTTGTCCGAAATGAAGCACAATCTGGGTATGTGTCGATATGGCCGGTATTTTTTATTTTTCAATAGTTATGCATACTAAATGTTAACATATGAAAGTAAACACTATAAGATTGCATTCAAGGAAAGTTCGCCCTTAAACCGGCTTTCAATTAGGAAAGAATGAAGATGTTTTTGTTTGTTTCTTTGTTGTCATCCAACCGTCACATAGAACTGACAATGGCAGAGATGAGGCAGAGTCTGGAGCAGGAGAGAGAAAGGCTGGTAGCGGAGGTGAAAAAGCAGATGGAATTGGAAAAGCAGCAGGCTGTGGATGAGACGAAGAAAAAACAGTGGTGCGCCAACTGCAGGAAGGAGGCCATCTTCTATTGTTGTTGGAACACAAGTTACTGTGATTACCCCTGCCAGCAAGCCCACTGGCCAGAACACATGAAGTCCTGCACGCAGTCGGGTAATAAAACCCATCTCATGAAACAACATCTCCTTTCCAGTTAAGGTGTTGAATCGTCAACAAAATAAAGTTCATAATCATCGTTTACTGTCTGATTCAAAACCCAAAACATAACATAAATGTACAAAAGCTAAATGTCACTTAATGACACACTAATTTAATGAATCATTATCAAAATTCACATGCACATCTCGACTTATGTCAACTTTAACCAATAAAAATATCAAAACAATTCCAGTAGTATTTTGGATTTTATGGGCATTAAACTTTTTCTCAACATACAGTGCGCTTATTAGATGTAAGCTTTCAAGTACAACTGTATTTACAGTGATCATTTTATTGATGTGTTGCATTTTTCTTGGGCCTACAGCTTCAGCTTCACAACAAGAACCAGAGACTGAGCCCAACACAGACACTTTGGCCAAATCGACAGACAATTCCCCGGTCGCACAAACTCTGACTGCCCCAGCAGGAGCAGCTGTACCCTCCTCCTCCTCATCATCCATATCTGAAAAAAGCAACTCTCCCACATATATTGACAAGAGCAAGGAGAGTGCTGGGGTAACTGTCACATAATTGCCACTCCACGTGATTCCAAGGTGGATGTGGCCCTTGCTGTGTCACACTTGGAACATCAATGCTTTCACATTTCGGTTTCCATTCCCGAATGCTTGGAGGACATTTTTGTTAGTTTTTTTTTTTATGTTCTTGCAGATTCATCATATGAAAATATTTGGTTAATTAACACAAAACAAATGTGATTCTCGATGTTGCCATACTGTAGTTTTGTTATCGGTATGTTACCACTTCATTTCTTGTCTGAACAAGATTGTAACTAACTGCAGTATCATTTTGTTACACTAACATGTTTCATTGCTGCTCTCAAATGTTTATTTGCTAATCATCATACCATGTGAGATGTTGAAACAGCCATGAATAATTGGTTCTCAATTATCACGGTCCCATCAGATGTTTTGCATCTTTTTTTTTTTTTTCTAATCATGTCCCTTTTCAAGTCATGCTTTACTTTTTTCATCCCACTTTGTATAGGTCTAAGTAAAGAAAATGATGTGATTTATGAAAAAGATCTACAACATTTAAGTGTAAAAAGTTTTTGTAAGAAGATACATGAACAATATTTATTATGTTTTATAGTACGTTTTGATGAAACCACATTTTTATGTGTCTACAATTTATTTGACCTAAAATACTTATGAATGTCAGTACTGGGTGAAGTCTGTTGAACTGTTTTTCCAAAGTTAACGTAAATTCCGGTCAGACTGTTTGAAATTGTGTATACTTGAATAGAAACTAAGGTTGGGCTGGTTATGATTACACGAGCATGTGTAATTTGATTTTGTGTTCGTTCTTGTTTACATATTGTAAATACGGTAAAATGACTCTTGAAGAAAATACACGTTCCCCTTATTTTGCCGCTGATTGGTTCGCTTGGGGTTAAATAAATTTCTATATATTACAGTACATCCAACTTGACTGCTGCAAGAGCCACTGTCCTTCCTGTTTTCCAAGTTTCCCCTCGTTCAACACAGCTGACTCAAACTATCAGCTCGTCAGCAAGCTCTGGAGAAACCTTTTAATGATCCTGTTCATCGAATCAGGTGTGTTGGTTGAGGGAGACATGAAAAACAAGCATGACAGTGGCTTTCAATGACCAGGGCTCCCTACCCCTGTTCTACTGTATCATAGTGACCATCCTTTGTAGGTAATATAATCTGGGAGAAAGTTTGGCTCTTGCCACAAATTCTTCATTCGGGACAAAATTAAAGAGCTTTGCATTGATTTCCCCTATATTTTTGTGTTTTTTAAAGAAAGATTTAGATCTTAATTGCAGCCTATGTGGCGAGATAAGAGAGCCATTAGTTGATTTATTCTGGTCTTGACTCTTGTCCATGTAGCTTTTCTGTATTTTGAAAACATGTACCATTGGTGTCATTGAATGTGATAAGACTGATAAATACTGATAAACGTTAATTTAGCAAAAATAGATCAAAATGCATGAATGAGAAAGCAAATTTCGATTAGTTGTATTTTTCTAAATTATCTACTTCTACGAATTAAAAAGCTGTCAAGGCAAAATTAGTGCAAACTTGTCCACAAAATAGTCTGATTTTATACTGTGTCTTTTCTATTTTATTTATTTTTTTAATCTGTTTTTATTTTATTTAGCTTTTATATCCTCTGTAATGAAACAACTTTTTGTTGTTTAAATAAAGTTTAATAGAGAAAAACGGAAACGGAAATAAGTATCGGGAACTCACACTCGCAGCAGTCTCGCGATATCCTGGAAGTAGAGCAAGACAAAATGGACGGTTGTGCTAACAAGCTAACAGGACAATTCCAGTGTTAGTTGGATAATAATCCACTTGTGTCGGAGGTATGCGTTCTGATTTCCTCGTGGCGTCCACGCAAAACAACACACAGCCGTTAAAGGTTAGATTTGTCTTAGTACACACATTAGCAGATCATCGAATTTTACTAGATTGACGAGCTCGTAAGCGTTAGCTAAACGAGCTATACGCAATGTCGTCTGCTTAACTCGTCTGTTCAACTGCTCTTTTGTGCAAATATCAAAGTGTTTGTGGCCAAGAGCGCTTTCCTTCCTTGTAACGGTCCGGCGCTTGATTATGAAAACGTATTCATCGTTTGGTTAGTTGAATGTCTTGACTATTCAGAATTCAGAAAATGACTTTCGATTTTTGTAATGCGTGCCAGCCCTATTTCCCATGTTGTCACCCCCAAAAGAGAAAGTAGCTATAAGCCGAGTAGCCAACTATCTGAACCCAGAAATGCTAGGTACAGTACACCGAAAGTGTTATTGTAAACATGTGAAGTATGGGTCCCCCACTATACAGGAACTGCCTGTATAGGAGCTTGGACATATTGAGCATTTTCACAATAGCATTATTCTTATTCTCATTTTGACCACGCGTTTTGCACTGTTATGTATTATCTAATGTGTTGCAGTTTACTACATGATTTTGAATAGCCAATTATTTTATATTCCAATTTATGTGGTGTGATTTGAGGTTAGTTCTTATGGTAAACACAGCTTACATTTCAGAGTCACATGTTCTCTTGTTAATAATATATGAATGCATTGTTTGTTTTCAGGTTGTAGTGAACCTGAATCCCCTTCTGAAAAATTCACAGCTTGCAACAAAATTAAATTTGGGATAAACGATAAATATTTGCTAGGTTGAATGTTAAGCATGGGAGGAAAAAAATAATGCAGTTATGTATTGACATAACTTGGAACCAAGAGTACGATCCATATTAACGGAGGAGCTTTTTAAGCCACCCAGTAACATTACACTAGTTGCCACCATGTGAGCACAACAACCTATGTACAAATATAGGAAGATCATTTGTTGACATTTTTTAGCGCATGCACGGATGACTGTGTGGCAGAAAATAATATAGAAACACCCTACTCAAAGAAAGTTAGCGGGTGAAATTGTCGCTATTTAAGCACTTTAACGGGCGGAGGAGGTTTACGGAGAAGCTTAATGTATGTAGTGGCGACAAAACTGATACTATTGAAAGCCCATATGAGATGTGGGATGATGACAAAATTTGCTCCGACTCACGTGTTTCCTGGCCACACATCGGCTTTTGGGACTTTTACTCTTATTTAACATAAAGCCCTGTGCAAAGCTGGGTAATTATTCTTCATTAAAGTGTTCTTTGTGGCGCCGAAGGGAAGGAGGGTCTATTGCATTACATTTGAGTTTGTGGAAGTACGTCAATCCAAAACCAATCCCCTGAAACAGTCAACAATCATTAGTTCCATGGAGGAATTATGTCAACAAGCCATTGCAACAAGCACGACACCTTATTTTTTATTTACTTTTGGAAATGCAGTGACTTCTTTAGTACAGTGACACTTGTCCTGTGCTGTGAGAATTTCAATGGCATCTGGTCTCTAGTTTTAACAACTGAAATCAGATCTTGCACACTTCTTTTCAAATCCATTTTGGAGAAACATACAGTCATGTTACGTAGCAGCATGCTAGCATTTTAGCACCTTTAATTGAGCTGTCAGGATAGGACAACTATAGCTAGCTACTGCGTACACATGCAGGTATCTAAAGCACAGATGCAGAATGCAGTATTTAGTATTTATTCGGAGAAGATGAACAATATGTGGACACGCAATTATAAAACTAGGCGCAAACTATATATATTTTGTCTCATTTATAGGGATCAATAACACAATTCTGATACTCGTTGCCTTTTGATCCCCTGTTCGTAACGCCGGACGGTTCTTTATCCTTCTGGTTTAGCGATCCAGGATCCCATTTCAAGACGAGGAACAAGTCAGGGTGGTTGTCGATCGTGCTTTGGAACACCTGAATATGACTCAACGGATTTTTTAATGCACAAACTCAATTTATTATTACTTTTTTTGAATCCTCTCCAAATAACACATATATAGTCACAAGTACTTACCGGCAATAAAATTGAGCCTCACAAACCCGTCAGCATCAGCCGGAACGCAGGTTTTGAGCGTCAAGTTATACCCTCCCGGCTGGCTCTGAGCCATTTCGTTCTGTTTTCGCGGCTCTATTCAGTGGGAATGCGGTAAAAAAAACTTTTTTTTCCAGGCCCCTGACAGGCCGTACAATTGATAGCAAAACAAGAACTAACCATCTGCTTCTCTTAAAACTCATTCACTGCCAGCCATTTTAGAAAATTTCAAAGTTTTCAATACCCCCGTGATATTACGTTCAATAATTATATATAAACCAAATCTACAAAATGACAGAATAGACTCCCTCCTTTTTGTTCCGTCCCGTTCTTTTATAATTGACAGTAGAATAATGTAGGTTTGCCAAAATACTGTGGTTATTACTGTGTTTAAAAACTGTTTATTTCGTATAAAATGGGGCAATGATGTCATCTACCGGTGGTTAGGCATCAGTAAAGTTGTTTCCAAGTTTGAAATTTATAGTGGAGCATAATCAGAGTCTTCCCCCATTATACCCGCTATCCTGCTCTAAAAAATATATAATTGACAAGTATACTTGTCAAAGGCAATAATCATCCTCCAAGTCCGAATGTACAAAAACCATTGAACTCCATGTAAAACACATTGCTTCTTGCCAAACGTCTCCCATGATGCAACGCCCGAACATAAACAAAATGTCACACAGGATCCTTCTCTACACAAACATGCTTTAGGTATCTGCATAACATTTAAAAAAAAAAAATAAGTTGTTTTACATACCACCAGTGTTTAAGACATGTCTTAAAGACAATTCCGGTGATGTACTTGCCTTTGGCAAATATTAAGAAAATTATAGTTGTTTAAAAGCATCGAAAATGCTTCAAATTATGACATTTGTATTACTGCAAGTGCAAACTTTTATTTATTTATTTATTTTCATTTTATTTTTTATTTTTTTCTTAGTAGAAGCCAAGTTTCAAACTTCCATAACATCCTTAATCTTTATAAGCCAAAATTTGTGTACACAGTAAAACAGTCAGTGTTAAATTTCCATTGTTCGATCTAATATGCAGTAAGCAGTAGGGGTGTAAAAAAAAAAAAAAATCGATTCGGCGATATATCGCGATACTACATCGCGCGATTCTCGAATCGATTCAATAATCGGCAGAATCGATTTTTTTTTATTTTATTTATTTATTTATTTATTTATTTTTTTAGGATTCACACCTTGAGCATGGAAGAATGTTATATGAACGGAACATTAAGCCTTAATATTTTATTTTAATGCTGTTCAAACATGAAACAGATTACAACCTCTATAAGACTGAAATTTCAGATAAATAAATAATACATTTTCATATAAATCTTACACTCTACAAGCTTACTGATTAGTATTTTCTAAATTTGAATGAAAAAAAATCGCAACAATCGGCTTATAAATTCGTATCGGGATTAATCGGTATCGAATCGAATCGTGACCTGTGAATCGTGATACGAATCGAATCGTCAGGTACTAGGCAATTCACACCCCTAGTAAGCAGTGTTATTTTACTGTCAGGGTAAATTTCCTTGAGTGTTGATGTTGTTGGGTGTAACCTGAATAGCACTACTTTGAGTGTTAAATTCACCACACCCTCATTTCCTGTGAAAGAGAAACTTTCCAATTTTCCAGCGCCGTGCATTTCAATAGCGATATATCCAGTTGTTGTTGTGGCAGCGTGGCTCAGTTGGTAGAGTGTCGTCTACCGACCTTGAGAGTGTGGGTTCGATCCCAGGCCAGTGTGACTATGTCAAACTGTCCTTGAGCAAGATACTGAACCCCCAGTTGCTCCTGTCATCAGTAGTTGCTATATAACACTGTACATGTGAAGTACCATTTACCAGAGTAAAGTGTAGTTTGAGTACATTTTTAACACTGACACTAGTGCAATGCACTTATAAGTGTTTAAACACCAGAGTTATGTGTAGTTTGCCAGAATTAAATGTTTAACACTGACACGAGTGTAGAGTAATTTCAACATGTAGATTTTTTTAACACTATACATTGTTGGAGTAACACTGGTTAAGTGTGAAAAAAGTAACACTTTGAAAATTGTCAGATTTATACTCATTGGTGTGGACACAAACAATTTTTAATGTTAGATTTAACAATGTGTTAATCTAACACTGGTGATTTTGCTCAGTTGACCATATGTGGAAAATGACCATCCAAAAAAAAAAACCCTCCCCAAATAGACCGCAAAATTGTTTAATAAATAATGGAAAAGAATTGGGGGGGAATCAGACTGTACGAGCTGTGAAACATTTGATTATTATTAAAAGCAGCACAGAAAGTCCCTGGAGTGAATGAGATAGTGTTTTCTGTAATGTTTGATTTCGTGGATCTAATCAATGACATCATTGATCAGATGGCAAATTATGACATTACAGACTATCACCAAATTTGCATAAAATGCAAATGATCCAACAGATCCGATCCAGCTGATCAGATCTGTGTAAAGTCTGAATGTAGCTTGTAGAGTGACCCTTTATTTTATTTTATTTTATTTTTTTATTTATTTATTTAGTTTATTTATTTATTTATTTATTTTTAAAAGAGTTAATCGGTATCGCATACACCCACACATATATACTACATACTGTACATGCCACACAAGACAGGCTGTGAGTTGCTCGGGCCACGTCAAAATGGGAGAAGGGCTTCCAGCTTGGTCTGCAAGTCACATGATCTAACGAGAAGCCAGTGAATACTCAGCAAGGCATAAGAACTCCAAACTAAGTCTGGGTACCCCGGCACAATTCTCCAGATGTGCGCCAAACTCAAAGGGCTCAGCCTCCGCAACACACAAAGCACACACTGGCCTCCACCATCAGTCATCCACTGTCACCAATGATAGATACAGGGACTGGGCTGAGTTCATATTTGAAGAGAGAATTGAGCCTTAGTCTTTTTGCTTCATAAATAAGACCACACTACAAGTTCTGTTTTGAATAATCACAGCGGAGGTTGTTGAGAGTGGTTGATTTGTTTTCTCGGCTGACTTGGACATGAGCCTAACTTGTGCTGGTTCACATATCTAGAGCAAGACTGACAATCAAATGTTTCTTTGATCTTTAAGATAGATTTGGGGGGGAATAACATGAGGCGTCACTCATTTGTCGCACACTTGCAGATGCACTAATTGTGGGCGCATTAAAGCAGGCTTGCAAAAAATAGAGCTTCAAACTGCACATTTAGTGTTACAGTAACACACCTTTATAGGGTTAATTTTTGGGGTAACGAGGTATTGATATTAAGTCCTACACAAGCCTGCGATGAGTGCATTAACACTGGGGCCACCCAAAATTCACTGATGCTGGCCCGACTCGGCCAGTACAAATTTGGAGAATGAAATCAACACAACCTTGAGTTTTGTTTTTTTAATACTGTATGTAATATTTAATATTTAGTTTTATGTAAATTGATCAATCTGCATTTATCTTTTTGCACACGCGCTGAACAGATTTTTTATTTTTTTTGCGTCAGGTTAAGTCCATTGACAAGGAGCAAAACATCAATCCATCCATCCATATTCTGCTGCTTATCTGGTGTCAGGTTGCGGGAACAGCGGTTTTAGCAGGGAAATCCCTGACTTCCCTCTCAGCCTCTTCGTCAAACTCCACTGGGGGTGGGGGGGGATCCCAAGGCATTCCCAGGCTGGCCAAGAGACAGCATAGCATGTCCTGAGTTGTCCTGGGGCCTCGTTGCAGTGGGACATGCCCCGAACGCCTCACCGGGGAGGCGTCATAATTAGTGTTGTTCCGATACCAATACTGCATTAAAACAGTGGTATCGGTGAGTACTCACAAGTAATATGCCGATACCATTAATTCTAGCGCTGGGTATTGCCGCCAACCTCACGATACGATACGTATCGCGATACATATGTATCCCAATACTTGGTCTTCAAGGCGATACGTATCCCGATATATTACATTAATTTACTTGCATTTTATAACAACAGTCATATGTTTACCTAAAGGATATGTTTGTTATGTTGACTGACAAAAATATTTTTGTTAGCAGCTTGTGGTTTACCACCAAGTGGCATGCCTGGTTTAAATGTGCACGCACTGCAGAGCAAGGAGCAGCTTTCACAGACACACCGGGAAAATGTATTAATAAGCATGGGCCAAGATGAGCAAAAATATCAAAGTATTAAAATTACAGCTCTAAAATGTGCTTATTTGAAATATTTTGGGGAAATATTCATGTAACCTATTCTGTTTCGTTTTTAAACAAAATATATGAAAATTGGTTCATTAAGACACATGCCATGTTAAGTTTCTAAGTAAATAAATGTTGATATTCTTCCTCTGCTTTAATTTTTCTTAGCAAGACACAGTGTCCAATCACTTGTGAGCTAAACTTCAAAGACACTGCTGGTTTTTATTTTTTAGGTACAATGTAAGCTGCAAAGGCAAATGTTAAGTGCTTATTGAAAGTTAATGAGCAATAGCGATTCTGACACCTGCGTATCGATACGTGTATTGTAATGACGCCCGCAACGATATATTGCCGTATCGATTTTTTGAGCACACCCCAAATTAATTCCAACACTAATATAGGATTTTGGATGCAGCATCTTGTCTTGCTCGTGCACGACATCCACAAGAAATAATGTGTGACTTATATAAGCGCTCCGCTTCAAGAGCGGATCAGTGCAGACATATTGCTGAGGACTGACAGGCATGAGAACCCGAAAGACTCAACTGAAAGCTGATGTGAGTCCATTGGGTTCTCATGCCTGCCAGTCCTCAACCAGGGCCGGCTTTCCTGTATATGATACAGTTGGACGTCTGTGTGCTCTCTGCTTTTGCTTTATGGAACTGCTAGACTAGAGCGAGTTAGGCCACAATTTGTGAATGGATTGTGCAAGCTTGAGATAAACGTGTTTGCTTGCACTAATGTTGGAGCTTTCGCAAAAGCCGGGCATCATTTCTGAGGAGCTGCACGGTAACAAGACTGACTCCGACAAGACTACAATGACGAAAGGGAACCTGGTGTGTTTGATGGAGAATTTGCCCAGCTGTTCGTTTCAGATACAGAAGATGAGGACTTTGAGGGGTTTGTGGATGAGGATTGATCAAAAGTAACGTGAGTACATTGTTAAATACTTCAAGTACAACCAAACTCACTCTTTACATTGTTAAATACTTCCAGAAAGTACAGCCGAACTCAGTTTTGCTACACTGCCTTTTTAAAAAACATACACTAGCAAGTGAAAGCATGCTACCATATGTTTTGTGCTAGCGTATGTTTAGCCGTGCCTGCGCCCAATAGTGCAGTGCACCCAGGGCTGGACTGGGAGAAAAAAATTGGCCCTGGCATATTTGGCTGAGACGGGCCCTTATAACTAGCGTCGTTACTGTCGTACAACCGACTCGTAATTTATGAATATGTGTTGACCAAAGTAATATGGGACGGGATCTTGGAGCATAACGGGAGTTATTTGGAAAACCTTTCTGTGCATGTGTGCGGTACCTACCGTAAGTATGCTGCATCAATGGCCATTGTAGGCAGGTTTCTACACTAACTTTTCCACTGGTAGCACTGGTGCAAGTAAGAGTTTTAGTTGGTCGCACAGCACAGGATTTGGTCGCACCATTTTTTTATTTTTTATTTTTTTGTGGAGGTGCAGCATGAGCTTAGGCTTACGCAACGCGATATATTTACAACAGCAGTGGCTATCAAAACAGTCAATAATTTCGTATAACTTAACTCATGTGAACATTATTTTGATTAGCTCAGTAAAAGTCATACTTTTTTTTTTTTTCTTCTTCTTCTTCTTCTTGCTGGGCATAAAAAAAATGCCTTGCAGTGGCAGCTTTTAATTAACTTGTCACTCCATTGTTGCTGTATCATCCAAAAATGACCATATCGCCACTCGAGATATCGTGTATATTGTTTTCGTCTACTACGTTCGTTAGTCTTGAATTGATAATAACATTTGACAGGCTACGCTCGTTGTTAGTCTTCAATTTACAGTCTGTTGTACACACGTACGCACGCACACAGTGTTTGTCAACTTCCTTCAATGTGAACTTTTTACTCTCCCGGCCGTTCGTTACCCGTAGTGGCTCATCGTAAATGTGCGTGCGTGTGAAAGGAAATATATTGTGTGCCATCCTGCCTGCATATCTTGTTGAGAATGACCAGTGGAGTTAGAAGGTTAGTTTACCAATGTGTTGCTACTCGCAGTCGTCTAGCGGCGCCTTAAGCGGTAACCCGTCTTCCAGTCACCACACAGTGCAGTGCATTGCGTTCTAAATAGCAATATTATCACACTAATAATAATAATAATAATAATAATAATAATAATAATAATAATAATAATAATAATAATAATAATAATGATGATGATAATAACTAAACTTACCTTGCTCTGGTTTCTTCAAGCACTGCATATGCATGTTTCCCCTAAAATGCTGCATCATTGATGACATACTGCTATAGTACGCTATTTTTGTTTTGCACAATTTGCAAATAACTATTTGTCCTCTCAATCTTCTTGAAATGGTCCCAAACTCTGGACATTCTTTGTCTTTTAGGGGAGTGCCAAGAGTCATTTTTTTAACTCTGTCCTCCTCAATGTACGGTAGTTTGCAACACGCTGCGTGTAGGCATAAAAGGTCCGTGTGAAACATGGACCGTGGCGGCGCAAACATGGTTCTGGGCGGAGCGTCGACTTCAATTTTTCTAGTCGACCTATTTTTAAAGTCGACTTAGTCGACTTGGTCGACTTTTTTTTTTCCCAGCCCTTGTGTGTACATGACAACAATAACTCTTGAGTTAAGAGAAAGGAAATGAAAATGCTACCATGCTGTCCTGGCTCAAAGCTTATAAAAGAGAGCACGGTCAGCGGTGGATTCGCATGCTGATATAGCACGGACTTAAAAAAATAACATGGGCTCATGCTGAGCTGAAGTGAGTAGTATTTTCTTCCTCTACAGCGAAAATACCACTTTGTGGCGTGCGTTTGTCTTAAGTATAAAATAAGTTTGGCAGAAGCTTTAAATGCAGATTTGGTGCTTGGGGAGAAAGGTGCTGCAGGTCATCCGCAGCAACACGAGCATAAGACGCTAGGTGCGTTTCCATTTCCCTTTTTCGCAAAAATAAAAGCGATATTGTAATATTTCGATAAAGTACAATTTTGAATTGTTTCCATTGAAGAGCGTTTCGCTTCTGAGGCGCAATTCTCGGAATGTCCCGTCTCGTGAGACCTCGCTGTTCTGTAGGAAGTACTCATGATGTTGATGGTAGACGGACGCCTGGTGTAATGGGGTAAATGCCACGGAAGAGGCCGGTCCCGGTTGCGAACGCGCAACCGAGGGACACAAAGTCGGAAGCACAAGTATTTTTGACGCAGCCCACACGTCGTAAAACGAACCGGAAACAAACTGATGTGCAAAAAACAGTCCCGCCTCTTCCGTGGCATATACCCCACTATATTACTTTAAAAACACTCTCCCCTCATCGGGCGGTTTTGGGCATTTAGTGTCGGCCAATCACAGCGGAACTGACTGGCGACTGACGCACTGGATAGCCAATAAAATTCTTCAAACAATAATATGGGGTCTGTCATACAAAAGTTTTTTGAACAAAAGCAAATTTCCTGCGCAAACGCCAGTGATGCCACCTTTCCGTGCGTCGTAAATGCTTTGATGGAGCCGCGACGACAAAAACGTCACTGTGTTCTTATTCGAATTATGACTTTGTTTTTTGTGAGTGAATTATTTATTACTCCGAAATGTGATTGGTTACCTAATGACTAAATTTTTTGTATGAATCTTTGATTCTTTGATGTTAGCGAACATGTGGGGGTGGGGGTGCATGCATGGCTGCATGTCTTTTCTTTTGATGCTTCACTGAGTAAAAATATACTATTAGCAGGAAGGATTCTTACTTTTGAAAATATTTTCTCTCTACCATCTCCTCCTTTATTTCTCTTTCTATCCCCTACTCATTATTCTTAAACTTACTTTTTATTTTGTGTAATTATCCGTTAGCCATTTCATATAGGAAATACACATTTGAAAGAGACATTTGTTTGCTGTCATAATCAGAGCTACTAAAACATCAGTTTTTCCATTCCTGGATGAACAAATTGCAGATTATATGAAGGCTATATTAATTCTAAAAAAAACAAATGTATCGGTTATCGGTATCGACCATACAAAGCAGGAAGTTATCGGTTATCGGTATCGGTTGAAATTTTTCATATCGTGCATCACTAACTATAAGTCTAACATGTACAAAATACACATGCATTGAAACGTGTAAAGCGCCATGAAGCTGTATTTTATTGATATCTCTGCTTCAAAGACAACCAGTAACTCATTTTGAGTTTGTCAAAACAAAACAGTCATGTTTTAAAAATGCCACAAAAAAAAAAACAGTGAGGGTAACATTTTAGGGAGACACAGTAAAGAAAGCCCACACTGGCGACTGCCATGTCACCATGATGCATCTTCTGTGAACATGAGGTTGCACGCATACCGAGGTCCCATGCATTATGACATTACAAGTATGTGACACTACCATAGGAGAGGCCAGGGGTTAAGTTGGGCACAACTTGAGCCACAACGTGTCATGTCTGTTATTATTGGCGGATTTCTTTATCTGGTTTATCTGTATGACATCATAAGTACCGATAACTATCGGCCACCGATATTATCGTTCATCTCTAGTGGTAAACAAAATTTGATTTACCGGTAATCTCCCTCAATCTCGCTTTGTCTTCAAGCTGGAAGACATTCTTCTGTTGCTACTTCTACGCCGCTGTAGCAGCAAATGTAGTACGACGAAGGTCTTGCTGTTACGACAACACAAGCACACAAACAATCAGCAGCTCATGCTTGAAACAAGCATTTCCATATGTACTGCCCGACACACTCCTTATTTGTGGCACTGAATAACTGAACGGCAGTTTTGAGTGGTCTTTGAGAGGTCCCATGGTTGGAGGATGGTTGGAGTCGAGCAAATTGCGCTTGGAAAGGGTTTCTGAACGTACCCTTAAATAAGGAGACAAAGTTCTCTCTTTGCAACGGGAGCATGCAGAAGGTGGAGACTGAAGTAGTGAAATTGATGGTGACTTTCAACCATGTTTAATTTAAACAGCGAGACTGCAGAGGGATAATTAAAACAGACTCAAGCTAGTATGATCAGCATTTCACCAGCACTGTGAAAAGTTGGCTAGATTTACGAGCATATTGTTTGTAGTTTAGAGCCCTGAAAAGTTTGTCATGGTCTTATTTTTATGTTGCTGTGCATTTTTTTTCCTCTCACGTTTTGAGAACGATCTTGTAGTCTGACAGTACTCAAATGTTTTTTTCCATCCAAGTCATTTGGGTCAAAGCGAATGTGCATGTACCTGGTACCTCATTTGACGAATGAAATCGGTTCCACCGTCGTGTTCAAACAAGTCATCATCACGTTGCACTTGCTCAATGTGAAGGGTCTGCTCAACAGAGTTCTGATGTAGCAGCCTAGCACGAATTAATAAGTAAAGCTTTTCCAGTGGTTTATACGAGAAGTGCACCGCATCATGACAGAATGTATTTTATTGTTGCAAAACAAAGCACTGTCTTGGCCCATATTTTTTTTGTATTAAGGCTGTATTTATCATGGCAACACTATTTATCAAGGCTGCCACAGGAAACCAGACAAAGAGCCGTGTGTTTTTGACTACAAATTGAGTTGGGCGTGGCCAGTCTCATCTTTTCTGTGTGCTTCTGTTTACAAACAATCTTTATGTCTGCACCTGAAGTAATATTGGCTCATTAGTTTCAAGAGTTGGTATCGATCCCGGGATAAAGTGAAAGATGTTCTGCTAATCCACGTTTGTATTGTCCCAAATTCCTGAAGCAGATTTTGGAGGACTCCCGTTTCCACAAAAACGAAATGTTGTTGACTTTATCACTAGTTTCGCAAACGGGAGTCCTCCGAAATCAACAAGTTTCACCCAACGTGAGTGGTGCCTCGGCAATGCAACTTCAGCGTCGCCTTCCGCCTTTCCCGGCAGCCGCCATGAAATGAGATAGGGGAGCAGCTGATTGGACAATAGACGTCATGTGTCTGTCGGGAATGAGCATGAAGTTACGGATACGCATCAGCTCTACGACAATACACCTCGGTTCTTAGGCAAGAGGTGCAAAAGTGGTCATGCGCGCGGCTCGCTTTTTTTCAAGCAGTGAATGAGAAGAGCAGATTCGTGCACTCGTAACTGATGATTCGTGTCCATGTGGTTGAGAATGAACGTTTGATAAAGTTTAGCCCCCGATACAGATTTGCTGTCAGAGTATTTTGCAACACTTACGCATACGAGTGTGTGGCACATTTGCAGATGATTTGGCGGCGATATAGTGCCGATCAAAGCAGAGTGTCGTAACTGCAGATTCGAGAGCTCGTGTTTGGTGATTTGTATCCATGCACTTAGAAAAAATTGGGGTTATTTTGTGGCTACGAATCTTCAATTACGCATATGAGCTTCGTGGTTTACGGGTACAAATATGCAGATACGTGTGTGTGTGCCTCACGTTACGGGTATGTGACGTAATCCATAACATCATACGTTATGTTGTCCATTTGGACGTACACGCGTCATTTGCTGTTGCATAAAAACAATGCCAGAGCGTGTGGCTGTGAGCAAAAGTTCTTGATCAGATATACTCCTTATGAAAAATAAAAAAGCAGACGGTGGTTGGATAATACTGAAGCGGTTCTACCACTACAATGTGCAGTTAGCCATCAAGCTATGCCTAGATATATTGTATGTATATTGGGGATCCTTATGTACTATTCCTGTAATAAATCATTGGTGTGCTAAACATTTCTAGGTTCATAAAGGGGCTATACGAGCTGGCTGCCAGACAATATTGGTGAAATCTCTATTACAAAATGTGGAGGATTTTGGATTTATTTAACAATGTGACATCTTTTAAATGTATAATTAAATCTTATAAATCTATAACAGAACTAAAATATTGACAATGTAATGTACTGTTGCGCTAATGTACACTTGAGGCACGGCTGGAGTGTAAATATTTCAGAGTACATAAGAGTGGTATTGTTACATTATTGTATATTATGTCTCTTTGAGACATGCACACACACACAATTGATACTGTTGAGTTCCAGTTTCCTGCGTGACTTCATTTCAATTGTGCGCTAATAAGTAATATTTATTTTGGACAGCCTTGATTCATTCCAGTGGATGTCAGTGTGGAACTAATGGAGAATAATGCAGGCTCAGGTAAAATATCTTATACTTAGTGTACTATGTTATGTTGACAGGAATCCAAATGATCATTAGATAATTCATCTTTATTTGTGGGTATTATGGTTTATTTTTGTAGAGGAGCAGCCGAGCAAGTCACAAGCTTCAGATGATAAACCAGGATTGACCCAGCTTAGAAAGTCTTGGGGTTTCAGGCGATCAACTCTAGCTCGACGGGAATTCATGGAAGAAGTTGGAGACATAACCCACAGCCCTCCACCTGCACGGAGACTCAGAGGTCGTCGTCTTCCACAGACAACGCCAACCTCGGACGACAACAAAGCTGCTCAATCTCCTGAAGTACCTCAGACTGTTGTAGAAGATCTGGAGTGGTCTGCCTCGTCCTCACCTGTATCTGAGGAGACAAAACCAGCTTTAGCCCCTGCAGGAGGGTGTCTTGACCCAAGCATGTGGCAGGATATCGGGTCAGCCTTTCACACAGCTTTCACTCTTCTCGGAGGGGATGATGATTTGCCAGTGGAACTATCACAATCTTTGGCACTCACTGATATTTTGGGAGTTGGCAATGTCTCAGAGGTCCTTTCTCCACAGACAGCAGATGAGACAGAGGAGTCTGAACTCGTGAAATCTAAAGACAATGTGGGAACTTTGCAGCCTGTTGTTTCAGATGAAGTGACAGAAGCAGATGTCAACAATGTAGTTTTAATCTCAAGTCCAGATGAGGATAAAGAAGACATGCCTTTGATTGAAACGAAAGAGCAGTTGGACTTTAAACCTAGGCAGGGAGGCAGAGCCAGGCGAGGTGGAAGAGGAAAGGCCAGAGGGAGAGGGCGAGGAAAGGGCAAAGGCAGGGGAAGGGGAAGAGGGAGGGCTAAGGCATTGGAGGTTGAGGAAATTGTGGCAGATGAAGATGATGATGATGATGATGTGATACTTGTTAATCCATCAGATGCACCCTCTGTACCAGCTGTGAGTCCCATTCAACAAACAAGCCCAGACTGTATTATTATAGACACAAACGAAGATCTGAATACTGACATAACTGCAGGCCAATATGATGATGCTTCAGATGAGGAGGGAAAGCAAGGCGACAGTGTCATTAAACATGTTATGGAACATCCAAGTATATCAGATTCCAAGGGTTATGACCCCAATGCTTTGTACTGCATCTGTCGGCAAAAACACGACAAAAGGTAACTTCAGTACTGTATCTCCTCGGCAGAGTTGCTGCTCCCGCTTGAAATGATTAGATGAACTTCCTGATCCCTTCATTTGGTTCCCCCTCTAGGTTCATGATCTCCTGTGACAGTTGCCAGGAGTATTTCCATGGTGACTGTGTTGGTGTAAGTGAGTCGGAAGGCTGTAAAGAGTACATATGCCCACCTTGCACTACAAAGCAGCTGAGCTTGCAACTCCAGTCTGAGTGTCATTCCCAGGCCCTTCCAGAAATTTCTCCTGAGGTCTTGTCTCTCAGTCCTTCTGGTGAAGAACCAGAGGGCAAAGAGGAGTGGGAGACCCTGAAGGTTCGGATTTAATTTGGATTCTGGCATTCTGAATTTGTAACTTAACTGACGTGATTGTTGCATTACTTGAAATTGTCCAATTGAGGTCTGGTCATAAAATGCCGATCTGGTTTCAGAAAACTGTAGACCTGGAGGTGAATCACATAGAGAAGGTTCTTGTAATAAGGCCTGAGGCTGGAACAGAACCTGAAGGGGAGATGGAGACAGATTGTTCTGGTCCAATGTGTATTGGCCCAGGATGCTCCAAACCGGCATTACAGGAATCTGTTTATTGTGGCAATGACTGCATTGTGCAGCATGCCACTGTCACGATGAAGTCCTTCTCTGACACGAACGTGTCCAATCCTAGAGGTCAACTGCAGAAAAAAGCTCCAGCTGTAATGCCTACTGCAAAGGTAATTAAGTCAATTTAAATATAGTGATCTAGAAATATAGTGTCAAATTTAATTTGTCAGTCAATGTAAATGTTTAATGAGTGAAAATATCTTCCCCTCAGGGTCAAAGCTCTAGTAGGGTGTCTGCGAGGTTAGCAGTAAAAGCTGAAGAGCATGCCAAAGAAGAGGAGCTGATGGAAGTTGATGGATCACAGACAGAGGAAACATCTTCCATAGCCTGTGACCCCACTCTCACGGGAGTTCAGGCCACTCCGCAACCATCACCTAAGTTTTACACAGCGTGTATGTACCATTCACTACTCATCCTCTTCCATCTCATATCATACCATACAGCAGCGTTAAGTTCCCCCTTTGACATTAGGCTTCCTTCCTCTTTGCGCAAGTAACACAATCATGCACAGTGATACATAAATACAGTATATAATAATTCTTTGGGGTCACTGATACACGACGGGTCAGGAGTTGGTAAGTATATTACAGTTCTTGTGTTAAACCTAGCCCGTGATGTACTGAAGCACAATATAGATTTTTCCTTTGCATATTTGAACACAATTTAGGCCAGTTTTGTGTGACTGGAAAATGAAAACGCAAAGCATAATGGTGCCTTTTGGGGTTTTATCCAGTGGGTTGGGACTTTGAATGAATTTGAATGTTAAACGTCCTAACACTGATTATACCACTGGCAGGTGGTGCAATTTCCGCCTTCAGAGGTAATTTCAAAGGGAACTAATCCACCTCTTAATACCACCAGTGTCACATCACAAAATAATATACAAAAGCACAATAATACCATGTGTGGCATTACAGAGAAAGAGAGGAGTTTCAAATATTTGAATATGAATACGAGAGATAGACCGATAATCGGCCGGGCCGATATTTGACATATTGGTACATATCGGTATCGGCCTGTTTTATTAATCTGACGGCCGATATAAGCGATCCATTTAAAACTCCGTCTTTTCGCTTCGAATGCAGCCCAGAGCGTCTCTGTCTGTTATGGAGTCCAATCCAGCAACGTAACGCCCATAGCAGCATTTGATTGGTTAGCCGTGCAAGAGCCAGAACCAATCAGTAGTGTATACCGTGTATCACAGTAGCCGGTCACACACGCACCCACGCACCCACGGACACAACGCAAGACACATGCTTCGAAGGTAAGTTAAAAGAGAAGAGACTCCGCCGAACTTTTCACCATGATAAGCTAAACACATTGAATTATGTTGTGTATTAAATGCACTATATGAATGGAGCTGCATTGCCTTGCATTGAATCCCCGCTAGCTAACAGTGGTGTGTTCAGCTTAGCATGGAGGCTAACACCCAGTAGCTAATTCGCTACTTGAACTACTCGGGGAGGGAATCACAAACATTTTCACTTAATTAAGTAAACAATGTTTGTTAGAAAGGTTCCAAATATTAACAGTTGTCATTATTATATTGTCTAGTTCCATGTTAAGAGTCGAGTAACGTCATTATATTTACCTCTCGTGACGCACACATTGCATTCTGGGTCACGTCCACTACTTGTTGCAAAGCGGTTATTATGCAGTTAGATGCCACAGTGACACTAAATAGCGTTTAGTTACTTTATATTGTGTGTTTTTAGTAGCACTAGTTTGCCGTTGTGTGCCTTACCCCGGGTTTTCACCGGATGCGGTTGCGGTGCGGTGCGTCTTGACTGCGTGCTCCGGACGGGTCAATTTTTTTGTCAATCCACACCGGCTCCGCACAGCTGCGGTCCGGCAGCTCCATCGCCGCCCACTTCCCAACGTGTCTCGCGGGACCGCGCGCGCGCGATCATGTTGCATTTCACAACGACAAACATACAGAAAGTCTGTGCTCAACAGAGAAGCAGAAAGAGAGGTGGACTTCTTTTGATTTAACCTTTTCTTCTTCTTCTGCTATGAGATTCCATGCAGCATCCTTTTTTTGGTTGTCCTTATAAAAAGGATGTGCCGTGTCATATATTATTTTGTGGTTTTCCACCTCCAATATAAACCTCTCCTCGTCCATGTTCGCTGGTGTCTAAACCGTGAATGAGCACATGGCCCGGCGACGCCCACGTCGCGTTTTGCTGAAAAGCTTGCGAAATAGGAGCTGGCGAGTGTTTTATTCTGAAAGGTAACCGGAAATTTATTTTGAAACTGCGTCGGTCTTCCTGTCCCGCTCGATGTGTTTTGTGCTAGCTTGCCATTTGCCGGAGGCCTACCGCTGCGGCGTCCGGCAAAAATAGAAAATAGGTCTATCCTTGCGGAAGGCCTGCGGCACGCCGCAGCTGAGACGCAGTCGACACGCAACGCACCCGCAAGCGGTGTAAACTGCACCATTCGAATGAATGGAATCTAATTGCTTGCGTCGCCGGACCGCACCGCAACCGCATCCGGTGAAAACCCGGGGTTAAGCTTCGACGTCGATTTGATTGACAGCTCGTTGTGCACCTCGTTAAAGTCCGCTCCGTAACTAATTAAGTGTTTCAAACACCGTTTAACTACACGAACGTGTTCTCTTTCTTATGTTAGGCATTAGTAGAGAAGTGCACGAAAGTATAGTGTGCTTATTTGCTCGTTTTGTCTCTCTTTTCACGTCATGTCTGCCGTCAGTTGGGACATTATCCTCTCAATGGATGCCACTAATATGTAACATCTACGGCCGTAGTCGGCTGCAATTGATGTTCAGTGATGTAATTTCGTTACGTGCATCATACTTTGAATAATGAGCTCATGCTTGGTGTGTTGTATAACTTTCTCGTGTGTTAGTAACTATTCATGTGGACAGCTAAGATAGTGCTTGTTAATGTGAATTAGCAATGTTGCAGACCAGTTATTATTTAGACAAGTACATCTGTGCCATTAAGTGATACAGTACAGTACAGTAGTGAGAGAATAGTGTGCCCACATACACACACGTGTCTATAAGTGTAAAACACATTAAACAGCAGAAACTGGCAGCGGTCCACCGCAACAATGCCTGTTTAACCAAGTTATTCTTACTATTATAATAACCAAGCTATTTTACTCTACCTTTTTCTGGGTTGATTGGGGCATCCTAAGTGGCAGTAAACTACATGATGAAGTGTGTTGTATCCTGAAGCTGTCTTTTGACAGTTCTCTTGTAGAGAGGAGTAGCATGATATTGCTGGTCTCGATTTAAGATCCTAAGCTTATCAATACTGTCTATATGGTAACAATAACAATAATCATAATAAGGTCTACAAGAACTGTATGGTGTTCAGGGATGAATAGTTTCTCTCATGGATTTCTTTTTTTGTTTTTTTTGCTGTAGTAATAAGTAATGCCACAGCTGATGCACATTTTGAATGACAGGGTTCCTCCTATTACTTCAAAGTATAAAAATATAACATTTATAGAATAAAACTACAAGTATCCCAAATGCTATAAAAGGTAATGCCACGTTGGCCCCCACATTTAACTCCCCCCGCCACCAACGTCTTATTGCAGATGGAAGGATGTAAAATGAAAAGTGCAGTGTGAGAATCCATTGTAAAGAACGGTTAGGGTTTGCATTATTCAAAAATTTGGTGCCAACATTTTAACTTTTACTGCAAATGAATATCAGCTTCAAATATCGGTTATCTGACTCCTTGACTACCGATAATCGGTATCGGTATCGGCCCTGAAAAAAGCATATCGGTCTATCTCTAATGAATACCTTTATTACTCAAGCAAGAAACAGTTGAAACTTTATCATCCAATACATCACTGTCAAACAACTCTTAAAACCACTTTGCAAGACAGATGACTGATAAATTTGGACATCACTCTGAAATCTAGCTTTAAACAAACAAAACAAAAAAGCCTTATAGTTTGTGTCATGGGCTAGCACGAACGGCATTAAAGCCTCTGGGCAGTTTACATTCACATGGCAACACAAAAAGATGAAAGCTGATTCAACTGATTTTCACAAGGTCTATTTTTTTGCTGTTAAGATACTGCATGCACTATTTTTTACAAAATATTTGAAAAGAGAGAGAGAGAAAAAATCTTACGTATGAGAGGTTATTCCGTTTCCTCGTTGGCACTGTATGGTGTTGTGTTCAAGAATATTCTGCACAATGTGCAGGCATCCTTTGTTTTGGTATTAGTGACGTCCACACACATGAAATGTGCTGAAACTTTGAGAGACACGCACACAGCTTAAAGTGGTCGTTTCGACCTATTCTTCATGCCTATGGAACTGGACGGTTGAAGCACTTCAGTGAAAACACCCTTTTGCAGAATTTGCACAAAACTACACTTTTTACGTTTCCCAGTAGATGATGGTGGCTGGGTGAACTCTGGATGACCTAAAAAAACAATTGCTAGTAACTGCAAAACAGTAGCAGCACAAACCATACTTTGTCACAAAAGGACTATTTCCTTCAAATTTTGCTTGGGGTGGGGGGGCAACTTCAAGACAAACAAAAGGCGGCATTTGAAGGGCAAGCAAGCAAAAAATGTATTTTAACTCATTCAAACCCCAAAACGTATAAATAAATTTTTTAAATTCTTTGTCCCTCACTCCAAAAAACATATATTTTGTAATGCATACAGAAGCATACAGAAGGTTTTAATTCAGATACTGACCTGAAGAGGTCACTTAAAGCAATGGTAGTTATTACAAAAAACGGCCAGCAGGTGGAAGCAGAGCATAAGAGATCAGCCAGGGCCATGTTACAACAAGCTCTTTTTCCCAGTATTTTCAACAAGTTTGTGACTAATGATGAAACCTAGCTATATTCTAATGCTAATTACTGCAAAACGATTACGAATATACCCCCCAATAAAAGAAGAGACACTAATCTTTCTTTTGATAGTTTCCATGTTTTAATAGCAATATAACTCAATCTTCTGTGGGCCTTGCAAAATCAGTCAAAATCTAGTAAAACAGCCGGGAGCAGGTTTCTTCAGTGAAAATGACTGGGAGTGAATGAGTTAATCTTACCCGACTTTGGGTCTGGACTTGCCACCAAGCTAGACTGCCGCCCGGGCTGGATCGGCGACCTCCCGAAGGACAACCGACTCTCCGGATTCGTGCTAGGCTAGGCGCCGGAGTCACTTTGAAGGGCTACTGACATTACTGCAGATTCACCACAGCTGGATCCCCGGGAAGGTGCCGAAGCACGTCCAGAGTCGCCCTGATGGCAGGGCTGCCTCTCAGTGAAGTGCAGCTGGGAAGCGTGAAACGCATCTCTATCCTTTCTGCCAAACTACATACTCACTTTGCACACAGTGCAAGTCCCCCCGTCTCCACTTTCCACATTCCGATTATCATGTACTTCTAAATACCTCCACACAGCCGACATACTGTGCAACTAATAGCTATTTCTTTGTACCCGCTGGATGGCATTCGGCCAACAGTGTCACTGTAGCAAAGTGACATCATGCTTCACCCTAACAGGTGTGGAAAAAGTAGGTCTCATTTTATGCCACCAAGTAACTCCAAATATAATAAAAAGTTACGAAAAGAACCTCAGATATTTATCCGAGTCCTGATCGAGAGATAACGTCCGATTCTGATCGAGTCAGCAAACACGTGAACGGGTCCGATTTCCGATCATGTGATCAGAGCGGGGCATCCTTCGTATTTACTTTCTGGACCTGGATTCCCCAACCCTGGATACAACACAACATGAAACTTGGAATAGCATACTACAATAGCATACTACAATAGCATACAAGTACAGTATATGCCACTAAAATACTGATTACAGTGGACCCTCTGTTCAGGAACCATCCTGTACACTAACAAATGGATTTATAAAGTCATTTTCAGATAAACACTGCTTCAATTCTCAAAGTATACTTCACAAACAGTCCACAGTCATGGCATCCATATGGAACGTCCAGTTGTACTTTTGTACACAGTGCAAGCATCGGCTGCTCCATGCATTTCACGCACAGATACATATCTTCCCCCCCCCTCCCCAGTAAATTAGACCTCAGTGTTGAAAGTGTCACAGTTCCGGCGGCGTCCAGTGGGCTGTCGCCGGTGAGGCAGGGAGCGTGCTGTGGCTGGGGAAGCAGCAGCCCTGCTGCCTGCTAGTGCTACAGTGCGGGTTGGTCGTCCAGCAGCTCAGTGGGAGATCTCCGGTCACATCTCAACATGGCAGAGTTATCCCACCTGGGCAGTTTGCTCCTTAATGGGCGTCTGCGAAGGTATCTTTGTTCTGGGGCTGGAACGGATGGATTCGATTTGTATTTATTTCAATAGGAACCTTTCTCACAAACCCTTCACAAGTCTGTGGATGAATTCAGTTTCTGTTTATTTTATCCTTTGTGAGAAAACTGGGAGTTAGGTTTACAGTCTCAGTATGCATCTCATATTGCATACATACAGCACATTGACATAGTACAATTTACAGCCATCATTGCTCTGCATCATGCTTCAAACATTTCTATATACAAGCATATGTCTCAAACGCCAGTCCTTGAAGGCCGTAGACCTGCATGTATTGGTTTCCTTCCTCCAACACACCTAATTCATTAAGCTCTGCAGAAACCTGGTAATGATCGTGATCATTTAAGTCAGGTGTGTCGTAGGAAGGTTGTAAAACATGCAGGACTGCATCTCCCGAAGGGCCAGAGTTTGAGACCTATGATGTGCAGTATGTTAAAACCAATTCTTACCTTTTCTTGGTTCTGCGGCTTGGACACTCCTGATACTGCTTCACTTATTACGAACTAACATACACTGTTCCAAAATATCACACCTTGGTGTTGTGGGTTGTTAAGGCTCTTATCGGAGATGGAGAGTTAAGTCACAGTCCACGTGACAATGACTGGGATTAGATTTTCATTGCTTTGCTACAGCCAACATGAAGTCATTCCTCCCCTGCAACTGATGTTTTTTTTGCTCCACGCTATAAAGTTAAAACATCCAGAGGATTTGGTTTGGTTTGGTTTAGTTGAGAAAGCTGATCATCATTACCTTGTCTTCTTTTTTTTGCCCCCCTCACCTTTTCTAACATACTACAATTCTATGTGGGTCAGTGGTCTACTAGCTGGAATCCCCCTCCCACCATTCTCCCAACAAAACACTTAACATGTGACACACTGAAACGACAAACACTGAACAATGTCGTGACAGCGAGCCAGCTGTGTTGTGATTTTGATCACATACGAACAAAATTAGCAAACATTCACCTCATCAATAACGGACCCTACCCATCTACCCCCAAGATACATCTACCCCCAAGGAAGGTACAGCTTACAGTAAACACAACACAACACAAAAAAAATGTACAGTGGAGTGCCCATTTGATCAAGGTCAGAGTACGTCAACTTAAAGCAAAGATCTGTCACACGCCACTAATTCTTTTTATTGTACATTACAGACAGTCATAACTCAGGATGAACAGACACTTGCGTGATGTTACTATTCGCATAAGCAGTTCAAGAATGGGTGGATTAATGGAATCATGGTCTTGTGGAGCATTCAAGATGAAATCAATACATCACAGAGCACATTTTGTGGTGAACAGTGGAATCTGTCATCAGCCACATCTTTTGCACTTCATGCTCCTGGTCCCTTTTGATGAAACTTCTGTCAGATTTCCCGATGAGCTCTTGGTTGCATGGTTGCAGGCCACAGATTCAAATAAGTTCCGACTGGTGTGAAGGTCAAGAGGCAGTACGCAATGGTTGGGATCTGTGGCCAACATCACCACGACACTCGCTGACTTGCTGCACATTTTCATCATATTCAAGGGAAGCAACACAGCAATCGGAACATGTTTATTCTTGAGACATGCCTGTGAGATTGAGGCCTTTTTTTAAACATACCCTCCATGTATGCTGGTTGTTCTGGTGCTTGGCTATATTGCCTCTTTGCAGTACATGCACATTTCTTGACAATTTCACCACATAGTATCATAAACCTTTCCTGTCGCTGCAAACATTCTCTCACTATTGGATGTTCAAAATGCCTCGTGCGTATTGATTCGTAAAACATCTGAAACGAAATATTTTAACAGATCATCGGATGTCATCATTTTGAAGTTGTGCAGGAAGACATGACCCTCTTCTTTCTTTTTTCTTTCATTCGTTCGTTCATTAGTTCTTTTTTCGTCTGTATTGTTGGTCAACTAGATCTAACTAAACACATTCACTGTCATGGACGAGTGTTGATTTTATCAGCCGTTTTTAAATGTAGTCTGTTTTAGTACAGTTTCAGTCAACCTCATCCTGTTTTTATTTAGTCACTCTTTAGTTGACTACATGTCGAGTATTTTAGTCAAAGAAAATTGTAATTTTATTCATCTAGTTTTAGTTAACAAAAACTGTCAACATTTTAGTTGGCAGGACAATGATTTTTACTCTTTGCATTTTTTGTCAGAAGATATTGAACATTGGTGGCACGACTGGTTAGCACTTGCAGAGGACGTGAGATCGAGTCCGGGCTTCGGCCTTCCTGGGTGGGGTTTATACGTTCTCCCCGTGCCTGCGTGGGATTTCTCCGGGTACTCCGCTCTCCTCCCACATTCCAAAGACGTGCATGGCAGGTTAATTGAGCGCTCTGAATTGTCCTTGGGTGTGGATGGTTTGTTTGTCTTTGTGTGCCCTGCGATTGGCTGGCAACCAGTTCAGGGTGTACCCTGCCTACTGCCTGAAGCCGACTGGGATGGGCTCCAGCACCCCCCGCGACCCTTGTGAGGATTAAGCGGTTAAGGAAATGTATGGATGGATATTGAACACTTCCATCTAATCTAAAACTACTTAACATAAAATTTTCTCTCATCTTTTTGATGAAAAACAACTTCACACATAATTACTAGGGGTGTGAATTGCCTAGTACCTGACGATTCGATTCGTATCACGATTCACAGGTCACGATTCGATTCGATACCGATTAATCCCGATACGAATTTATAAGTCGATTGTTGCGATTTTTTTTCATTCAAATTTAGAAAATACTAATCAGTAAGCTTGTAGAGTGTAAGATTTATATGAAAATGTATTATTTATTTATCTGAAATTTCAGTCTTATAGAGGTTGTAATCTGTTTCATGTTTGAACAGCATTAAAATAAAATATTAAGGCTTAATGTTCCGTTCATATAACATTCTTCCATGCTCAAGGTGTGAATCCTAAAAAAAAAAAAAAAAAAAAAATTAAAAAAAATCGATCCTGCCGATTATTGAATCGATTCGAGAATCGCGCGATGTAGTATCGCGATATATCGCCGAATCGATTTTTTTTTTAACACCCCTAATAATTACAGTATATCAACAAGTGGCTATGACACCATGCTACAAGCTAGTAAATTAGCCACCATTAGTTAACGGTCAAATTAACATTGTTGTTGGAACGGTATAGCTGTTGGGTTGTTATATTATAAACAACCACCACCAAAATTTTTGTTAACTTATCGCGATGTCTTTGTGGTGGACTGTGCCGTCTCTTCAGGTTTGTTGTTCTTTTCCAGCTACCTTGTCCACATTCCTTCCCTTCGACTAAAATCAAGCATAGGGTTTTTCTCCACACGTAGTGATAATGTGTCAATATATCACGTCGTCTCTTTCTGCCAGTGAAAGCATGGCCAGTGCTTTACATTTTTTTTTATTTTTTTTTAACCTTTCACCATGAATCCACCTTCTCTGCCCCGTATTAAGGCATGTTGCACTCACTAGCTGCAGATTTGAAAGGGGAGGTGTCACTGTGTGTGAGTGACAGATTAGCGGAGACAGGATTTTTACAAAATCATAATTTTCTTCTAGTCTTTGTTCGTGAACTGAAATGTCCATAGATTTTAGTCCAGTTTTTATTAAATGAACTACATTTTTGTCTCGTCTTCATTCGTCGACGATGCAGACTGATTTAGTCGCATTTGTTTATTAATGGTGGTTTTAGTCTAGTTTAGCTTTCATCCGGTGAAAAATGTGTTGATGAAAATATTCTCATTTATTATTAGTTTTCGTCAATGAAATTAACACTATCATGGACTAAGAACCCCCACTCGATTAAATTATTATTCTCTATGGAAAATGTAATTGGCCAAATATGTGTCACATAACAGTTAATACATCTGCCTCAGAGGTGAGAGGTTCTGGGTTTGAATCTCAGCTCTGGTCTTGCTACATGGCATTTGCGTGTTCACCCCATGCGAGAATGGCTTTTCTGCTGATTCTCCTGCTTCTTCCCATTATATAAAAACAAACAAACATCCAAGTTAGTATGGGTATGAATGTGAAGGTAAATTGTTGACTTGGTGCCCTGTGATTGACCAGACCAGGGTGTACGCATCATTTTCATGCACACAAGCGCACACCCACACGTGCACATAGACACACACTGCTGGTATCGGGCTGAAACCTCATTAATCACAATTTGGTAAATTACACGTTTTTCCTACGTTTTTGGACAATCCACGTGTGTGGGTGTTATTTTTATGAATTATTGAATGTATGAATATTAATCTAAAGTGCTTCTCTCTTTGATGAGAAAATGTTCAGGGTTGAGCCGTTTTTGGGGTCACCTGAAAAGTGCCGATTTGGGAGGTAAAAGGTTTTGGCCTGACACAAGCGTTTTACTAATTCAATGAAAATGAACACTGAAAATCAAACATAGCTTTTGAATTGTTTGAATAGAATTATTTTTGAAAACAAACTGATGAAACAGGCCTGAACAAAACTGATGTTAGCCATAACTCGTAACTAACCTTTAACTCAGTGTTTCTCAACCCTGGTCATTGGGGCCCACAGCTGATTCCAATGACAGCTCATCAGCAATCTCTGGTGAAGTCTGATAACGATCTTCAGCTACGTGAAATATGGAAACATGGAAAACAGACTGGATAGTGTACTACGAGGACCAGGGTTGAGAAACACTGCCTTAACTAATAGCACAACTAAAACTTGAGATAATTGCAAACAAATTATTTATGTAACTTTCAGTGAGACTTATACACCTCTCAGCAGGTATTTTGCTCAAATCTTCATGACCAAACTGCTCAACTTGTCTCGGGTATGGATGGATGCTTTTCCAGATGGCCTGTTTCAGTTCCTTCCTTTGATGTTCAATAGAATTTTTATTTGGGCTCATAGAACGCCACTTCAGAATAGTCCAGTCTTATGCTCTTAGCCATTCCTGTATTTTATTTATTTATTTATTTTTTAAGATGTATTTTGGTTCTTTATACTGTTGTAAGACCCATGGCCTGGGCCTGAGACCAAGCTTTTTGACACATGTCCATGTTTCAAACTATGGACAGTGTTTCTTGGGGTGCTTTGGTTTTGGATCTGTGAGCACTGAGCTGATGTGTGTTGCCAAAACGTTGCAGTTTTGAATTGTTTGGTCATGGGACGTTCTCTCAGAATCTTTAACGTCCAACATGCAGTTTGGCAAATTCCACTCTCACTTTTTATTTTTTAACAATGGCGTCTTCCATCCGATCATCTCCTATGAAGTCTGCTTTTACTCACATGACGACAGGTGGTGTAATCTGACACTAATATACCCTGAGCTTGGAGTACACCTTTAATTTCTTTGGCGGTTGTTCTGAGCACTGTTGTTGCCATTCGTGTTAGCAGTGTCTTCATTTTGTCATCAGGGAAGTTGGCTGCAGTCCTGTGGATCTTAAATTTCTGAATATGTTCAACTGTAGTCACAACATCAAGCCCCTTGGAGACTCACATTTGCCTTTTAACGTGCTTCTAAATTTTCTTTCTAAACTCTTTAACCAACTTGCTCCTTAGTTTTCTCTGGTCTATAATGTGTGGTACACACCATGTCACCTTGAAGACACGTGATGCTAACAAGACACACTTGGTTGAATATATTCTTATAGTCAAAGTATTTTCAACCTTTTCTGGGGTGCCATCCATTTTTGTCCAAGTCTGTTTCATGAGTTGTACCTCTTTTTTTCTTCTTCTTTTTTTCCCCCCTGTTAAAGCAATGTTTGATTTTCATTGGTTTATTTTTATTACATTATTTTAACCACTATGTTTTTCTTTCATTCACATAGGGGTGACAACAGTTTTTTTTTCCGTATATATACATACCTACACAGAGCAATAAACTAAACGCGCATGTGCGCGCGCACACCCACGCACATGCACACGCATTTTCAGTGCATAAATGCACATGTACTGTTTTTGCATTAAACAATGTAATTTTCAGGATTTGCATGGTATTGGCATATGAAATTCAATATAATGAATTTCCCTCACCTCATTTTTCTAGTATTGAAATGGCTAGTGTTGAACTGTATTTCGTTTATAACCACTGTAACTGCTTTATGCAACAATATAATAGTGTAACGTGATTACCCTCTAGTGGCCGAAATTATGACATGCAACCTGATATGCACAATATACAGAGCTGTACACGACCATCTACAGTTTAGAAGCTCTTCAACCAAATTTGTTTTTAATACTGAATTGTAATTATCCACACATTTTAAAATTTTACACAAAATAAGTAATTACAATACCATTGAATAACTTGCATTTTTGAACAAAAATATTTAGTTTTAGTGTTTGAATGTTGTGTGTCAATAATTTATTCATCCTCAGAGGAGCGCAGTTATGCTGGCTCAAACTTTGGTTTAGAAAAGGTGAATTGAGTTTACACTTAGCCAAGCTTGTATGATGTCATGATCCAGATTCCCAATTTGTTGTGGTTTTATAACAAATAAAACTCCTTTGTTAATTCAGTATTAAGTTACCAATTCCAAATTATTTTGTTAATATCAGGCTACTTTCATGAGGGTATAATTAATAATTCAGTATTCTGAGAGGAGGCCTTTTAATTCTTACTCCTTTTGTTTTTCTATCTGGTGGTTAGCATTATTAGTACCCTGAAATTAATGGGTGATTTTCCATGCACACATTAGTAACTTTTTTCAGTTTTGGGTTTTATAAAGGAAATTGAAAAACGGCTAAGTCCTGAATTGGATATACAAAGGACAGCTGAAAGGTTGTTCGTCAGTGATTAGGGCTGGGTTTAAAATATCGATATATCGTATCGATACGCCTTTTCATATCCGTATCGATATATTGATAGCCCTCACACACACACACACACACACGCACACACAAAACATCCAACACACACAAACAAATGCTCCCAAGCCCGCAAACAGTGTATCGCCACGGCAACAATGTGCTACAATATAAAAACCTTTTGTAACTTTTCATCTTAAACATCTTAACATGAAACGTGCAAATTTTGAAGCCGATTGCATACATTTTGATGTGTGTTTAAAGTTTGGTGAGGTTTCTTTCACGTTAAGGGTCTCAAAAATGTGATTGTTTGTGGAGCATAATAATAATAATTCCTACAGAAACAATAGGGAGTTCGCAGCGATCGCTGTTTGGGCCCTAATAAAATCAGAGGCACTTAATAGGGCACTAAAGGAGGATTTTTCCAAAGATCATTCTAATATTCTTTTGTCAGGTTACACACAGAGTTTTAACATGACATAAGTTCAACTGCAAACTCCCCATTAAGAAGTTACACAAACACAATCACAAACAGTGATTTTCAAAAAAAAATTGGTGGTATTTTCATCGTCTTGACCTTTAATACCGTGCAAACGTCTTACACAAGCTTTCATTTAGTTATTTTCACTGCAATCAATTTGCGAGAATGAATTGTTTTAAACTAGGATGATACAGTGTGAAATATGCAATTATTATACAAAAACAAAACATTTTCCACAAAACCTATACAGTAGGGATGTAACGATAAGCCCAATATCGTCATATCGTGATATTAAAACTGCCACAATATCGTCATCGTCGTCATGTTCACGATATTTTAATGCAACAGTTAACTGTTAAAAAAAAAAAAAAAAAAAAAAAAGTCAGGTTGATTTCCATTTGTACAGTTCTAGCGCCCTCTCATGGCTAGTTTTTTAGTGCAATTTAATTCTCATTAGGGATGTTTCGGCCCTTCTATGTTTAAAAACTACACTAATTGTCAGATAAAAGGGAACGTTACATGCCTGTGAAGCAAGTCAATGTGGAGGAACTCAATGTGTGCGTGCATTCGCAATACAACATAAACATTACATAATAATAATAATAATAATAATAACATTGCTGTTATGTACAAAAGCACAATATTGTGCTTTTTTTTTTAGTATGAGCTCTTTTTTTTCTTTTTTTTTTAACAATATTGACCTTTTTTTTTTTAAATATTGCCAACCTCCCTACAATATCGTGATAATTATTGTATCGTGAGCTTCATATCGTGATAATATCGTATTCTGACGTTTGCATATCGTTACATCCCTGCTATAGAGTGTTGGTACATGTGCTAAAGAGGAACCCAACCAGTATCACTACTAGCTGCAATTCCAGTTGTCACCTCACAAGTGCATTGCGTCGACAGACATTACTGACAGTCGATTACATGATATTTTGCAACAGAAATTACATTTACAAGTACTGGGCAAGATCCTTCCTGCCACTGGCATACAGCTGTTACAATATACTGTATCTATACACGTGTATTGTATTGAAAAGAAAACAAATTCAGTGTGTACCCCTGGTTAAAAAAGAAAAGCCAAAATGGATACCTAAAAGTTTGTGTCCTGTCTAGTAAATGAACGGTGTTGCCAATGCCACTCAAATATCTAGTTTGTTCTTTCTTCTCATCCATTTCCTCTCTGTTATCCGCTAACAGAGAACTAAAGCAACAGCAGTCGGGCCAATTAGCTTTTCTTCTTCACACAATTGGGCCGTGTTCTTTGTGGCTTAAATACATAATAAACTGACGCTGTTTCCTGATAAATCATTATTTAATAATTGTCCAGTTCCGACTAGTTAAACTCACCCAGTGTGTGGCTGGCTAAGACTTTTGTAAAGTACTATATGTCACTGTAATCAACAACAACAATGAAGCTCACTCAATGTCAATTATAATGTCTTGCTGTTTTTCCACCTGACAGCTTCAAAGGAATGTAAACAAAATGAGGATGAAACTCCCCAAGAAGAAAAGTCAGAGGACCCCTCCACAGATGCATGTCCCTCACCTCAACCTGTGTCTGAACCTGTTGTAGCGCAGAGTAATTCTGAGTCCATAAAAAGTCACACTTCAGTTGAAACAACTGAAGAATCAGATTCCTCCATACCGCCCATAAAAACATCTGATCCACAATCCCAAACCACGTTAAAATCCGAACACAACGAAACGAAGGCTGTTTTGAACTCCTTGACGTCGTATGTAATACCAAAGAAGCAATCTGGACTTCAGCCCTCATCAAGCCACATGGCAGCCTCGTCCCAGAAGCCTCCGGTCCCAGCCCTGCTGAACGAGACCCGAAATCTGCCTGTGCCGCCAGCACCAAGCGCTCCCCCCTCCCGACCTTCTCAGCCAAATAATCAAGTCAGGCAGAGCATCCAGCGCTCCCTCACCAGCATCTTGTACAAAAGGTAAGTCGTCAATATATTCATCATTTGAAGTATTTTATGTTTGTTAAAGCAAGACATTCTCATGACAATATTAAAATCTGCCTAATATATTGACTAACTTGTCTTTATGTTTGTCAAGGGTTTGTGACTGCGAGGAGTTGGACATGTCTGAAAGTGATGCTGCAAAGCTTGTCGCAAGCATTGAGGTGGAGATGTTTGACATATTTCGCAATACGGACAGCAAATACATGAACAAGTACAGAACAATTATGTTCAACTTGAAAGATCCAAAAAACAAGGTTTGCGCAAACTCAAGTGCTATTTTATGTTTTTTGTGACTATACTGCGCTATTCAAGATGACAGGTTCTGTATGTACAGTACCTAGTAATGCCAGATTATTTTTCTCTAGGGCTTGTTGTATCGAGTTGTGCAAGGAGACATCAGTCCTTTCAGACTCGTCAGGATGAGCCAAAAGGACATGCAGGCTACCAAGGCCCCAGACCACAATATGAAGGACGCATCAGGGGTAAGTAAATCCCATTGTCTGCTGCCAATTAACTCATTCGCTCCCAGCCATTTTCACTGAAGCAATCCCGTTCGCTCCCGGCCGTTTTACTGGATTTTGACTGATTTTGCAAGGCCCACAGAAAATTGTGTTCTATTACTTATAAAAGCATGGAATCTATCAAAAGAAAGATTAAAGTATCTTCTTTCATCAGGGAAAAAAAAAAGTATGTTTCTATCTGTTTCGGTTTTGCAGTAATTCGCATTAGAAGAGAGCTAAGTTTCATCAGTTTTCACAAATCTATTTAAAATTGTAAGTAATTGAGCTTTTTTTCAACATGGCCCTGGTTGATCCCATTTGCTCTGCTGCCGCCTGCTGGCCGTTTGTGTAATAACTACCATTTTTGCAACCGTTCTTTGCAGTTGAGAGGCTGCATCAAAGCCTTATGTATGCTCTAGCATAAATAAAAAACATATAAATACGTCTTTGGGACACTTAAAACCTAAAAAAAAAGAAGACGTATATACACGTTATTGGGAGCAAATGAGCGAATACGACAGGCACTATACAGTAACACATTTTCAGTAGTTTCCCTTTGGGATCACTAACTTCCTGTTTGTTTTTAGGGTAAAGATGCAGCCGCAAAAGCGCCCAGTTTGTTGCAGCAGCCTGAAGCAGTCAAGGTTGATCTTTCCTGTTTGAACATCACTAAACCTGATAAAAGACCAGTGGGCAATGTGAGCATTTATCTTACTCCGATGCCGATAATGTTTTGATATAATCATAACCTTCTCTTGCTAACGTACTGTAATTCTCTGCACGCTGTGGTTATAATAATATTTATGTACGATAATAATAATTTGATGTTTTTTATCCTACAAACAGAAGAGAAATCTTTCTACTCCCACTCCTAAGAACAGAATAAGTGAGCCAAGCAAGCGAAGTGCACTGCCAGACGTTCTTACCTGTATGCTTAAAGACACTACCTCAGAACACAAGGCTCACCTATTTGACCTAAAATGCAAGATATGTACAGGTGAATTGAGTATGGCATTACAAGCATAGTATCTCTACATCATAAGTAGTTGTTAATATTATTACATATCTTAAATCTTTTCTTTTCAAAGGACAAATAGGGGAGGATGAACCCCCAAGCAAAAAAAATAAGGCGTCTGAATCAAGTGAAAAACCTTCTTCATGGTGGAGAAAGTCTGCAGGCGATGACTCACCACTACGAGCGCCACCTGACTTACCGGACTCACCTGACTCATCTGACTTTGATTATTCATCATCATCTAATTTTGACCCTTCTTCGCGTCTTGTTATTGACACCAGTGACTTTGCTGTCGTTGAATCTCCCGCTTCTCCCGTTAAGGATTCTGCCACCTCCTCTACTTTAGAGTCACCTGCTTCCCCTGTCAAGGAGTCACCTGCATCCCCAGTTTCAGACACTTCTAACACAACATCAAAAAGAACATATACACCTGTTGTGATTCCAGCTGTCTCCACAGTAACTATCACAAGGCGTGACCCCCGTACTGCAGCCAGTCGGAGCTATGCTTCATCATGTAGCGCCTCTGGTCCCACATGTGCATTGACGAACCAATCAGCACCTTATGCTCCTCTGACAGAGGATAGCTCGACAAAACCAAAACCATCTGTACTCAACTTGCCAGCGCCACCAACAAAACCTTTACCAAAATCTATCCTAATGAAGCCAGCCGATCCCCGACTCTATGGCACATCCTCAAGGTATTTCTAGAAATAGTTTGGTATGATGGAATAATTTTTCTTAAAATGGTGTGAAATGTCTGTATGCATTTGTTTTGGTGTATTATTTTCCAGAAATGCTATCAGTGACTCTCGAGCCAATGGTGAAACGTCACAATTCCTGGCCAAGCAAGAAGTACTGTGGAAAGGCTTCCTCAACATGCTCACTGTGTCGAAGTTTGCGACGAAGGGCTATCTGGTTTCAGGACCAACCGAACCTCTGAAATCGGTAACATTAAAAAATAATTAAATACCGGATCAACTCCATCATTATCTTTGGAGTTACACTAACATTAATGAGCATCTTGTTCACTTTAGGAACTACCTGATTCCATCGAAATTGGTGGACGAATCATGCCTCAAACTGTGTGGGATTATGTTGCCAAGCTCAAGACCAACATTACAAAGGTAAGCATCATTTGCACTCACCTCCATAATTACTGGAACAGTGAGGCCAAGTCCTTCATTTTTGCTGTTTGTAGACTGATTGTTACACCAATTAACAATGCTAAATGTCTATGCGAGGTTTCCAACATAAAATTATCTAACGGACATTTAAAAAAAAAAAAACAACTATGTGAAAACCAAGCAATTGTGAAGCTGTAATTTGATCCAGATTATGTAAGTCTATCACAAGAGGGGGAAAAAAGAAAATGAATTGGCCTCGCTGTTCACATGCTTTTTGAGTGGAGTGTGTATTAGATGAATTTGTCTTCTTGTTGCAACATTATTTACATTATATCCTTTGTTTGTTGTCATTTATCAGGAATTATGCGTGATCCGCTTTCATCCTGCTACTGAAGAAGAAGAGGTGGCATATGTCTCCCTCTTTTCGTACTTCAGCAGCAGAGGGCGTTTTGGTGTTGTTTCCAACAACAGCCGCTCCATCAAGGATGTCTACATTGTACCACTTAGCGCAGAAGAATCAGTCCCATCCATACTGCAACCTCTGGAAGGACCAGGTGCGAAATTTGACGATATTACTATTCCTACCTTCATCATAATATTTGTGTGGTTATTCAATGACCAAATATCACCAAATACCAAATATCCAAACACCAAATCTCTTGCAACACAACAGCTTATTACTTAGAAATGAAACGGACACTCTTTATTTATTAGGTTGCACATTTAGGTTGGTGGTTGAAAGTATTAACATAAAACAGCCAAACCTGATCCACCCAATGGACATGTTAAGTTGTATAATTAAATCAATTTTATATATCATGGTAGATGAGTGGTTACTACATCTGCCTCAGTTTTGAGGTTCAGATTTGGCTCTCTACTCTGGCTTTTGTGTTTAGTTTCTGCGGGCACTCCGTCCTCCTTTCACATTGCAAAAATGTGCATGTTAAGTCTTAAACTCAACTTTAAATAGGTAAGATAATAGTATTTAGTAGTATATTATTATTTTTATTATTATTAATAGGTCAAATTTAAATGGGTAATAATAGATAAATAAGTAAAAATTACTATTGTAATTATTTGATATGCGTAGGTTGTGATTCACCCAGCCCAATTAACTAAGCATGTTATGTGTAAAAAGACGTTTATTTATTCTCTACAAGGTGTCCATAAAGTAATTAAAAAACACATATTTCTTAAAACATTTTATTCAGTTGTAATGGTGATGATATTTTCAACATGACTTCCATCATTTTCAATGCATAATTGCAAATTTGATGACCCTTGCAAAATTCAGGTGAACTCAATGGAATAGGTATACATTGCCGTTGACTTCAGCACGTGGTTTAAATCTATAATCTTTGATTACACCTCAATTTTGCAAAGCGCATCAAATTATGCATTGGAAATACATGAAAAACATGTTGAAAATATTATTTATCAACAATATAATTGAATAAAATCTGATTCCTTGAGCACTTTACTTTCCTCCGTGCATTCAGGACGTGTTGGGTTCCACTATGCTCAACAACAAAAACATTGTGCTTTATGTTTTTCTTGAAATTGGCTGTTCTCGCTGCCAACCTTTCTCTTCACAGCAGATTGAGAAAAATATATAAGTAGGTCTGGGTGACAGGATCTTTTCCTTCCTCTTTGTGTCACTTTAGAATTACGTTTTGCCAAAAGATTTCGTGAGCCTGGGCTATGGTTGTAATAATCCACACAAAACGCCTAGGGCAACAACGCGCGAAAAACATGGGGCCTCACATACATTAAACTTTTATATAAAGGGGTGGGTGGTAGAAAATCCCAACCTTGCGGGCTGTAAATGGCCCCCGGACCCTAACTTTGAGACCCCTTCTTCTGAATTGTCCATTAGTACGATTGTGTGTGTGACTGGTTGTTTGTCTATATGTAACCTGAGATTGGCTGGCTAATCGGTGTACCCCGTCTCTTTTTCAGTCAGTTACTTGTAACATTTATGACAATCAATCAATCAAACTTTCTTGATATAGCACCTTTCATACATTCAAAATGCTGAACATCCATAATACAATAAAGAGAAAAAGCCACCCCACCCCCCCACATCCCCATGATGGTACCCACAGACACACCCAAAACACAACAGACACACGAAAACCACAACATGGCGGGGCACAGAAGTACCCTGTAAGGAAAGGCACCCAGGAGGAGTTCGACCACAGTGAGATGGATGAAGACCAGCCATCCCTCTCAGTGTGGAGGTCCCCCCATGAGGAAACACTGGAGCTAAATATTTAGTAACTACCAAATAAAAACATTTAAACACTAAAAGAAAACAGTTAAACACTATAGAAAATAAATAAACAAATAAAAACAAAGCTGCAAAACAATATAGATTACAATAGTTAAATTAATAAAAGGGGATAAAAAGAAAAAAAAAAAGATCAATCAAATGCCAAACTAAAAATGTAAGTCTTAAGCCTCCTCTTAAAAACATCAATATTCTCTGCAGACCTGATGCCCTCTGGCAGGCTATTCCATAGGTGAGGACCATAGTGGCTAAAGGCAGCTTCACCCTGTGTCTTGGTCCTCACCTTAGGAACAGTTAAAGGCCACTGCCAGAAGACCTCAGGAGACAAGTGGAGACAAGTGCTATTGATTGTTGTTACACGAAATCAGAACTAATCTATTTTTGTTTTTGTTTCTTCACAGGGCTTGAAAAGAACAGGCCCAATCTTCTTCTAGGTTTGGCAATTATCCAAAAAGTAAAACGTTCCGGATGTCTACTTCAGGAAATGGAAGAAAAGAAATCAAAACCTCTCTCTAAAGACCCTATGTGGATCCCAAAACCTCCGGTCCTCTATGGTTCTGACAAATTGGAGGTTTTCCAGCCCTATGGTCCCGAGACACCTACAAGCACAACTACTCCTGTTTCACCCCCTCGTCCTGGGTCACCATCAGATTTCTCTTCTAATGCAAAAACGCAACCATCACATCAGACCTCTTTTAAATCAAACACCACCGTTTCTACCTCAGGCCTTGCTTCATCGACGCAGTCCACATCTAGTAACGTCTCTGACACGAATATGAAAGAGCCCAGTGATTCACCACTCTCAACTATCTTGAATGCATTGTTTAAAAATAAGCAAAATACTGCCAAGGTCTCTAATGAGGAACATTGTACTACTAACGTAACAACAGCAATTGCTAAGGTATCTGTGTTGTCTCACGTATCCTGCTCAATGATGGATCCAATTGTTCAACAATATGGACAGAAGTCTAAAGTCAAAGATATAGTAGAAGAAAATGCATTTGATCGTCCCTATGACCCAGAGGAGGAGTATGATCCAGCAATAGGATATGGAACCATTTCATCTCAGAGCAAAGGAAACAATAATTCAGAAGACCCTCCATTATCAAGCTCTGTAGATGATGATGTGGCCTATGATCCAGAGGATGAGACTATTTTTCAAGATCTGCAACGTGATGCAAAGAAGCCGACTCAAACTAAAACGTCAAGCTGTCCAACGTCATTTCCAATTTCCACACCGGTTGGCACACCGTCTGTTGCCAAAACTACACCCCAAACATCTTCTCTAACTTCAGTTCCACAGAACCTTCCCACAGGTACTGTAGTCGTCTCAGCTGCGACACTGACTGAGCAGCAGCGAATGCTTGAGGAACTTAATAAACAGATTGAAGAGCAAAAACGACAGTTAAAGGAACAGGAAGAGGCACTTCGTCAACAAAGAGAGGCCGTTGGTATGTTCATGGCTCAATTTTCTGGTACCGATTCCATGATGTCGTCTCCCTCGAAGTCACTGCCTCTCAGTCAAGTCACATCCCTTCAGAGTGGTAAAATTCACTCAGAGTCTAGACATTCAGAATCAAAAGATTCAAAGCCACAAGAGGCCCACAGTCGAAGCGAGACAGTAGAGGCTCACGGCAGGGAGTCACAAACCGAGAGGCAAAAAGGCACAGATGCCATTCCTTGTTTAAATATCACATCAGTTGCAGAACAAGCTGAGGTGTCTGATAATAGAAAGGATAATGAAAAGTCTTCTGCCGGTGAGATTGAGGAGTCTGATGTACCTTATGATCCAGAGGATGAACTTTTCAATGAAATCCAAGATGATGTATTTCAAGCAGTCAACACAAAGATTGAAGGTTCCTCTTTACCGAGACAATATGCATCGCCAATTGCATATCACAGCAAAAGACGTAGGTCATCACCGAAGAGGCGAAGCCATCGTGAAAGAGATCGCTGCAGAAGTCCTTCAAGGAGATCCCAGCAGCGTTCTGTTTCACGTTCCAGGAAACACAGAGAAAGGGATAGACACAGAAAAAGTGAGAGAGACCGGTCAAAGCATAGAACCAGAGACCACTCTGAACGCCAGACACGTCACCATAAGTCACACAGTACACGCCGGCATTCCCATGATCGTAGGCCGTCGCCATCCCCTCCTAGTGAAAATGATTTGATGTCACATGCACCGAAAGAATTCAGGGCATCCACAAATATCACTGAGAAACAAACAGAGAACCAAGTTCCTTTAAAATGTGAGTTGAACCCAGATGTTAGACAATGTGAGCCTAGTAAGACAACATACCCCCCACTTTCCATGAAAAATACCAGCGATGAATGCAATTTAAAATCTGATATATGTAACCAAGACATTTTACAAGAAAATTTGCCCAATTTAAAACTTGAAACTTCACAACCACCAAAATTCAATGAACCGTTGATAAACAAGGAGAGTGTCCCAGATAACTCAGTTAATGTGTTACCTGCACAGATGAATAAACAGCTGGGAACAAGCGGAGATAAATTTGAAAATTCAATCCCTCTAAGAGAGAGTGACCCCCCACTTCGAGATTCCCCTGAGAGCCCTGATCCTGATCCACGGTTTATCAAACAAAGTAGCGAAGAAAATAATCCCTCTACTGAATGTGATAAAATCATAGATTGCCAGACACCAATAAGTAACCTGACACCAGCTGTGGAAGTAAAAAAATTCCAGCTTCCTTTAAGCCAAGAGACTTTGTTGAACATACCACCACACTTTGAAGGTACATCAATTGGCAATCTTATATTTAAAGCACTTAATATACAGAGTGCAGATTCAGGAAAGCTAAATGTGACAAAGGAAGAAAGTGAGGGGAAATATTTAGATCAGAAACATTCAGAAATTCAGAGTCAAGGGGCTGGATCTTTAAATCCAGCTGTGGAAATAAGTAATTCTTCTGGACCTGAAGTGGGACAAGGTCTAAAATGTTCAAGAATGGGTAATGATCCAGAGCAAGATACTAAAGTTATTAATCTGACAGTAGATGAAAATATGTCCCAGTCACAACAACCAGCAAGCGAGCAAGGTGTCAGGGATATTGGAGGTTCACCTAATCAAGGCAGGATTTCAGATTTGACAATAAATCTCGATGACCCCGGCATCAAAATCAAGAGTTTTCTTCAGGTGAATGATTTACAGCAACATCAAAGAGATGTTGACTTAATTTTAAGACCTTGCGATCCAGAAAGTAGTTCAAAGTCAAATTTATCCACGTACTCTGATGATAGGCATCTGTGTACAGCATCCCAAGTAATGTCAGATGAAAAGCATCAAAATGAAAAATGCTTGAAAAAGGAAGAGACATCTATGCGTCGACCAGGGCCAACTATAAATTATGGGCATTTTCCATCCAGCACTTCATGTACGGGACAAGAGAGTGTTGAATCGGCACACCATTTCAAGGAAGCACAGTATCATATTAAGTTTGAAAGGAGTGTGCATAGCCTTGACATAAAATTATCAGAAAGCTTACATGATCAAAGAAGGCATGATGTCAGAGAAGTTTGTTCTTTAGTCTCCGGCCAAGGTATGGCTTGTATGGGTGGTCAAGATTTTAGTCATGGAGTTGACTCACATGTTCCAGATAGAGGCATTGGAGAAACACTTAAAGATAGGAACTATGTAAACATTCAAGGAATCAAGCATGACCAATGTCCTGAGAGGACAAATGAAAAAAATTGTCAACAAGACCAATATGCTCTTTCTAATATAAAAGCAGATTGGCAAACTGAAAAAACTGGTCCAAGCATTCACAACGTTCAAAATATGGAACTGTTTGAGTGTAAAACATATGTTGATTGGAAATGTCCAGGATCAGTTGGAGAAACCGTAAGAATAGGGCAAGACAGACAAGATGAAGGTAAAGTCCATCAGCCCGGTTGGAGAGGAACAGCAATGGAAAGCCATGACCCTGAAAAAATAGCGACCGGTTTTATAGACCCTTGTAAACCACTGGTTGAAATGGGAGGGACAAATGTAGGGCCTTTAAAGCATGATATCAGAAGACCAGGTGGTTCAGATGTCGCTGGACCAAGGGAGGAGATGATGTATCCAGATGTAGAAGTCCCTGTATATGATAGGAGAGAACCGGGTAGTCCAGATTTCACCAGAGCAGGGACTGATTTCAGAGGACCCAATAGGAATAACTGGAATGGTCCTGAGAGGTTAGGTGGCGACATGAGAATTGCTTTCCATAGGAGAGAACCAGGTTTTACTGATTTCAGAGCACAGGAACCTAACATTGGAAATCCAGCTATGGTTGATCGTGCTCGTGACATGAACACTGTAGGTCCTGATTTAAGAGAACCAAGACCTGAAAATAAACATCCAGCTATAAATAGTTTAGGTTATGGTGTGAGAGGACCAGGTGTCCCAGACCACTTAGGATCATGTTTTGAAAGAGGTGTGGATGGGGGGGGCCCTGGCCCTGTACATGACAGTAGAGGGCAGCGAGGTCCAGGAGACCATGATGTCAGGGGACTAGGGCCTGATGGAAGAAAATCAGGACTGGAATGTCCAACAATCGACACAAAAGGACTTGCAGGCTCACATTTCAGTGGGCCAGGGATTGAAAGGAGAGAATCATCAATCTACCATCCTGATGTTGAGAGAAACAGATCTGAATGTCCAGATTTTAGCAGAATGGAACCTAGAGAAGAAAGAGGATTACCATTTTTTGCTGGACCAGGTCGTGAGAGGATAGGAGGCAATAACCAGAGAGAACATGGATTTAAAAGGAGCTCAGTAGAGGATCAAGTTCCTTCTGGTGCTTGGAGAGACCAACACCCTGATGACTTAGGCCATAATAAGCACGGACCTAGTAGACCAGCATGGGACCCTCAGTCAGAAAGACGGAATCCAAACATGGAGGCAGCCTTGCATGACTGGAGAGGGCCAGATATTAGGGGACCAGGATCTGAAACAGATGACCCAGGGCCTGATAACCGAAGACATCAACCACTTATGGAAAAAAGAATGATAGAAGCAAGAATTCCAAACCAACCAGGGGTTCAACATATGGAAAACACAGAGTTCCCGGATCCAGATAGGGAGGAAATGAGGTACAGCAGTGTTTTTTCTGACAGGAGAGGCACAGATAATCGATTTGGAGGAATGAGAAATCCCAACATTGAGGGCTTGGGGCCTGACAGACGAGAACCAGAAGACCGTGATCGCCAAAACAGAAATTTTGAGAGAGATCCAGGGGGACCAGGTCCTAATTGGAGAAATAATGGCCCATCATTCATGGGGCCAGGAAACAGGCAGAACAACAGATCAGACCAAGATAACAGGGAAGATCCAAGAAATAGAAGGAAATGTGACTTGGAATTTAGCCATGAAGCAAAATGGAAAGGGACAGATTGCAGGTACCCAGCACCAGATCATAGAGGCCCAGATGCTGAGAAACGCTGGTCTGATGGACGTGAAACTCAATTTAAAAATGAGTTGAACCGTCAAGATAACAGGTATCGTCGGCCGATTCCAGAGGGCGTTGATGTAGACGTTTTTGAATATAATACAGGGGGACCTTGTAATGCACCAAGGGGCCCTGTGGTTAGGGAGCATGAGCACACACCTGATTGGACACCTTCAGGGCCGAGGAGAATCCCTGACGATGACTGGGATAGTCCTGACTGTAGGGATCCGAGGCCTTTCCAAGATCATGCTGATATGGGGTGTGCTAGGCCCGATAGAGTAGGACCTGGGAACGACTGTAGAGAGACTGGTAGAGGAGGTGCTGAGCCAAGATGGGGATCAGAAAACATGGACTGCAGACAACAAGGCCATGAAAGGAGAGTTCCAGTCGGTGGAGTACGAGGAAGAAGAGGTCCAAGCATGGAACGGCACAGGGGGGTTCCTAATCGAAATGATTCATTCCGAAACAAAAGAGAAGATGAGATGCAGGACAACAACGACCGAAGAGGAATAGGAGATAGAAACATTCGACACAATGAAAATCTGTATCTTGAAAGGCCAGGGAGTGATGGTAGAATTTTACATCCGAGAGCAATAGAAAGAGAAAGGGAAGATTTAGACGTTGAAGGTCCTATGCCAGGTGGTCAAAGAGCTGAACCTGGATTTAGAATGCCAGACTCTGACGTGAGAAGGGTTATTCATAACAGAATAGATATGAGGGGGGCACCTGACAATCAAAGACAGGAACATGGGCCCGGAGGGTGGGAAACAGACACTCAAGTCCCTGTGTGGAATCGAAGAGGTGAGGACAAAATGGCCGCAGTTTTAGATTCAAGGGAACCCAATCCTGCCGCAAAGGGTGGCATGAAATTTCCTGACACGAGGGGCCGTGGACGGTATAATAGACGAGGGTTAAGTAGCCGAGGTAGGAACCCAAGACAGAAGTGTCAAGAAGTCGGTGGTCCTCAGAGGGGAAATTGGGGTAGTTCAGAAAATCCACAAAGTCAGCAAGGAGCAAGAAGTCCAAAAGCAAGGGCTGGCTTGCTGCCCACTCCAACCGAAGGCCGTTTATGCTTACCAAATCATAAAATGAGTAATCCCAGAATGTTCAGCATAAAACAAAAGCAAATAGGCCGCCACATGAACAGGCAGTGGATTAGAGGTAGATCATTTAGTCCAGGAAGACATGAGGCGGAAAGAGGTCCTGCTGACGTTGGGAGTAGTAATATGCGATAACAAAAGTGACAAATAATGGAGCCTGAGATTTGTGTCCAAAAACATAATCATAGAATGGCTTCATGTTAATACACATTAAAAAAAAAAATCCATGCTGTCAATCATAATATATTAGTTGGACATACCTTAACGTTTAACAACATGACCAAAATCAACATGATGATTGCAACATGAAATCTCAGCAGGTATTTGTGTTAACAATGTTTTTTGTCTCGCTTGTCTCAGTCATGAAATTATATGAGCCCATGTATGATTCCCTTTGATTGGGACTAAATGTGTATTAGTCCCAAAGAAGTCAGATCATGGAACATTTTTTTGAAGATTTAACACATTTGTACATAAATGTATATGTTTAGTTTACAGTGTATATGTTGCTTCAGTTTATGACCCTTTTACAACAACAAAAACAAATTAAAAGGCCTAGCTTTTCAATTTGGGGTGTGAGTCATTATTTATTTTATTTTTTTATTAGAGAGTTATTAGAGTCATTGAAGGCTTCAGTTGTCCATAGGTGTGAGTGGTTGTCTGTCATGTGATTGACTGTCTCCTTTCACCCCAAATCAGATGACGTAGGCTGAGGACCATCCAAAATCCTCATGAGCAAGAGTACAACTGAGAATGGAAAGATTTGTTTGTTTTTTAAATAATCATACATTTATGGTATATTCTTAAACCAGGGAGCTCCATGTTTGGTCCTCGAGAGTCCTACCCCATATCCAGCCTGTTTTCCATGTCTCCCTCCTCCAGCATAGCTGAATCAAATGATCAGCAAGCTCTGCAGAAGCCTGATAATCATCCTGATTATATGATTGATGTGTGTTGGAGGTGGAAGACATGGAAAACATGGTTTGAGGACACAAACTTGTCTCAAACTTTAAACACGTCAACCTTGCTAAATACAGTTCAGTACATGAATAGAAAATAGAAAAGAAATTTCTTTTCACTGCCACACAGGTACAACAAAATTTCCTAAACCCCAATTCCAGTGATGTTGAGACATTAAAATGATTTACAAATGTTGTTAAACTATTTTCTACGTCACTTACCCGACACATCCAAATTTGATTAACTTTATTTATGGTTTGCAAATACTGTTTCAATTTGAATTTTGGGACAAAGCAACAAAAGAGGGAGACGTTAGGAATGCTCAGAAAACACCTATTGGAACATTCCACAGATCAACAGGTTGATTGGAAACTAAATAAACTGACACCCTCTCCACAGTGAGGAAAAACTGCACCTATCTGAAATCCCTCAGGGCAGAGCTTGGAGCAATGGCGAAAATGTGAGCGAGTAAATGTAGTCGGAGATATAAGGAGGTTGTCGGTTGTTTTCCCAGGGAGGGGCTGTGGTGTCAAGGAGTAGCAGGTTAAAGTCTATTGCCTTGCCAAAGAGAAGAATTTTTGTCCAAAGTGACACAAACCTGGTCCCAGAACTAAGCACTTACTGCAATCTCGATCTCATATGACAGTGTTTATGTTTACAACTAACTGATGATGTCTGACACTGTTGGTAGGTTGACTCATCTGCAATCCTGCTCCTCTCTAAGCCAGTGCCAGGAATGTCAATATTCCACTCGGAATGGGGGGGGGGGGTGACCTCAAACACGTCTTCAGCTTGTGTTGTTTCAGTCTCATTATCCCCAAGTTTGTTCTATGGAGTTAAACTGTGTTGCAGTTGCACACATTAGTGAATATTGTGACTATTGATACATTGGCTTGTTTTTTTTCCGTGAATTGGATTCCGCCCGTTGCTGCCATCTGAAACGCACACCTTCCACTTTATATGTACACAGTAAGGTTTTACGGAAAAGTGGCTTTATTTGTTCTTACAACATGTCGCTGTATCAGCTATCAAGTGTACATACAACAGTCACCCACAAATAATAAATAGTCTTTAATTGTTTATGTAATAGTTACAGCACCGCCAGTACATAGTGGATGTGGTCAATGCAGAGTTCACTGTCCAAAAAAGAGAAAAGAACACCTAAGATTACCGAATTTATTTTACAATGTCTGATTTCTTCATCCACAAGTTTTATTTGGCATTTGATTCGAGAGATTCAACATTATGAAACAAAATTAATACAACCCCCAGACACCCACCCGCCCCACCCAAACAGCCCAAGAAAAAAAATGAATCTTTTTTTTTTTTTTTTCTACAGCTTTTTTGTTGCGGCTTTACAAAGGCCCAGTGCACCTATTTGCACATTTAAAACAAAACGCTTGTGTGCTGACGTAACACCTGCGATCGACATCAATGGGCCACATTGCTTTTACTCACCGTTGATGTTGTCGGAGTAGACCATAGAAATGGGGGCAAGGACAACATGTACAAGGTTTTTATACACAAAACACTTTTTTTTTTTTTTTTCCCCACTTGTTCAAAGTCTGAAAGTCTTCCGTGATAATAATTGGAGGGAATGCTGAAATGTTGTCCATGCGTCCACCTCATTTATGGACGACAGCCGGATTTTTTTTTTTTCTCAGTTGCTGCCATTGTTGTCACTTGTTGTTGGATGTTCATCTGCTCTCAAAAATGTCACAGCTGTCGACGTTTCGCTTCCAACTTGTAATATGCATATTCAAATAAAGAGGTTATTTTTTTTTTTTTTTTACCACCCTCGTCTTTAATTCCATCCTTTCCTCCCTTTCCCCCACCGTTTTTTCTTGTTGGTCGGGATGGCGACAAGTGGCAGGAAATGTTTAATAGTTTTTCAGGCTTGATGCTTTCCCGGCAACTGATGCTCCTTGACAGGCTGATGTATCACAGATTCCAGGAGTTCCTTGGTGCCCAGTCCTACCTACCCTGCCATGCTCTCCAGGCTCACCTGGGTCTCCAGGGGAACCATCGCGGCCATCTTTCACAATCCCTGGGACTCCTGGAAGACCTGTGAAAGAAATATACAGTTATTATGACGTTTTTGTCGATTTGTTTGGTTGTGACAGATTCACTTTCCACTGTTATCTCGACGCAAGATAACATGTATTGAATAGTGGTGCTATATAATCACACTGAATTGAAAGGTAGCCTTGCAATTCTCAACTGATGATGTCAGAACTGTACCTTGGTATCCTTGGTCTCCAACGGGGCCCTCGATTGCTTTGCCGATGGGTCCCTTGTCACCCTGCTCACCAACATCACCTGTTGTCAAAAAAGGCAACGTTCAGATGAGCACCTGCTTCTTACAACTACAGCACACTTGTACCTTGACTTAGGAGTTTCATTTGTTCTGTATTGACATTGCAGAAACAAACTGCTGCAAACTGCTGGCCGAACCTTTGGACCCCCAAAATCTTTACTTTAACATCAACAAAGTGAGCAGCAAATCATTTTCAACAGTTTAGATTAGCCTGGCTTGGGCGCCATCTTGTGGCTTACTACTATACTGTGGCGACCGCGGACCGGAGTAGACCCATGCAGGCACGGGGAGAACATGCAAACTCCACCCAGGAAGGCCGGAGCCTGGACTCGAACCAGAGCCCTCAGAACTGGGAGGCGGACGTGCTAACCAGTCATCCACCGTGCCGCCCTATTTGTTTATTTAATATTTATTTTTCAATATATAAACTGAGAAAAACCGCATTTAAAGCAGAGCACAGAATGCGGGTAGGTAGATAATAAAGCCTCGAGACAGAGATTTTGCTCCAACCTTTTTTATTTTTTTGTCATCTAATTATTCAGGTTACTCCAGCAATGGTTTCAGATCGAGCTATTCCTTATGCAACCTATCCATTTTTCTATCTATTATCAAATAAATATATAAAAACTAGGGGTGTCAAGCGATTAAAATTTGTAATTAATCGCATGACTTCAATAGTTAACACACAATTAATCGCACATTTTATATCTGTTGTAAATGTACAATAAAATGTACAATAAATTTTTTTCTAAGTAATCATACTCTAGTTAACACAAATGTGGAAAAATGTTAAATTGATAGAAATATGGCTGCATCTTTTAGTCATTGATACATTAAATTCACAATAATTCATAAAATTGAGTTAAAATTAAAAAGATGTACTGTAAAAAAAACGAGTGTGATATTGATTTGTATTGAAGTCATTTTCTGCCACCAGATGGCATAATTACATTTGTAAGACGTTGGTGACAGCTCAGTGCATTTTTCTTTTCATATTAAGAGCTATTTAATCTTTAACATGAAGCAACGTGTGACATTCTGCACATTTTTAAAATCGTAAACTACAACTTAACCCCAGCAGTATTACTGCTAAATTTTGACGTGCACGTGTCTGCTGCGTTGCGACTGAAATTCCTCCATTACAGGCTATCCAAGTCGGGGGCGGTCATTAATCACATGTTAAAGGAAGTTTAAATTAACTCAAAATTAGCGAACTAATTTTGACAGCCCTAATAAAAACAGAATAAAATAATGTAAAAGAAAAAAAAAAAAAAGGTAAACAGGCTGAAATTCATGATGACATGTGCCTTTAAGGGGCGTGGCCTAGTGAGTGAGGTCAGGCGATTGCGGAACATAATGGCCCAAACCACTTACTGTTCGGTTGCTTAGCAACCAGCGCCAAATATAGGAACGCCTGTCATCATGTTCCTTGTGACAATTTTCATTTTGTGTTTGTGTGCTTTATTGTTTGTCCTGTTCAGTAAACAAGTGTAACCGAGTGTCGCCCTATCTGAAGCTCACTCATATGTCAAGGTGTGACGATCCTACCTGTTTTCAACGGTCATACCTCTGGTACCAGGATCCCCGAGTTCTCCCGGCAGGCCTCTGTATCCCGGAGGTCCGCGGGCACCCGGGTGGCCGATGGAGCCGGCAACTCCGGGCTGTCCTGGAGGTCCGGAAGGTCCGGGTCGGCCCACCATCCCCGGTGCCAGAGGTCTGCGGAGATTGGCGGCCAGCTGTGCAATTTGATCTGCGGGCCATCAGACAGTCAATTCCCATCTTACATTTCTTTCGAGACTAGAATGAATTTGAATGTGGATCTTCACCATCGATCATGGAGCCACACAACTCTCTGATGTGCTGCTCACTCGCTAGTTTACCCTAAAACACAAGAGCGAGATTTGATTATGGACAAATTGTTTTGTTTGTTAATCTCTCAAATGAAACACTTACAGGTACACCCGTCTTTCCAGCAATCCCAGAAAGACCCTGTTCTCCCTGGAAGCCCATTAATCCGGGTTTTCCCGGGGGCCCTCTTGCCCCAAGTTCTCCTTGTGGCCCCGTGACACCTTTAGGTCCCAGTTCTCCTCGCTTCCCTGCCTGTTTCCAATAAACACTTTAAAATGACTTGCATTTTTACATTAAGTGCTAAGTCAATATAACGACAAAACGAAAAAAAAAAAGAATCTCGGAACATGAAACTCATCAATGCCGTGCTTGTAATCCCACAAATTGTGCTGCACCTTCATGCTACTCATCTCTTCCTTGTGCCATTTAGGCAGTCAATGATGCTGAAGAAACAATGCCTGCCTCTAATTAATCCCATTAAACCTGGAATGTGAGGCAGAAAGTGCAATGACTGCATAAATGACAGCAAGGCAACCGGCAGACCACGAACATAACAGTTATACGCTCTTCACTTTTATTGGGGTGCGAAGGTTGGCTGTAGAAATCCAAATGAATGCAACCCACCTCTCCTTTTTGTCCAACAGGTCCAAAATGGCCCTGTAAATAACAGATAAACAGGATGTAAGTGGCGTTCTAATAATTATACGTGCGACATTTGGCGAGGATACTTACAGGTTCTCCGTTCTCTCCAGGTAAGCCGTCGCTTCCCGCTACTCCCTACATAACAACACGACATCACACAGTCACTCTCATACATCTGCCCTAATAGCACAATAAAACAGGCAGACTAAAACAAGAGTTGAGCTGAGGCTTTGTTAAGCATGACCAGCTTGAACTTGAAAATATGTACCAAGTCTCCTTTCGGTCCCGAAGCTCCAACTGGCCCCTGTGAGGTTGTGGGTGGGGGTGAGGGGGGACAGAACATCAATGAGAGCAATGTGGAGACATTTGTGCAAGAGGGTAGGAGATGAAGTGGGCCGGGGAGGGGTAGGATGCTTTTTTTTTTTTTTTTTTTTTTTTTTTTTTTTTTTGCAGAGGTGGGCAGCAGGTTGTGGGGAAGGGGAAGCGATATAAAGACCATCTTTGTTCAGTCCTTCAGTCAGAACTCCTTTTGGCATTCATATTGATATTTCTAAAGACAAATATTGAGATATATGCTACTGGTGATTTTTGATGTCAGCCGGGGGTATTTGACGGACTCACTCTTTCGCCAAACTGTCCCCGGATTCCTGTTGGACCTGGAAGACCTGGATCCCCCAAAGTTCCTGTGCTGCCCTGCGGGACATGAAAATGGCTGATAATATCCATTCATGTAACAATAACAACAAAAAAACGCTGATGGGGTTTACCTGGAAACCTTTGACCCCTTGAGGTCCTGGGCTGCCCGCAGGTCCAATGCCTCCCTGCAGGAAAAAACACATTGCCTAATAAAGACTGATCACATTGTGATTAAAATATTTCTTAATCAGACGAAGTATGCTATATTGACATAATAATGATATGAGATGTGATTCATATATCAATTGCTATGCTTTTCTCTCATCGCTCAGGGTCTTATGCAAGCACAAAGACCTCTTTGTCTACGGATCTACCGGTATGAATACCTCCTACAGTCTATTTATACTGACTCCACAGCCGCCGACTTCTCAATCTGTAGCAGAGCTGCTTACTAACATTTGATACATTGCCATTCCTCTTTTTAAGGACAGTCACTTTCCACACGTTTAAAATTCATCTTGTCCCAGTATTCAGGCTACACCCTGAACTGCTATAAATAAATAAGATTATAAAGATTCTTCAAGGTTTCCACAATTTGACAATATTACAGAGTGACTTTGAATGTTGTGCATTTGATGGGCGTATGGGCACAGACTTACCGCTACTCCTCTGGGTCCTGCTATGCCTCTCTCTCCTGGTACACCAATGTCACCCTGTGGTTAGACATGAAAGTGTTGCGAAACCAGATGCTGCATTGTTCAAAATGGAATTGAGCAACACGTCGGAGAGATTCAGGATCTGCCCACCAGATACATACAGGAATACCTGGCTCTCCAGAAGGTCCCGTCTCCCCAGACTTTCCCTGATCGCCCTGAGGAGAGAGAGAGATGTTTTGCATAGTTCTTCCTAATACTTACATTTCGGAGGCTTGCATTTGTATTTCAAGCTTACAACTTCTCCTTTGGATCCTTTGCTACCAGCCTTTCCTGGTAGACCCTGTGGAGCAAAACACATTCACGGTGAATTTGTTTTAGGCATATGGTATGTTCAAGAGGACGCACAACCAAGTCTAATTGCAACTTACAGGAAGTCCATTTGGTCCTTTTTCTCCAACTACCCCATGGCGTCCAGCATCACCCTAACCAAACACACAAACTGTGACTGTAAGATCAGTCATAAGTAATCAGACTGTGGCTCGCTGGTCTCTGTCAAGAGGCCAAAACTGTCAAATTTACCTTCTCGCCATCCATTCCTGGTGTGCCATCTTTGCCATCTCTGCCAGGAATTCCCTGTGAGGCGATCAGACAGACTTAACAATTCCTTTGCTGTGTTTTTATGGATCATGTAAAAATGCATTTTCATCAGGTGGTCACTTACGGGCTCCCCTTTGGGTCCAGCGCCACCAACAGCTCCTTTCAGACCAATTGTACCCTGTTCAAAGCACATATGCATGTTTAACACATTCAGTGCCATTGACGGCGATAGACGTCAAAAATCCATTTGAACTGGTCTGGCAGTGAAGGAGTTCATATATGATAAATGAAGATCTTCCAAACTCCAAATCCTTGACTCACAATTTCTCCTTTGGGACCTCTGAAACCTTGCGGACCCCTTTCTCCAGTATCACCCTGGATGAATCAGAAGAAACACAAACAGCTATTTATTGATGGGACCAGAGTTTAATTGTGGCTGTGGAATATGACCCAAACGTTATCTCATTTTCTTCCAAGCGTTTCAGATATAAAGAGAGACTCACTGTCTTTCCAATGATGCCGACGATGCCAGGTTTGCCCCTGAACCCTGGCAGACCCTACACACAAACAAGAGAATTATAGCAGAGGACATACACGTTTTTCCCAGTGAAGTTGAATCAGTTCCGTTTTCTTACTCTGTCTCCCACGGATCCCATCGGACCCGGCACACCTCTTAGACCGCGTGGGCCCTGGAAAATATCCAAGCAACATGCTGAGACAGTCGTTGACAAAGAGTCCTGTAAAAATTGCGATTTTGAAATGACCTCACCTGCAGGCCAACTGTGCCTGGAAAACCTGGCGGACCAGGAGGACCGGCGTCACCCTAAAGACAAACCAGACACTTAAAACAACAAGTCGGAATCATCTTTAACTGCCAAAAACGTTTAATAACGATGACTAAAATCATGATGTATAACGCCATAAACGTTAAATGACGGCAACTACTTTTTTTTTTTTTTTTAATCAATGGAAAGTGCAGCGCTGCATGGTCAATGAGTTGTGGAATCAAAAACACCCAATAACTATGGCCAGCAGATGGCAGCATTGTATCTCTTTTCAATGGGCTGCTGGTGTATGGAATTAAAAAGAAACATGACGGAATCTAATGAAATCTGATGAAATAGAACGTTTTCAAGGATGATGTGAATAATAATCAAAGCCTTTGTCACATTAAACCTAATCCACAGAGCGTCACTAAACAAAAAATATTAGTGTCAAAGTCACTGTTGTGGAGAAAATGTATCTTTTCGCAAAAAGTTTGTTTTCTCCTTATCTTTTCAATTTTCGCTCAATGTCACTCATATTACCTATTTTCAAATGGTGATTATTACTCATGAACGAAATAAGGTAGAAACATACTTTTTTTTCTAATGAAAGAATGGAATGCGAGCTTTCAGTTGCTACTCACATTGCATACGTGGTAAAAGCACACAATATTCTGTTTGCCTTGAAAGATGAGTTAAAATACTCAAAATCGTCTGGCACTGTGGGGGTTGTTTTTTGATAACGCGTGGCAGTAAAAGAGTTTGGACAGTTGTGCCATATATCATACCTTCTCTCCATTTTTCCCAACTTCTCCCTTGTCTCCTTTATGGCCTGTGTGACCCTATAAGAATACTCACAACATTAAGTGACAGGCGATTGATTATAGGGAGTTGCAATTGCACTCATAAATAGTCACCTTAAATCCTGGCATCCCTGGAGGTCCAGGTGGTCCAGGGGGGCAAATGGCGGGACACTGTATACAAAAACCACTAATGAACTCGCTCTTTATGCAGCTCATTCAGGTGCATGCATCATTGCATACTCACCAGAAGGTCACCAGTGAGATCGTGAAGAGTACCAGGAAGACCCTGGAAAAGCAAGACTTGTTGTTTTCATGCAACATAAATAATGATGCAACAGTATTATGATAGCAGCACTATTTTTGACTGCACTTACAGGTGGCCCATCAGGACCAGGAGGTCCGGGAAGCCCTGGAAGACCCTCAGCACCCTGGTAAGATAAAAGGACATTCCAGTCACCTTCGATGTCTCATCTTGTCTCGCATGTGTCGTAATGTGGAACACTCTCCAATGTTTCACATATGTAAAGATTGAGTGGATGACGCTCCACCCCGATGACGGCAGGAGCTCAAATTGAGGATATCAGACAGAAACTCACCACAGCACCCTGAGGTCCGACTCCACCTGGCAACCCGTTGGTCCCGGGTAAACCCTACAAACAAAACACATTATATGTGGCTTCTATCAAAAGAGGACAGGCAGTGAGTATATTCTTCCACGATTGAAACAAATACATTCTTGGACATAACAAAAGTATTAAAATGTTTTTAACTTACGGAAGCTCCTGATCTCCCTCTGCCCTACGGGAAATACAATAAGTATTACCGGCACAAATTCTGTTTTAAATCGTGTCAGTCAGGGCAATGCTGGTGGAGTTTGATGTTATGTTGGGGTACTTACAGCAGGTCCAGGTGGGCCGGGAGGTCCGGGGTCTCCCTGCGGAGGGAGAAGCAAAAAAGTGTGATCATCTGAATCAGTCACTTGAAATTGTGCAATGCGGCATTTATGACCAAATAAAGTAGTTTATTCTGAAGTCTTAACACAATATGAAAATATGGCTGATGCTTTGCTGTGATAGGGGTGTCAAAGTAAAAGCATTAACTTTGGAGATGAATTTCAATTTTCTGTGGCAGCTGACCTTCACTCACTTTACTTGCAGCCAATTCAGATTGGCATGAAGACAGACTTTTATGTAGTTTTAATTTTAAAAGTTGTTCAATGGCTCTTTGGAGAAATTAAAAATAATTTACACATTTTGCTAAGCCAAATTTAAGTACCATATTAGTTGTACGGCATTAACTTTGACAGCGCTACAAAATATACTTTGTATTTGATGATTGCACATTAATTCCCAGATTTTACTTAAGTAAATAACTGTTGCAACCTTCACATAATATACTAGTTGAAAATGTGATTAATTATGGCAAAAGTGTGTGATTAATTTGTTAAAAAAAATAATCACTTGTAACTTTGGAAAATTTAAGATAAACTTCTCTAACATGACTGTATAATTCCTGTATCAAATTACTGTATGCCAGTATTGATCCTAACCCGAATATTGACTGCATGTAAACGTAGGCATGTAAACATAGGCAATGATTGGGGTAATTGTATTACCCCACATCATTCGACATCTATTGCAAAAAAAAAAAAAGACCTCACCCCCACACAATAAATTTTGTAGAGTACATTTTACTCTAAAAATACTCTATTTGGTCCCACTCTAAAGAGAGTAAAATTTACATATAGAAATGAGTAAAATATTCAGCATAAATTGTATTCAAAGCATGTTTTACTGTGCACAAGAGAATTGGCCTATCCTATAACAAAAACCTAGTAAAATTTTTCCACTCAGAAATTTTAAGTACATTTTAGAAGGATTTTTTTCTTGGTATATTTTAGTAGTTTATTAAAAAAAAAAAAAAAAGCAAACAAACTCACGACCTTCATTTTGGAAGATGACCACTCTACCACCTGAGTTATGCCACTCCCACTGCTTGCTAATATCCATAATGAGACCATCGTTTTTGGTCTTGGAGGTACGAAGATTCCAGCTGACACAAGTGATATACTAAAACACAGTAGGAGCGGCATTGCTCAGGTGGCACACTGGCTGTCCGCCGACCTGAAGTTTGTGGGTTTGTTCCTCAACTCTTGAGTGACTTTACTTTAAAAAATAACTCAATAAATTTGCAAAATTTGGTTGAAATGTCTCCCTGCAATATTTACTCAGTGAAAAATCTTTAATAGTTGTCTCTAAAATCTCTACAATTTTATTTTTTAGGCAAATTCTCTCGTACAAAGTGAAAATATTTTGAGTAAAATTTACTCTGAATATTTTACACTCTTCCAAGTATAAATTTTACTCTGTTTAGAGTGGGACGAAATAGACTCTTTAAATAGAGTAAAATGTAGTGTACAAAATTGACTGTGCTCCCCCAACCTCTTCTTACTGTTTTTTTATTTTTTATTTAACCCCCTAACATCTGTATTTGGAAAGGCAAGAGTCCAAATAATCGCAAAGATGTTAACACTTCGCTTCACTGCATTCCTCGCAAACAGATGCGATGTGACTTCAGTTGCTCTCTTGTTTTGTGATGAGTCAGAGCACTATATTTGCGTGCAGTAATCAGCGTGCTCTACTGTTTTGCTAATGCACAATGTGCATAATGTGGCAGCAATGAGCAACTGGGGACAAGCGTCCTCATTAGGGTTTACTAATTAGCTAGATTACTGGGGGAGGTTGAATCTTTGAAAGAAGATTTGGAGCATTTTACTTCAATATCATTTCTTTTACATTCATAATGCGTGTGGGTGTCATTATAAAATGTGGAAAACAAATATAGGTTTGTCACCCTCAGAACGATGGGGGAGGAATTCACATTCCGGGATGGATTAGAGAAATAAAGCTGATTCTGACCCCTCATTAAAAGTGTTCAGACCACAAGGCTGAGCCCACTTGACAAATCTCGCTTGACGGAGGTCATGCAGGCACCATACCTTCATCCTCATATAACCTGCAGATATAGCTGAATTCATCTTCCCTAAACGTATCAACAGCACACAAGACAGACTTACCGCCTCTCCTGCCGGTCCGTCCTTCCCATGGGGACCATCAGGACCTGTCAGACCCTGAAGAAAAGATGGATTTCATCACTTTGCATATTCTGTTGGGATAGCAGACATTCTTGAGAAAAAGAAGACTGATTCTGATTCATGCCAGAAAGAAAAATGTAAAGGATTCATTCTGAGAGAACAACACAGGTGGTGTGCTGATTTGAGGCACTTGACTTACATCCACCCCCGGAAGTCCTGGCAAGCCTGGTTTTCCTGCGACTCCTGGTATTCCTGCTTTTCCTTTGGGGCCCTGCAACAAATAGAGCATCAGCAAATATCTAAATATACATTGAATGTTTAGTTGAAGACTTGGGGGCCATGCACTGTAAAAACAAATAATTATTGTTATTATTTTTTGCTTGGTGAAATAGGGTAGTCAGTAGGGATGTCACAATAAGGGCAATATTGTGATATCGTGATATTAAAACTGCCACAATATCGTCGTCGTCATGTTCACAATATTTAAAAGGAACACAACTGTTAAAAAAGTCAGGTTGATTTCCATTTGTGCAGTTCTAGCACCCTCTAGTGTCTAGTTTATTAGTGCAATTTAATTTTCATTAGGGATGTTTTGGCCTTCTATGTTTAAAATCTATGCTAATAGTCAGATGAGGGGAACCTAATGTGCTTGTGAAACGATAATGTGTGCTTGCATTACCAAGCAAGTGCCTCAATATTGTTATTAGCGATTGTAGATGGTTTATATGCATTTCTATTATGTACAAAAGCACAATATTGTGCTTTTTTTTTTAGTATGAGCTCTCTTTTTTACAATATTGTGATCTTTTTGAAATATCGCCACAATATTGTGATAATTAACGTATCGCGATCTTCATATCGTGATATCGTATCGTGATGTTTGGATATCGTTACATCCCTTGTAGTCAGTCTGTCAAATTTGTTTTCTTTTGAAAACATTTCATTGGTGGTAAGATGAAAGGTAGGCTGGACTATTAATTAAGAGAGAAATTCAAAATAATAATAGAATAGCAGTATGGGAAAACACGTTATCAACACAGTATTATGTGTTTGTTTGTTTTTGCATGTTATCCCCTTTAGGGTCCCAGTTTGAGCTGGAGATTAATCCAACTGATTTGGGGGGAGCGACACACAGGTTGGAGGGATAGCGGAGGGGTACTGGTTGCCAGTCAACTACAAAGCGCACAGTTACAAGCATTCACACGAGATGGACCAATCTCACTTTTTTCAGGGCCTATACGATGCCAATTCTTAGTAGTCATAACCAATATTTGGCGCTGTTACTCATTTTCAGTTAAAAAAAACAAAAAAAACAAAAAAAACTGTGGTCTTTTTTTCTTTTTTTTTAAATAAATACAAATGCAAATCTTGACTTTGTTGAAAACACTTAAAGCATGGTTATTGAATAATTTCTCAGACTTTTCAAAATGTAGTTTTTTATTTATTTATTTTTTATCTTAGACAATAAAATGTTCACTGCGATTGGGTGGCAACCAGTTCAGGGTGTACCCCGCCTACTTCCCGAAGCCAGCTGGGATAGGCTCCAGCACCCCCGGCATCTTAAAAAGTTGGAAGTTAAAAATGGAAACTTAAACAAGTAAATACCATAACCCAAAATTAAAAAATATCTGAAATCTTAAACTTTCACATTTCTTTGTTTTAATGTTGAACAAAAAGAAATGGTTCAGAAGGTTTCCAGGGTCATCAGCATCTCTTATAAAGTTAACTGAAAATTTAAATAAATAGTTCCCTGAGATTAAAATGGTCTTACAGTTACATTTTATCGTTCGTCAGATTTTAAAAAATAAAATAAAAAAAAAGGCCAGTACCGATATTGATAACTGGCCTGGCCGATTGTCCGTCTATCCCTAATTCACACACATGACCACACTGATGGACATGGCATGTTTGTGGAATCCCACACAAGCAAGTGATAAACATGCAAACTGTGAGGCACTACACATTTAATAACAACATTATTAAAATACTCACTGCTTTCCCCGCCATTCCAGGAGGTCCGGGCTTGCCCTGTAATTAGCAGACATATCAAGGATACAGTATATGTATGCATTTCATTACTTTTTTCCCTTTGGGAAAAAAAAAAAAAAAACATCACAGGGAATGTATGATACGTTTCTACATGGCTTTGGGGGAAGAACAAACAAAGCTAAAATGGTCACATGATCAAACCCCTCCGCTGGTTTTGATGGAGGGGACTGAAGGTGCAGGGAGGAGGTGTGAGGTGAAACTCTGGCTAGTCGCACACAGCTGGGGAATGCATGAATAGATCCTCTGTGTGCCTTCACCCCACTGCTGGAACGAAAATATCTCCAAATAAAATATTCTCACTTTGCCTTACAAGGGCACATTCACATAATTTGTGCCAATAATCATAGTGTACAGTACTGTCCACAAGGGAAGGTAATCGAGAACTTTACAAAATGGGGCAACTGTAAATAATAACTCATACAAACTATTAGATAAGTTGTCCATCAAGTAAGTAGATGCACACCAAACCTTGATTGCTCTTGCCTGCCATTATTGGCATGAAATAATTGTGGGTGGGGATGTGGGAGGGGCCACAGTGACAAAATCTTTAAGAGACCAAGAATGCACGTCTTTATCCTGCAAACGTGAAAAACGTTTTCTAATATAGGCCCTATATGTTTTGAATGTTTAGGAATCCTGTCTCGAAGCCGACATGAACCTGCTAAAAATCCACCATGTTTTTCATTTGCTCACAGGGGCCGATGACTGTTAGAGACAAAGGTCAACTCACATCAATGCCGTCCCGTCCAGGGGGCCCTGGCGGCCCTACTGCCCCAGTGGCTCCTCGTGGCCCAGGCCTCTGCAATGCAAGATAAACGGAGCATCATACAAGGTGTCACCATGCAGCACAATTCATTTTCAAGTAATAAAAAGTTGATGTAACTTTAGTGCCATCGTTGTGCAAGAGAAACAAGACATAAATGCACTTTAAAACACTAAACAATGCAGTCAGGAAAGATTAAATGAGAAAAAAACATTGAATCCATGAATTCAGTGTGGATTTGTCCACTGAGCTTGTGTGTTGGTCTGAGTGAACAGAGGTGGCATTGTGTGCACGCCACACAATCTGTACATTCCACAGGTTGAAGAAAAACACGAACAAAATCTGGCAACTGCACCAGAACCACCATATCACATTCATGCAATCAATGCAGGGATGTCCAAACTTTTTCCTCTGAGGGCCACATCCAAAAAAATCGAAGGATGCAAGGGCTGCTTTAAAAATTTTCAACTTTAGTTCATTAAATTGCACCATAATCAGTCAAGCAATTGTCTATTGTTTATATATTGCAGTTACTTTGAAAACATATATTGTAAAATGAGATGAGATAAATATTTTAAATAACATTTTTAAAGCAGTTAATTAATTAATCTAATAGGTTCACAATTCGGAGAAACAATTTTTGCGTCTAAAAATTAATTACCAACTATTAACCTCAGTGTTAGGAAGATAAATGTTCCCATTTTTCTTGTCAATAGTTCAATTGTATCTTTTCATAGAAAATCTAAAATGATTTAAATATTAGCAGTGGTAGTCTCCACCAACTATACAAATAGAGTTTTTTTTTTTTATCATATGCCGCGGGCCACTGAAAAATGGTTGGCATGCCACAAATGGCCCCTAGGCCATAGTTTGGACACACCTGAATTAATGTATACTTACTTTAAATATAATAATAATGTCAAATTCATGGTCAGGGGGATAAGATCTGGCACATCACATCATTTTATGTCACTCAAAAAACTGTGTATTCCATATCTCATAGGAAATGGATGTGTTCCTTTCATTATGAATTGCATTCATTTCAAATTTTAACTGATTTCACAAGAACATATTTCCCCACCAAATCATCATCATGGTCATCTTGATTCAAATACATTATTTCAAACATAATTTGTTGTTAAAATACAGATGTAACAATCAAATGCAGGGGCAATGTGCATAAATAATAATATGAGGTGATTAGGCTGCACACTTGCCACATAGGGAACCTAACTACGCTGCACAAAAAGACCGAGTGACTGGGAGTAAATAACACACCGTTTTCATGTTGGTTACTAACACCTCCATAACAGGCTTCTTAGGAAAAATGACAGCTGTTGCTTATCAATGGACCACTGATGAAAGCCTACCTGGCCAGAAGAGGATGTCAAAAGCTGGCACAGTAAAAGCACCCATAGAGCCGAGAAGGTCGTCATGCCTCCCAGCTCACTTCCCAGCTCAGCTTTCACGCGGAAAAAAAAGGTCCAAACCAAGTCGCCGGTCCTGGCTCGCTCACCCCCCCAAAGGAGTCCAACCGAACCTTCGTTCCCTTGAACGCGCGCAGCTCCTGAATAACGTCCCTGAATAGCTTCCAGATAAACCCGAACCTCCAGAAAGTAGGAAGGGGCTGAACTCAGTCTGGACTCGAGTTGCCGCGGGTGAGGGGGGTGAGGAAGAATTGGCACTTTACACCTGACGAGGAGTACGGAGAAAGTCCAACAGCGATAGTTGGGACTATTTGTCGAGTGGGCGGAGCCAAAGGGTTGCGCTTTGACCAACCACAAGACAGATTTGCAGTGATTGACATCTTCAACACAGCGCTTTTGTTTCCGCGTTATTTCTCCATCACCGCTATTTTCAAGTCAGAAGATAAACTTATATTGTTCTTGATCAGTCTTGGCAAGCTGGCAGAAAAACATGAAGACAAAATTTTTTTTTAAAAAGAAAAGAAAAACACTAACACACCATGGAAAAGTCATCAAAAAAGTGGAGAAATGTGGCACAACTAACCGACCCCAAAATCATGGTTCGTGCTCACAACCATTTAACACTGGTTTGAATGAACTTGGTTGAGACAGCCACGCGCCCTCAGTTATCTACACAAAACTTTCAATTAATCTTGTGATTTAAATGATCATACCATAAATAATGAATTGATGCAGAAAATGAAAAATCCCAAGGGCTCATACTTTTTCCACCCATTGGACACTTCCATTACATTATGATTGTTTAATATCCCATCTGTTGTGGTAACAGAAACAAACTTAATACCCCTGTGGAGATTTGAGTGAGTCGGGTACCAAAGAGGAACAGCTTGCCATGTGCATCATTGTAAAATAAATTGATTAATACTCTGACATTAGAAATGCTGCTGAATTTGTTAAATTTCATCTGCAGCTCTGAGTTAAATATTTTGTCCACAATATTTTAGCCACATAGAAATAGCAGTTCTTATCAATGTGTCAGAAAATGTGTTTATTCAGCTCTTAGACAGGTTTTCAGTTGGAGAAGTCACATAGAAAGAACACAAATTGTATTTTAATGACATTTTAAATCAATCATATCCACAACTTAAGTGCAAGTGCTGAGGGGAAAAAGAACAAGCACTCTGGCAAACAGATTCCAAAATACAAAGAATCAAAATACCGATTTGAGCTAAGCTTTACCAATTCTGATGCAAAGACAAACACATATTCTCAATACAATCAAGCAGTCCATCACATTTTTTGGCAAGACTTGTCCAAAATTCAAATTCGCACAATTGTGAAAGCTGACAATAATACTAAAGGATAACATTGGTGGCAATCAGTCAAAGAATGTGTGGGTTCAGCATTAACACAAAAATGGCCTGCAGCAAAAGGAAACACAAAACTTGAATTCTTCAGTGCAAAAACATCTCAGAATGATTCAAAAAAAGGTGTAGAGCATTTTGTTCATTTAAATTATTAGTACTTTATATATTCTGTAAAGAAATTAAATGAACCTAGGAAAGTCATTTTACTTTCTACATAAATTCCTTGTCTTTCAACTTATGCTCTATTTTCACGGTTACAAAGTAGGTCAACTTTGTGAGCCACATTAGGTACACATGCAAAATCCAATCATATCCAAGACAAGAACTACATAAACAATTCTACCTTTACAAAGATCATGATGCTCGTCTTTGACAAAGAGGTCTTCCTTGAACAAATATGCGTAGCACTGTGGTTGTAATTCACACTGGTGTAAACTTGTGCTGCATCAAGCATGTCACGTTCTAATACAGGGATGATGTGAGTGTTCCCAATCCTGAAAGAGACATTAACTGAAGCAATGCACGCCTCCCTAACATTTGTTTGAACAGGGGCAATTGTGAACCCAAGTTCAATGTATTTTGCCGCTCTGGTGGCAAAATAAGGTCAACACATTACAAGAACAGTGCACTTACCACATGTATTGTCTGATAGCATTATCATATTTGCAAAGGCATATTTTTTTTTTTTTTTTTGCAGTGGTACCCATGTCGTGGCAATTTGTATTTTAATCACATCAGTCTAACAGGGGGAAAAAAAACCCCACAGAAACTGCACATTTAACTGGTCACCATTTCAGTGTCTACCTGCCAAATATGTCATGAAAACGTCATTCATGCAGTGCATTCAAACTCAAGTGAGGCTTTCTGTACTTGGTCCGACTAGACTCTGGCTGTGTTCACACTCGTCGTCCTATATGCCGGTCCAGGTGACACATGCTGCACACATTTGTGCCACTTCACTAGTGCTCACACAAGCATTTCCCCTCCGCTGACCTGACCCCCCCAAAAAAATACATTATGTTGTGAACCGATTGGACTGGATAGTCACAAAACACAAAAAATTCAGTTTGCTTGGTTGAACATATTTTACATTTAGCTATTTCTACCAGCTGTAACGTGTCACGAAAGGCTCATTAAACATTTTTACATAGCACCGTTACAATTGGAGTGTGAACGCAGCCTCAAGATTAAAGAATAATTCAACTTTTGCAGGACTTGAGAGTGACAGTCTCTAAATGGAATGGTGATCTGTAAACGACCCTGGAAATCTGCCAGATTCCAAAATGTACAGTGACTGTGGTCATAGCGTTTTCACTCAACATTGAACAATCCCAGCAGCTCCAATTCAGTGAAGAGTTGGGCCTTAAGTAATAACTATTCATGTATTACCAACGTTTGGGTCTAAATTAGAAGGGTTTGACTCCATGTCGACATCCTCCACCTTCTCGGTTGTCAGGTCATCCCGTGTTTCACGGGCACGACCATTTGCGTGCAACCCTTTGTCCTCTTTGTCTGGCACTTGAGTAAAATCAGTCCTGGGGATCTTTTCCTCCCTCCCTGATGACAGGCAAGGTGAGTGTTTTGAAGTCTTAAGGGGCGTTTGAGCAGGCGAGCTCATTTGGCCGGGGGCTGTGTCACTGCCAGCCTGGCCGGTACTCACGTCTGCAGTGGAGCCATTGGTCTGCATGAGCGAGTTATCTTCCCTCTTCTTTTTGGGTGGCTTCTCTGTGCTCATATCTTCGTCTGTTTGCATGACACTGTCCGGTTCTTGAATGGCGTCCGGTGAGCAGTTTGTAGGTTTGGACTTGATGTCTGCACTGGGCTCAGCTTTGACGCTCTCAGTGTCAGGAGTGGGTGACTGATCCATTTCATCAATTGAGTCAGTGCTGTTCCCTAAACTGTTGTGGTTGGACAAAGAATTGCCATTTCCAACAGTCATTTCATCTGCTTTTGGGTGAGGGGACGTCTCAAGTTGTTTGATTTGGTCTCTATTTGTTTCATTTTGTTTCTGTGCCTTGCCAGTATGATCCAGCTCCTCCTCCTTGAGGTGAACTTTTTCTCCATCTTTGCTTTTAGCACTTGAGCAGATGTCATCCTTACCTTCTCCATTTCCAATAGCTTCCGATCGTTTCTCTGCCTTCCTGAACTGTTTCTGTATCTTTCTGGGACACCACACAAATTTATCCTTTGGCTCAAAGTGAAGGTAGGCGAAGCGCACTAGCTCTTGGCGCTTTTGTTTATCCAGAACCGCAAACAGAAAATAGTCTAGTACGCTGCGTTTAACACTGCTGAGGTTCTTCTTGACCAAAGTCTCTTCGAGGAAGAAATGCACGAGGGGGGCCTGATAGTGCTCAAAGCCCAGCTCGCCCAGGCTCTTCAGGATGCGTGTGATGCGCAGGTTGTTGTGCATGTTCCTGTTGGAGATGAGACCGTTGAAACTGAAATGAGCACTCAGAGTTCATATGAGGCCATTTGCGTGACATGACAATATTAGATGCTTTACCGCTCAAGGTTCCCGAAGCGCTCTTTCCAATTCTCTGCCCGCGTCACCTCGCCAATCTCTTTGTTAACCAGGCGGATACCATAGAAACCCAACATGAGTTCATAAGACTCCACGAGTCTCCTTTTGGCATCCTCATTTCTCTTAAAGGCCTGCGGAGCAACAAATACACATGAGTTAAAGTTTAAGTGATGTGGGAGTCTTCACCGTCAACTATGAGACACGCACCTCAATCTCCTTCTTGGTGAGTTCAGAAGCCATGTAGTTGACGCCTGGTTCCCGGAGAGGGAACAGCCTGATGAAAGCAGAAAGAAGATATCACGTGCTCAACATTTATGAGTGCAACCTAGAGTGGTTCTCAACCTTTTTTCAGTGTTGTGCCCCCTGAGAAGAATTTTTTTCAACCAAGTACCCTCTAACCAGTGAAAAACATTTTTGGTTGGGGGAGGGGGAGTGTGGTGCCCTCACTGTTTGATTTATTCAATTTGGAACATCATTTGTACAGCGGTCTCTCAAACTATTTGGAGATCAAAAGGCTAAAAAAAACTTTTTTAAGGGAAATAATTCAGTTCCAAATATCGATTTGTGCAAATTATCACCCCCATTAAATGTCCTCCTTTGTGATCATAGTAAAGATCTCAAAAATAAATCATTAAATAAATAAATACATAAATGAATGAATAAATAAATAATCAAAATTTCAAAAGATTTACAGGTGATACGCTAGCAAGTGAAAGCATGCTACCATATGTTTTGAGCTAGCGTATGTGTAACCATTAGCATGTCCACTTCCCAGCGCAGAGGACGTGAGATCGAGTCCGGGCTTCGGCCTTCCTGGGTGGAGCTTGCATGTTCTCCCCGTGCTTGTGTGGGTTTTCTCCGGGTACTCCAGATTCCTCCCACATTCCAAAGATATGCTTGGCGGGTTAATTGAACGCTCTAAATTGTCCGTAGGTGTGATTGTGAGTGGTTGTTCGTCTATGTGTGCCCTGCAATTGGCTGGCAACCAATTTAGGGTGTAATCCACCTACTGCCCAAAGCCAGATGGGATAGGCTCCAGCACTCCTGACCCTTGTGGGGAAAAGCGGCTCAGAAAATGGATGGATGTTTAACCGTGCCTGCGCCCAATAGTGCGGTGCGCCTAGTGTGTTAAATACAGAAATAGCACCCATAAATGAGACTGCGCATTGTAACATGGTGTGCCTTATGGTCGTGAAAATACAGTAGTAGTAGTAGTAGTAGTAGTAGACTAGTCATGGTAACTAATGTGTTACACATCACTACTTTAGTATGCGGCATAAGCCACCAAAGGATTTACTATTTACAGCACCAAAATTCACAAAATGCCACCATGATTCTACCTTTGGTCACAATGCGATATGGGATTCTAGTTAAAGTTAAGCCATTTTTAACTAACAAGAAAAACCTTTTCATATTTAGAAGTGCAAGCTCGAAATCCAACAGGAACTCGACCCCTGCTGTCAAAACGATTAGGGAACAGAGATTCTGGGTGCCAGTATTAACTCTAATTTTAATATAAACAAGTCACACATGAGTATAAGTCTCATGACCAGCCAAACTTACCAGCCCTAGTATAAACATCGGCAAATGTTGCAATGCTTTGACTACTTTGTGTTTGTATATACACACACACACACATCTGCACTGAGCAAACTAATTGGCAATGAAAAAAATGCACATACCACTGAATGTACGAATGGACCCTCTCCAACCTTTTGTAGTCATTTTTCCATTCTTTGAGGAAGGATTCAATGTAGACCTCTGTATCATGTAAGACCAAAGAAAAAACATGTCAGGATCATTCCACCTTTCACCAGGATATTGTTTGATTTAAGTATCATACCATCAGGTGCAGAGGGGAATTTATTGAGGTAGAACTGCAAGTTGTTCATTTTGTCCTCTGAACACTCATCATCTGCAAGGTTCTGACAGAGGAAAAGAATCGCACAACTTGAGTTCCACACAGAGTCAGATGTTTGGAGTGTTCAGTAACTGTTGAGCACTTACAGGGTAACCTCTTCTGTAGTTTTGCATGTCCTTTGCTGCCCTCATGTTTCTGGGCGGGTGATGCCGCTGTGAAACACCATTGGGGAGTCAATAAAACCACATCAAACATTTAACTAACATGGAAAAAATAAATAAATCGGGGGGAAGGTGAAGGGGCATGTTTTAAATAGGCATTAGGCAGTGTCCCCCCCCCACCATGACCAGCAACTCTCCTGCTAGAGTTATTGCACCGTGAACGACTGATTGTTCAATCTCTGTTGCAATATATTCTTAGCCTGGTGTGAACTGCTATTTTGCCTTGATAAAAGTAGGTTGGCCGTGAATGTTATTTTAGCGTCATGTATAGGCTGCTGGGAAATGGTTATTATGCTTAGCATAAGTTTTCATTTTGTTTTACAGTACTGTACCTCTCGCCAGGCCATCGTAAGATAGTAGGGAGGATTTTACGGAACACACGTAGCAAAATAATAATCATCGTCATCATTAGAATAACGATTCAATTCTTCAATAAACATGTGAAACAAAAGGGCTCGTTTGAGACTTCCGACTGGCTTCAATAAACAAATAAAATTAAGATGTAAATAAGTATTTGAACCCGTGACTAGCTCCTTCGAGGTGAGCGCTCTACCCACTACTATAGCATTTTTTGTACTTGTAGTTTTCGTGCAATTCACGGCAAAATAATGCTAGTTTGCGACTTGCCGGTCATGGTAGAAATAACCACTGCGTTTTAAATAAGTTAGAACTTCTTCCTAATTCTAATATACACTCTGAAACCATCAACCGGTAGTACGCGGCACATTTATTAAGCATTAATTTTTTTTATTGAAGCATTTCAATTTCTTTGTGTTTTGAATCACATTAACTAAATGAAACGCTCAACCAATCAAATAATGCACTTAATTTTCGAGTCAGATGCTACGACAGTTACCCATCGTCTTTTTCTTCTCTAGCGTAGCTATGTAAAACAAATACCGCCACATGCATCCCAAAACGATTCAAGTACTGGTACTGTATCCTCACCGACACAAGACGACACAAGGGAGTAAACTAGTACGCTAGCCTAAGTAGCCAGCTAGCCTAGCCTAACTAGCTAACTGGTAGCTAATATTTGCGTTGCACCAAATGCAGCAGCAACAACAACGTCTAGCCAAGTAACCAGATAAACGCCACGGCCTTACAATGACAAGTCAGACTTTAAATTTGAGTTTAGACAACCACTAACCGACACAAGAGTCCTCGACCGACGAGGTTGATCATCTCCGGTCGGGTCCTCTCCGTCACTCTCTGTGTCCCACGTCGAGTCGTACTCACACACACAGTCGTCCTCCATAATTCCCCAAACGACAAAAGCCACCTAAAGCTAGCCGAGCTTGCTTTCCGACAGAGACGTGCATGGATCCAGCTACACTGACAAGTTCACTCAGGTTAGCCGAGGACAGCCCGTAACATGAACAGCCTCTCCCCGTAGGCCACCATCGCCTCTCTCCTTCACTCTCGGCGTTGATGACGCCTTCCCTCAGGTGCTCGAGTGGGCGTTTTAGTCGTCACGACGCCCGCTCACAAGCTTTAAAATACACTTCGCTTCGCAATTTCAATGTTCATTTCCATTTCCCACCGTGAATTCCCTATCATTTTTTTAAGGTTGAGGAGGAGAGGGACGATTAATGTTTAACTCGATGTGGTGGTCATACATTTTAATGTAGATTAATTGATTTACATACATGAATCCAGCATAATTGATTTACACATATGAATTCACTCAATCGAGCAAACAATTTTTTTTAAATAAATATAATTTCCCTCTGATAAATATGAACTCAAGTCATCTTTATTAATGTAGCGCTTTCAATTAAAAGCAGTAAAAAATGTTTAAAAAAAAAATATCACAATATTTTGTTGTTGATAATGTCATCCTCAGCTTTGTTTGAATAAAGAGTTACATAACACTAAATCAACTTTTATTTTTTATTTTTTTGCTTTTAAAATGTAAAAGGGATTCTAGTCTACTAGTGCTGTCTACATGCCCTGATCATTATTTTGACATGTTAGTGTATGTTTATTGAAAGCTTGAATTTGGGGCAAAAACCATGTGTTTGGTACCATCTTAAGGTTAAACATTGGGATAAACACAATTAACCTGTTTGTCCTCTCATTACACGAGAAGTCATAGTTACTACATCACTTGTAAATTGTGACATGTCTCGTACATGCCTAGCGTTTTGCAAACATCTTTATACCCATTTTCAGGTTAGTGATTTATTAGTATAGCATTTGGTTAGTTTATTTAGCATAGCTTGTCGTAGTATAGACATTATTTACATTGTAGTTTTCACTGCTGCTATCAATCGCAGCCAAACCATGCCCAACGCTCAATTTGCAAGGTAACATCCACTTTGAGCGCCGTTTTAGTGAAGGGTGGAGCAAGAGTCTAATTTCTTGTTGAGTTACGCTTTCATGGAATCAATGTCACGTTTGGCGTGAGTGGTTGAGGGATGGTGGACCCAAATATAGGGAAGCACAGCAGTGAGACAGGAATCAAGTGTAATATGTAAAACTTTAATGGAATACAGAAGAAAGAGTTGAGCAGACAACCATGACTTGACGAGTGTGGACAGCACGTAACTGGCCTTGATGTAACTGGACTGGGCTCGACATGATGCGGCGATCGACATAGCATGGCTTGACTGGACAGGTTGTCATGACTGGACAGGTCGCTGTGACTGGCCAGGACGTGACTGGACTGGTTGCCGTGGCTGGACTGATGACTTGACCTGTCTGGCTGTGGCTTGGCTAGAAGATGTAGCAGGACAAAATACTATACGCCCTACAACAACAATGCACCAACACTGACTGAACAAACACAGGAGACTACATAGGCTCTGTTCAAAAAGAAGCAAAGCCTGCTTCGTCCCTCAAACAAATCTTGTACAGACAGAAACATTTCAAGACATGTGAGTGTCCAAAAGAAGACACTGAGGACGTTTAACAGCTCTAATATATATCCCAAGAGTGGAATGGTGCTGTAGCACAGCCACAGGGAGTTAACGGAACACGTAGAAGAAGAATCAGCGAAGAAGACGAACCACTGATTTGATCCAAGACTTTTGAAGCCACGAGGCCGCCATATTGCTCCTCCCAAGAAACGTTTCCCGGCATAGGCATACGATCCTAAATATTTACAGTATCGAAATTGGAGAACATTTGAGACAGTACTTAGTAAATACCTGAAGTGTCATATAATCCAGACCTATAATGTAATCCTTTCTCCCTTTCAATGCCTTTAATTTAAATCTAGTATTACTCTTCTTGTAAATTGTTATATAACCATGCTAGTTGGTGGACAGAAGGAACTGGAATTGAAAATAATTTCATAACATAATAATCCTTTAGAAGGCCACTGCAGTGGGGGAATTATACAAGCAAAGTTCAAATATGAGCACAACTAAATTGAAACAGTTTTAGTGCAAAGATGGAATCTGATTTGTTGCACTGGGATCACGATAACATGCTAAAATTAGCATGTAACAATAAACAAAGCATTGTACAAGGTCCAATGTACAGTATAAAGTTCCTTTATGTATGTACACACATGCATCAAAGATCAAAACTCACGTTTAGTGGTTTGAACAAATGATTGGGCCCATACTGTCCAGAGCGTGACAGGAACTGGTGAGATGAATTTGTGCGATACAGAACTATAAATAGAATCACGTATCTTTACAGGAGATTCATTGTTGACGGCCATTGGTGTGAGTTTCTATTTTTAGTCCTGGTTGCTGTGGAAACCAGAGGGCTCAGCTTTCAGAGTAGCTATTTAGTGTTGCCTCTTTATCACTTTTGCTGTTTACTGAATGAGGAGGGAAACATTTGTTAATATACAGCAAGATGAAGCAAGTCAGAGAGACTGGATTATGTTAATTGGTGATTAGTCACAAATTGAGACGTTTTACTGTCTGAGATCTGCTTCCTGTAATGAAATGCTGTCTGGAATAAAATTGGAAGTCTGGGACCTTTTGACCATAGTAATAGGGTGGGAGGTGGATACCCACAAGGCTCATGGCATGACCCCTGGGGCCTGGCCCCTTCTGTTCTGCTTTTCCTTTAGAAATCACAATACTGTACAAAACCACAACAGGAGTATTTCAAATCCTCCTGTTGAACAGAAAAACTGTTCTGGTGTAAAACGGCATGCCAATCCACCATTGATCACCATGGAGTTGAACAGGAAAAAAAACAAAAAGAAAAACAAGTGCTGACATGAGCCTGTAAAGAAATGATTGACAAAATGTTAAATTATTTAAATATTATTTTGCCTTCATATATACATTTTATTAATCTCATCAAAACTAAAGTTTTTTGGGTGATAATCAACCTGACATGGAAGAAATGACAAAAGCTAAGACATGTAAAGTAGTGATGGGAAAACGAAGCTTCACATGTTTGTTTTTTTTAACTCCTCTTGATGGTGCTTTTGGTTTAAAGATAACGTTTATTGCAACTTTAAACCAAGCGCACCATGTAGAGGCGTATGAAAATAAATAACGCAAATGTTCATGAAACTTCATTTTCCCATCACGACTGTGAAGCCTTGCCTCAACAGTCATATACACACACACACGCACATCATAGTATACACATCATAGACACATCATAGATACAAACAGTGGCTTTGTTCTACCAAAATAACCTCACAACTAAGGGAACATTTTTTTTTGGTCATGTAATTTCTGGGAGTGACAGATACTCCCCCCCCCCTTTCCAGCCACAACACAAATAGACACATTCTATGCACGTTATCATGTTCACAGAAGACTTCATGAAAAAAAAATAAAAATGCTAGGGGCTACAAGGCTGGAAAAGCACAAAGGAAGAATGTCATTGGGTCACGGTTACAGCATAAGGTAAAAGATTTCAAACTGAATTCTTCATCACTTATATTTTTCTAAAATTATGTTACAATACTTTTTTTTATTCATCTAAAAACACTGTTTTGTTGCAAATGATGCTACGGTCTAAGTTGTGTGAAAAAGAAATACTTGGGAATAAAGGATGAAATTCTCTTTTGTCAAACCTAAATACTCGGAAGGCTAAAATATGGGAGCTGGCCGGGGCTAGTTGTATCACGGGTAAGTTGTCACATTGCAATTTTCTTCTCCACCAGAGGGCGCCACGAAAAAGTGGAATACTAGTTTTCTTTGTATGAATGGAAATGGTCAGGGGTTGTGTACTGTCTGAGAAGAGAATAGCTCATTGTGAGCTGAGATGAGTGCCAATTATCTGTTTTGCACAACCCAAAGTAAATTTTTTCACCTTCATATATTTATATTTTGAAACAGGTGCCGTACATGGACAAATTCTAGCAGCAAATTGTGTGGAATTGTTAGAGGAGAGATTCAGGCATCTTGTCATGCCTCAGTCACTGCTCTGTTTTAAGCTAACTTTGAACTAGAGCAAGTATTAGACAACATGGTTTATTTGGGGCAACTTGTCTCAGTCATTTTGGGGTTTGTTGTCACATATGCAAAGAATGGGCCAGTGAAAAATGCTCCTCTGGCAACTCTGTTTACATGTTCCAGAATTGCTCTTCAGATGATGAGTCTGAAAAATGAGGAATTTAGTTTGCTAGGGGGCGGCACGGTGAATGAGTGGTTAGCACGTCTGCCTCCCAGTACTGAGGACTCGGGTTCAAGTCCAGGCTCTGGCCTTCCTGAGTGGAGTTTGCATGTTCTCCCCGCGCCTGCGTGGGTCTTCTCCGGGTACTCCGGTCTCCTCCCACATTCCAAAGGCATGCATGGCAGGTTGACTGGGTGCTCTGAATTGTCCCTAGGTGTGTGCGTGGATGGTTGTTCGTCTCTGTGTGCCCTGCGATTGGCTGGCAACCATTCCAGGGTGTAGCCCGCCTACTGCCCAGAGCCAGCTGGGATAGGCGCCAGCACCCCCACAACCTTGTGAGGAGCAAGCGGTTAAGAAAATGGATGGATGGATAGTTTGCTAGGTTTTGTTTCATTGATAAAAATGTATTTTCCAGTTAATGGAACTACCAAATGCCCACATGTCACGACTGGTTTAAGTTTCATACTGAACCGTCCATCTATTAACTGAAATGCTTTAATTATTTAAATTAAATTTAATCTCAAATTTCCAGTTTGAAGGAAGCAAAACAGACATTTGAGACTGAGAGCTATGACCTACATGCCAGCAGTTCCTAAGGACTTTAATTTATTTCAGGTTTTACGTTAAAGTTTGCTCAACGACGAAAGTAAATTGTCAAGATCAATGATAAACAATTTCTATGGCTGTAGAAGCAAACAAACAAAACAAAACAGGGGAACAAAGATAATTTTGTCCTTGTTTTATTCGTTGCAAAATCCAACGTGACATCTTACCCCAAAGAGCGTGACAACTTACCCATTGGTGGGGCAACATGTCACATGTTCACTCCCTCTATTTGATGGCTTATAACGCTGCACTGACACAAAGTAAAAAAAAAATGACATTTCATCTGGTATACATTTTGTTTATATATGATGTATTGATTCCAAGAAATATATCAAAGTATAAAAGTGATACAACCAGCCCCGGTCTCCCATACGTATCTAATATCGACTTCTTTATTCTGAATCAGGACCAAAAATCACACTCACTGTGCCCATGCTTGCTTTCGCTACAGGTAACCATGGAAACCAACATATAGAAGCAGTGAATATCGCATTGAATGTATTTATTCCTTCATTTCTCTAATGGACATCCGCAGACATATTTCGAGGTATTCCTGAGTACAGTGATATTGTGGGCTATTGTATCACGTCATTACAAAACAAAGATTTCCACCCTCATTTTCTTTGTGGCATCGATCCCACGTACACGCTCAACTTCCGTGTTCGTGTTCTGAGCAAAATGTGCAAATCTTTGTGGGAAACCAGTGCGTGTGAGTTGCACCCTTTCTGACAACACACTACGCAGGAGAGGAGTAAACTGGTCCAGTACCTGTCCATGGTGCTGGACGCCCGATGGGAGGGTGGACTTGTTGCTTACACACACGCATACAAGCGCACACGCATGCACGTATATTTACAGTACCGGGGGGGGGGGGGGGGGGGGGGGGGGGGCTTGTTCGCGCATGCGAAGAGAAAATATTTGGGCGCTCTTTTAACAAATCACCGTGCGGAGATTATCACTCGCCTTCTTTGATGATTTAAATGTCGATATAAACGAGCAACAGGCTGGACCCCCCCAATGAGAAGAGCAGCGGGCTCCCACCTGTAACTGCGCCTTCTACGCCAGCGCCGCGAGGATGAAGAAACAAAACGTCCGGACCCTGTCGCTCATTCTCTGCATGTTCTCCTACTTGCTGGTGGGCGCCGCCGTCTTCGACGCGCTCGAGTCCGAGACGGAGAGCTCCCGCAGGCGCGTCTTGGAGCAGAAGCGCAACGAGATGAAGAGGAAGTACCGCTTCTCCGAGGAAGACTACCGCGTAATCGAGCGGGTGCTGCTGCAAGCGGAGCCGCATCGAGCCGGGAGACAGTGGAAATTTGCCGGTTCTTTTTACTTCGCTATTACAGTCATCACCACCATTGGTAAGATGGAATTTATATTTTAATAATTTATTGGTATTATGTAGGGGTGTGAATTGCCTCGTACCTGACGATTCGATCCATATCACGATTCATAGGTCACGATTCGATTCGATACCGATTAATCCCGATATGAATTTACAAGTCGATTGTTGCGATTTTTTTTATACTGAAATTTAGAAAATACCATTCAGTAAACTTGTACAATGTATACTGTAAGATTTGTATGAAAATGTATTATTTATTTATAACAGAGCCACTTTATTTAACAAACAGGTTGTAACCTTTTTCATGTTAGAACAGCATTGAAATAAAATATTAAGGCTTAATGTTCCATTAACTCTTTGACTGCCAAAAACATTTAATGACATATTCTAAAATCCTAACGAATGCCGCCAAAAACGTTAATTTACGTTAATATTACGTTTGTTTGTTTTTTCTCTCAATGGGCAGCACAACGTCTTGTACAGCGCTGCCTTGTCACTAAACAAAAAATATTAGTGCCAAAGTCACTGTTGTGCAAAAAATGTATCTTTTCACAAAAAAGCTTGTTTTTCTCTTATTTTTGTATTTTCGCTTATGTCACCCCAATGACCTAATTTCAAATGGTGATTACTAAAGAACGGAATAAGGTAGAAACCTACTTTTTTCTCATGAAAGAATGGAATCCAATCTTTCATATGGTATCCACCACATTTATGTCGTCATACTGCACAATATTCTGTTTGCTTTGAAATATGAGTGAAAATGCTCCAAATCGGCTGGCACCGTTGGTTTTTTTTTTGGATAACGTTTGGCAGTCAAAGAGTTAATATAACATTCTTCCATACTTAAGGTGTGAAAGTTAGACGTTTCGTTGGATATTTTTTCATCAAAAATGGATGTTAAAAAATCGATTCGAGAATTGCGTGCTGTAGTATCGCGATATATTGCCGAATCGATTTTTTTTAACACCCCTAGTATTATGTAGTCACCTGCAGTGATCATGTGATGCTGCCTCAGCAATAGGGCTGCACAATATATCGAAAAAATATCGATATCGCGATATTGGTCCTTGCAATATGCATATCGCAAAGGCATGCAATAAGTTTGATATGGAATTTTATGCTTTTTATATGAATTTGACCAGTCAGACGCTAACTAAAATGTGCATCGCCATTCAATAGTTGAAAATTATCAAGACATAATTACAATTAATTAACTAAGATTACATTAAGGTTGCTTATTTTGCCACATGAAATTTTTTTTTCTTTCATTAGGTAATAAAAATGACATTTCTTTAGGTACATGTTAAATATCGCAATAATATCGATCGCAAAGGCATGCAATAAGTTTGATATGGAATTTTATGCTTTTTATATGAATTTGACCAGTCAGATGCTAACTAAAATGTGCATCGCCATTCAATAGTAGAAAATTATCAAGACATAATTACAATTAATTAACTAAGATTACATTAAGGTTGCTTATTTTGCCACATGAAAAATGTTTTTCTTTCATTAGGTAATAAAAATGACATTTCTTTAGGTACATGTTAAATATCGCAATAATATCGATCGCAAAGGCATGCAATAAGTTTGATATGGAATTTTATGCTTTTTATATGAATTTGACCAGTCAGATGCTAACTAAAATGTGCATCGCCATTCAAGAGTAGAAAATTATCAAGACATAATTACAATTAATTAACTAAGATTACATTAAGGTTGCTTATTTTGCCACATGAAAAATGTTTTTCTTTCATTAGGTAATAAAAATGACATTTCTTTAGGTACATGTTAAATATCGCAATAATATCGATCGCAAAGGCATGCAATAAGTTTGATATGGAATTTTATGCTTTTTATATGAATTTGACCAGTCAGATGCTAACTAAAATGTGCATCGCCATTCAATAGTAGAAAATTATCAAGACATAATTACAATTAATTAACTAAGATTACATTAAGGTTGCTTATTTTGCCACATGAAAAATGTTTTTCTTTCATTAGGTAATAAAAATGACACTTCTTTAGGTACATGTTAAATATCGCAATAATATCGATATCGCTATGTTCAGCAAGTATATCGCATATCGCATGTTTTTCCAATATCGTGCAGCCCTACTCAGCAATAGGCCTAGTACTTTGTGCATTAAAAGTGCTTAAAAAGGTAGATTCAGGACCAAAACTCACATTAAACTGCACCTCTCATTTGAAGGTTACGGTCACGCAGCACCAGGCACAGACGCAGGAAAGGTGTTCTGCATGTTCTACGCAGTACTGGGCATTCCTCTGACTTTGGTCATGTTCCAGAGCCTGGGAGAGAGGATGAACACATTTGTGCGCTATCTCCTCCATAAGACCAAGCAGTTCCTGGGTTTTAAAAACACCGAGGTGTCCATGGAGAACATGGTTCTCGTGGGATTCTTGTCTTGTGTTGGTACGCTGTGTGTTGGGGCTGCAGCTTTTGCTTACTTTGAAGGATGGAGCTTCTTCCATGCTTATTACTACTGCTTCATCACACTCACTACGATTGGCTTCGGAGACTTTGTGGCCTTGCAGAAAAAGGAGGACCTCCAGGAGAAAACCCTCTACGTGGTCTTCAGCTTCATGTACATTCTGGTCGGACTCACAGTTATCGGGGCCTTCCTGAACTTGGTGGTCCTTCGTTTCCTCACCATGAACAGCGAAGATGAGAGAAGAGATGCTCAACAAAGGGCATCGCTGAAAAAGGACAGAGGCTTTTTAGATGGGGCCTTGAGCCTCCATCTTTTGGGGGACCGCAAAAAAAACGACTGCAGGGAGCGGGGCGGACGCAACATGGAGTACGGTCACAGCCAGAGCCTGCTGCTTTTGCCGATGGAGGAGGGAACAAGTCGCACCAACCTCATCAGCTCCTCAGCAGACCACCACGAGCGAGGGAGAAGCCCCTGCAAACGTTTGGAGGTGGCGCCAGACGCACGCAAGTCAGAGTCAAGCTTCTGCTCCCTCTGCTCGTGTGTGTGCTACCGCCTGGGCATTTGTGATAGCCCTCTCATGACCCGCGGTCAATGCAAGGGCTGCCATGTCAGCTCTGTTTACTACAACTCTGTCTCCTACAGGATCCACAGCGGCTCCCCGGGTTCCAGGAACAATACAGGGCCAGTTTCACCAGGAAGCACGCACTCTCCGGGGCACATGTTACAGGCGTTCCCTAGAACAAGGAGAATATCTTTGTGAAGGCCAATCTTTTATTCTTTTTAAAATTTCACCTATAGTTTGGGAATGGTCAGTAAAGTGATTTTGCGTATAAAACCATTTCCTTCGGTAAAGCTCACGACTGTCGATGAAGCTCCTGTCGCACGTTTTCCAAGTGCATGCTCAGTGGAATGTATAGCGCACAATGTGGATGCATGAGTGTTTTTGTAATATGAAATGTCTTCTCTCCACATTTAAAACAAAAATGTTTTCCTCTTCCCGTAGCATGCTACTAAATAAGGTCACCAGAATACAAGAAAATATCTCTCACTAATACACAACATTAATGCCTCTTCGACAACATGTTTTAATTATAAACACTATTTAAGACTGAAAAAAAAAAAAGGATTTGTTCTAATATTGGATGTCATTAGATTGTACCTAATGATTTGACCGGTGAAAGGTGAAAAGGCCTTATGAACTTTGACCCAGCAAATGAAAGCTGTGGCTTTGCTCAGTGACTTTATTATATCTTTGTAATACATATCAAGAGGGGTGGAGTGTGGGGAGTCTTAATCGTTTAGCGTTAATGCACTTGAATGTAAAGACAGCTTTATACTTTAATAGATGCAGTCGATATCTGATGCAAAATGTAGCATGGTACATTAAACCACCTCAATTTATTGGAAAACAAATTAGGGAGGCGGTGTTGACTTGAGATTTGATGTGACTCTTGTAATATTGTTTGATTAAAAAAAAAAAAAAAAAAAAAAAAGTATTGCTTTGTTTTTTGAGATGTCTTGTTAACTTTTGACCAAAGCTCATAAAGTTGTTTTGTGTGTGTGTGCGTGTGTGTTTTTTTCTACTACCTCGTTAGTTTAAAACACACATTTGAAAGCCTTCTGCGATTGGCTGCCAACCAGTTCTGCAGCCAGTTGATCCTTCCGCCTTCGAAAAGACAACTTCTAGCGGAAGGATCAGCTGGCTGCAGTGCGTCAATTAGCCGTCTACAGGGTGACGCGCAGTGATACGAACGAATAGAAAAGTAGTGGCTGGCGGTAATGGCGTCTGACTTTTTTCAGAAAAAACTATTGTGATGCAAATGTATCACGCTTTTGAACACAAATTGTTTTTAGAAGAAAAACTCTTTATTTCCGAGACCCCAGCCAGCTTGCTGGACTATTTTCCTCTTGTCCAACACTGGACCAGAACTCGTGTCACAGAACGCTGTCAGGGGTAAGTCAGTGCTGATCGCGCACACTGGAGGTGAGAATGAAATAGAGATTCATGTCAAAAAGTACGAACTATCCCTTTAAGAAAGCGGTGAAAGGAGGAGGAAAAAAAACAGGACCAGGGTAGAGGTATGTATGTCATCATTGTTTATAAAATACAATCTTCACTTGCGCCTAGGGCACCAAATCACCTGGCGGCCGAACATTAACTGCTGCTTCGCTAACTGTGTTTTTAGCCAAGGGGAGCTAGCTAGCTGCCTGCCTGGGGTTCATTTCACAAAGCAGGTTCAACAAACAGACTAACCCGGAATTATGAGTTGATCTACCCTTGAGATAGGAAACTCTGCGTTTTCAGTTACAGGGCAGCTGATTTGAGTTAGTTTGAACAACGCAGAGTAGTTTCACCTGGAGTTACCATCACAATAAAAAGACCGCATCAATATGGAGCCCCGGTTCGATGAGTCACCATCGCAATGGGGAAGCAGAGGGCAGCATCGCTCTCTTCTTCCTCATTTTTTTTCTCCTCTCGAACTGCAAATTTTAGTCTGATCATATGGCGAATTTGAACATGAAAAGTGAAACACGCACAAGTGGTAGTGTGCTTCCAAGTGGAAACCTCCACGATCACAAACAGATCAATGCTCCAAACACGCCATTCAAACTGTATCAATAGAGGGTTGCCTTATATTATTTTATTAAATTTAGCTTAAAGCCTCCATGATCAGTCTTATGCCTCTTCAGCATTCAGCCATAATCGGCGACGGTTGACATAGTCCGAAGGCAATTTCGTCACGGAGGTTGTTATTAACTTCCGAGGACAGCTTGCCAAAAATCATAGTTTTTCGGCCCTCTACTTTGTTTACAAGCGTCTCCAGCTCACATTGTTTTTTTGTTTTTTTTTCATTTGTGCTTCATGCCTTATAACGTGATTATCTTATCATGCAAGCCCTGTTTATACTAATTTGCATATTATTGCGGACGTGGAGAGGGACGACTCTTATACCCCAACATTTCCGCATTGATTTGAGATCTACGAAAGGAACGTACTTGGATTCATACGTTCGGCTGGATTTTTGTGTGTGCGAGTGACGTTTTAGTTTGAAAGCCAGGCAAGTCCTCGTACTTGAGCCCCCAGGTTAGGTTCATAGACTCTGTTACTACTGTAAGTGACCGAGAGTTTAAGTTCTTCTCTGGTTTCAGTTGCCTCCCTTTATGAAACGGAAAACGCAGTTTCCCGCATTTCAGGTTTATCACACTCAGGGTTCTCACTAGACCGTCTTTGGGGAATGGACCCCTTCTCGCTATTTAGAGCTGGTTAACTCCAGAAAAAAAATGCATAGGCTACCTTTAATGTAAAGGTGCTGCTGTACCAAAATGAGTTGACTTCACCCAGAAATATATATTTTTTGATTCCACTTAACTTGTTGTTGTTGTTGTTGTTGTTGTTGTGGCTCAACATTGAATTGAGTCACGAAAAATAAGAAGTTGGGCTTTGCGTCTTCATTACCGAGAATAAATTTGACGAGGGGGCCCTCTGCAGGGAACAACTCTCCTTGGGAATGGCTGAGGAAGCTGAAGTTATATACTTCACCGCTAGAGGCCAGCATTTACCCACGAAAGATAATAGTGAACTTACTTTACCGCTGGAAAACAAGTTTCTTTTGTTTTTAATGGCTATTGTGTGTATATGGCAATAATTACTTGTAACAAAAATATTTGACAAAAGAAATATAAAACTGAACGATCATTCCAATACCAACTCAATCTGATATATCTGTCAACCAAGGCCCAATTAGTTTTTGTTGTAGTTCATCTATTCGCAAAAATGAAGACAGACACACCATGCAGCCATTGGAAATATTACACAGACTGTATGAAGAGCAGTGATTAGTGTGCAGTGGCACATTAAGGAGCAAAGTGAGTACATCAGGTGCGCCGAAATGAATTGTCCAATGGTTTAAAAATTATTTACTACAAATAATGATTATACATTTATTGCAACGGTGTATTGTGAGAGGCAAACCAATTAATGTTCTTCCACTTGATGGCAACTAACATGTATCCACTTTTATGTCATTTTTGTTTAGTAGTATGTTATTAGCTTTTATTTTTATGTTTAAAAAAAATCATTGGCATAAATATGGGTGGCGTTAACATGTTCTCCCTGTGCTTGGTGAATTTTCTCCACGTACTCGGCTTCCTTGCACATCCTAAAACATCTTTGTTAGGTCAACTGAAGACTGTAAATTGTCCATTGGTGTGAATGTGAATGGTTGTCTGTATGTGCTCTGCCATTAACTTGCAACCAGCCCATGCTGAGACTATGTCTAAGTCTGCTGGGGTATGCTCCAAATGAGCACACGCAGTATAGAAAATGGATGGACGGATAAATAAATAGGATCTGACATACAGTGTCACATATCACTTATCCATTGTCCAGATTGTGCTGACTTCATAAAAATCCTGTTTACTGTATATACATGGTATTTCGCCCATTCATTTTGGATGTTACTTTTCCTGTTCTGGGTTGTGGTGATACTTTCCCAGCAAAATGCAGAGTGAGTAAAATGGCGAATGGGCTTTCAGTTGTACCTGAGATACTCACACCAACTGATGACACAGCATCAAGACTCTGAGAGTTCAGTCTCATGCTCAAGGACACTTCGACATGGTCACTAGTATTGAGGATCAAGCCCACACCCTTCAGGTCACGAGATGACCACTCTACCACCTGAGCCATGCCGCCCCCGGTAGTCACATATGGAGACAGACAACCATTGACCACTTTCATCCCAATGGCAGGTGTGAATTCTACCATTGAACAACTGCAGTGTTCGCCTTAATGAGGATGGAAGAGCAGAGAGAATTTAGTTATAAAGCAGCACTGCATTTAGTCATGAAAGCTGAAGCAGAAGTCTTTGTTTTCAGCCGGCCGCCAAAAGACTGATCACATAGTCGAGACTCCCTGCCGGCTGCTACATGTGGTGACCCATGGGAATGACACGGCGGCTGAGTGTGCCATAGCTGCTGGCTTGTCACTGGGCCAACCGTTCGATTTGTTTACAGATGCAATATGTCCGTCTTGGCCGAGAACTAAAAGAAACCAGGGGAGCTGGTACTTGCCAGCTAAGTTCTTTTTTTTTTTTTTTTTTTTTTTTTTTTGCGGCTTTCTCTCTCTTGTTTCTCACTCTGATGATTCCCTCCACAGGGAGCATTTGAAGAAGAAAACACTTTCATGCTGATCAAACGTCAAAGTGTTCTCCGGAGTAATTTAACATTGTGACACTTCTTCTGCTTGATTTATGCCTGTCTGACTATATAACAAATTTGTGTTGCTTTTTGGTAGCACATCTGACAAATATTGCTTTACACATTAGTTCTGTGTTTTGATGATCCTATTGAGAGCACAGAAAATACATTCATTAGAGTTTTCCAGTTATCCTTCGTTTTCTAGAGATGCCCTGCTCACAAGCAGTCACTATTCAGCGTTGTGTGCAGAACTTCTGCACTCTTACACGCTTCACCGAAAGATGTTTGCGACAACCCTCAAACCACAAAGGCATGCTTTTTATTTTATTTATTTATTTTACTTTTTTTCCCCCTCATTAGGTTTACATTTTCATCAGATGAATAAAGCTTTGATCTCCCATCTATGGAAAAAGTGTGGTGACAGATGAGAAATGAAGAGAAATAAAGTAATGAATTCAAATGTGGCTGTCACGGAAGAGTGCACGTTTGGATGTAAGGTGCATCAAATGAACTATGATCAAAGTGATGTAGACGGATTCTCAAACACATTGCAGTCGAACTTACATAGGTTAAGACATGCAGCTACTATTTACTACAAAATTGCAAGAATGATGATAAATACTAGCGAGGTGGTTGAGGATCTTTCTTGAGAAAAGCAGTTTCAGCTGATCATTTCATGTATGGGCTGACTTTGCATTAATTCAGTAGCTTTCTCCTTTCCATATCTAAGTCCGCAGAGGTCACAATCCACTTGAACGGATTTATTTGTACTTGTTCATCTTTAATGGTATCATTAAAATGTCATACTTGTTCCCCAGGTCTCTTGGCAGCTAGCACGAAACTTTCCCCTGTAATGGGCTCGCTATTGAACATTCACTGGTAATTGAACAATAATGAACTGTTCTGTGACCCGTGCGTGTGTGTGTGTTTGATTCTGAAAGCAGTCTTTGAGGGCACAATGTGTGTCTGCAAGCTGAGCAGGCGCCATGTAAAGAGAGTGTTGATAAGGTATAAACATGACCTGTAGAGGGCAGTGTTGCACCACATGTATCATCTCTCACTGCTGGATGTTAAATTGTTAATTCTTCCTACTCCTTCCTCCCGTTCTCTTCTAACTTCACACTATGTTTCCATTTGCGGTTAACTATTCCATCACAAAATACATAATTTTATTTCAGGCAGCAAAAGTGGTTTTAACACTGACGCCTCACATTTCTGAGATCCAGGTAGGCTCCAGGCTTCCATAAGCACGTTCTCCAGGCGTGCACGCGTGTGCGTTTTCTGTCTTCATTGAAGTCTTTAAATTTCCCACAGGTTTGAATATGAGGGTGAATGTCTGTCAACTGGCTGGCGACCTGTCCAGTAAGTCAGCTGCAATAGTATGGAATCAGAATCCCGCCAATACTCGAAACCTCGTAATAAGGGTTTGAATCTCCGAAAACGTTTTTGTATGACTGAAAATTTGGTTTTGAATCTCAAAAAATATTTTTTGAATGACTGAAAAATCTCTGAAAAAGCTTTAAAATAAAAATAACTGATAAGAAAAGACACATTTTTAAAAGTATGACTTTAAAGTTTTTCACCCACAAAATTTCAGAGGTTCAAAACGGTCACATATAAGTTTCAAAAATGGCATTTTGGCATTATTCTCACTGGGCATTGATTTGTTTCCAATTTTTGAAACCTGTAAATGGTTATCATTTTTAAAACTTGTAACTTTAAGGTTGGAAGACTGAAAATGTTTTCCATGTTATTTTGAAACTGCAATTCAAAGTCCCATTTAATTACACAACAGCGACGCCCACAGGACCATGGAAGAACTGCCTGGTGGTGTGGGGGGAAGGCTGCAAGAAGAACACTTGCCAAAACTCCACGAATCCTCGGAACTTCATATTTGAACCTTGAAGCCACGCAGTGTGGCTTTATGGGTTTGTCAATATCTTTTGTCATCTGAATTACCCTTTACATAAAAATACCTAAAAGAATCTAGCACATGCTATTCCCTAAAAGAGATTTTTTTATTTTTTATTTTTTTTACAAATATAACAACAAAATACAACATACACATATGTGTATGTTTTTAACATACCTGTAAGTGTGGATGTTGTGACTGGGGCGTCATGGTGGTCGAGTGGTTAGCACGTCCGCCTCCTAGTTCTGAGGACTCCGGTTCGAGTCCAGGCTCCGGCCTTCCTGGGTGGAGTTTGTATGTTCTTCCCGTGCTTGCGTGGGTTTTCTCCGGGTACTCCGGTCTCCTCCCACATTCCAAAGACGTGCATGGCAGGTTAATTGATCACTTTGAATTGTCGCTAGGTGTGATTTTGAGAATGAGTTGTTGTTCGTCTCTGTGTGCCCTGCAATTGGCTGGCAACCAGTTCAGGGTGTACCCCGTCTACTGCCTGAAGCCAGCTGGGATAGGCTCCAGCAACCATGTGACCTTTGTGATGAGTAAGCGGTCAAGAAAATGGATGGATGTTGTGACTGAAGTGTGTCAATTTGCAAACAGTGTCAGTTATATAAATGTAGTGTGGTGTTTGGATAATTGTGGCAATATTTTGAAAAAAAGGAGCCCTGTTTTCACAATTGTGGGTAAACAGTTGAAACAAAGGTAATGCTAACACAGCTTGAGAGATGTCCTGGTTGCTCCATCAGCTTACAGACCACTAATGTAGATTATCCAGGCCGTCCAATGCAATGACAGAGACACTCTTATATTAATCACAAGCCAGTGTACGTTGAACATGATTTTGAAGTTACACTTATCACTGTAAGGTCAAACTACGACATGTTGTTGCTTTGAAATTCTTGTTAAACTACTATTCGAGAAGGTAAATGTCTCAGTTTTATCCAGCGATATGTGAGATATTGACTAGTTTCTTTGCATGTCCCCGTTTTGCCAAGTATCTTGAAAACTTGTGAAATTAATCAAACTTGTACTAAACATACGTTAATGCATTCTGAAATGTGATTTTGAAGAATAAAATACAACACAATAGAAAACAAAACATTTATAGTCATTGTAAGGTGCAAACACACAGAAAACTTTCAAGTTTGTGATTTCAAGAATAAAAACAGAGAAAAGGAGAAATCATATAATAACAATCCGAAAACTAGAATTAATCATGCAGTAGAAATAGCAAAAGAAGGAGGAAGATGCAACATGAACAGTTGCCAAGAAAGTTGTACGTTGGACTTTAATGGAGTGGAAATTATATTTATGTGCTGCTGCCAACAACAACGTGAACACTGAAAACTGCTGATGGGAAGCAAATCTACACGTACAATAATTATGCAATGATCTTAAGAAAAATATCCAGAAGGAAAGCACCCACATAAGCTGTGATGCATTAAAAAAAAAAAAAAAAAAAAAAATCATCAATCATACACTATTCCCAGAAGATAGTCAACTGCAATGGGCGATGTAGAACTTTTCACATGGACGACATTTGAAATGTTCAATGGCATGAACATCAAGCAGTAATCAATACCTCAGTTTAAAAAGGTTAAATCTAAAAAAGGACAACATATAACTTCTTTTTACTTGGTGGCAAGTTACTGATGCTGTGATGATTCACTCACCTGGATTCCATCCCGGCACCTTTGGCTCAATTCCAACTCAGTCATAGCATCAAAGTGAGTGTGAAAGTTTGTCTGTCTCCGTATGTGCCCCATTGTGGACTGCTGACCAGTGGACTTTAGCTCACCCAAACAATGACAAGTGCGATACAAAATGGAATTTGCATGCAATTCTGCCCAAAACTACCAGTCTTGCCAGTCACCGCTCTAAAATATTACTTTTGTTGGTCCTTCACCATAATGCTCTCGCTGAGGTTTTTCCTTGAGCACAGATGGAGAGCAACATGAAACTGTGGGGACCATCCAGGCTTATGGCCAAAAACTGCTCTTTGTGTGGGCAGGTAAAATGTTTGGAGAGTGATGTGGAACGACAACAGGCCAAACATGACAAACACAATATTTCGTGATGGCTGAATCACTGAATAAAGATGAATGTTTGATTCTTGCCGTGAAGGAGCGATTCCTTTATACAGGAAAAAAATAAAAATAATAGGGCTCGTGATTTTAGCCTGAATTGCCAGTGATTTATTCTGCAATGTGTTTTTCTGAAATGGGTTGAAATGGATTGTAATAGTTGCGCTTTCAGGGGTGATGTAATGGGTCAGCACACATTCTGATGAGCTACGCTTGTGACCGTCATTTTCCTCTATCGCGGTGCACGTGAACTCTGATAGAATCGTTCTTTCATTGCAGTTTCACAAGCGTTCAGGGAAACCATTAATCCACATGGGGAACAATGTTTTTTCTATATATAAAAAAAAAAAAAAAGTGCAACTGAATGCCTCACGTGCTGTATGTGCAGAAGTGTGTGCACTTTTCACATACAAAAAAAAAAAACCCACCAGCACACAGTCTATTATTAATTCTAACTAAGTGCAACAATTACTGGGAAGAGCTCAATGAAGCCATTTACATGTGCTTACTGTTAGTTGACCTTTAATACAACATTTTATTTTATCGTCCAGGTACTGCTGCTTCCTCCCACATTCCACAAACATGCATGTTATGTTCATTGGTGACTCTAAATTCACTATCGATGTGAATATAAATGTTCATCTATACCAGAGGTGTCCAAAATACGGCCCGGGGGCCATTTGCGGCCCGCCGTCCATTTTTTTAGTGGCCCGCAACATATGCTAAAAATGGCATTTGACTCAGTTCAAATAAAATAAAAACAAAAATGTTTGGAGATGGTCAAAGTAAGAAGGGAAGGTGTCGAAAAACACAGGTGCTATTAAAGGTTATTTTAGTTTACTAAAACTAACGAAAAAACTAAAATTCAAAAAACAATTTCGTTAACGAAATAAAATAAAAACAAAGATGCTTTTTAAAAAAAAAATAAAAAAAAGAAAACTAACTGAAACTACATTTTATGTTTACAAAACTAACTAAAATAAAACTAACCATAATTACAGCAAAAATGTCCTTCGTTTTAGTCTTTGGCAATTAATTGAATGCATGAGCCTTCGGGGATGATTTTAAATGTGATTTTTAGTCGATTTATTTTGATATAAACCGGAATAATGACGTCACGTCCATGGTGTGTTTTATTGCACACAAGTAATACACATAAAAAAAAAAAAAAAAACTAAACTAATACTGAAACTAATTAAACTAAGACTAATAATTTATTAAAGAACTAAAACTAATACAAAAACTAACAACCAACCTGAAAACGAATTAAAACTAACTAAATAAAAAAAACAACTCAAAACAAAATAAAAACTAAAATGGAAAAATCCAAAACTATAATAACCCTACTACCATATTACAAATAAATTGGTTTATATACTGTAGCATTTTTCTAAATATGCAAAATCACAAATAAATGATTTGTACAATTTTTAGGACTAAACACAATTTCTCTTCATAACATTATGTGGCCCATTCGTCCTTCTGATTTTCTGTATGTGGCCCTCAAATGAAAAAGTTTGGACACCCCTGATCTATACTGTACGTGCCTGTACATGTACTGTACTGTGGTTGACTACTGACAAGGTGCCCCAATAATGAACTCTCAGTTTTTCCCTTTCACTTTAATTGTTAACGTAACTGACACTGGGATACCAACACTTGCCATATTATCTAATGAAGTGACAGCAGTTGGTGAAGTCAATCTGACACGAGATTGTGATCTAATTACGGAGCGTAGGAAATGTCAAGTGCAACCTAAAAGCTTCTGAGGAAGGCAGAGGATCCTGTTAAGGTGTTGCGATAAAAATACGGAAGCGCTGACAGTATAATAGAACAACTTATAGCTCACAGCTGATTACTGCTCGCCTGGTCCCCAAGGATTTGCCTGCTTTTCACATACTGAAGCCTACCGATATGCTGTTTACGCTGGTGTGCATAATCTCGCTTTGACGACACCTTCAAGAGCGACTACAAAGTGCTGTCACATTAAAGAGCAGCTTGAAGTTTGGCTTGGTAATGATTTTAGGTGGCAAAGTGTATTTTCAGAGGCAACGTTATGCTCTTCTCTGCTCGGAGTGACACACTACATAGACACAAGTATTGGGCCACGTGGTGACTGCTCTCATCTGGGTGACTTTGTATAAAAACTTTGGAATATCTGTGGGAATTTTGTCCGGTCATCCAGAAATACTTTTGTGAGGGTCTGATGGATACTACAGATATTGTTTACTTCCTTCACCAAACTGTTGGAAGAATAGAACGATGCAAAATGTCTCGGTCAGATCAGGGGTGTTGTCATGATGCATTTTACAATGAAGACAAGACGCTAGACAGCTTGCAGAAAAAACATGCACGCACGAGATGAACATCCAAACGCAGTTTGTGATAGGGATGTAACGATAAGGGCAATATCGTGATATCGCGATATTAAAACTGCCAGAATATCGTTGTCGTCATGTTCACAATATTTAAAAGGAGCACATCTGTTTAAAAAAAAAAAAAAAAAGTCAGGTTGATTTCCATTTGTGCAGTTCTAGCGCACTCTAGTGGCTAGTTTATTATCCATCCATCCATTTTCTTGACCGCTTATTCCTCACAAGGGTCGCGGGGGGGTGCTGGCGCCTATCACAGCTGGCTCTGGGCAGTAGGCGGGGTACACCCTGGACTGGTTGCCAGCCAATCGCAGGGCACACAGAGACGAACAACCATCCACGCGCACAAGCACACCTAGAGACAATTCGGAGCGCCCAATTAACCTGCCATGCATGTCTTTGGAATGTGGGAGGAGACCGGAGTACCCGGAGAAGACCCACGCGGGCACGGGGAGAACATGCAAACTCCACCCAGGAAGGCCGGAGCCTGGACTCGAACCGGAGTCCTCAGAACTGGGAGGCGGACGTGCTAACCACTCGATCACCGTGCCACCGGTTAGTTTATTAGTGCAATTTAATTTTAATTAGGAATGTTTTGGCCCTTTATGTTTAAAATCTATGCTAATTGTCAGATGAAGGGGAACCTAATTTGCTTGTGAAGCGATCAATGTGTGCTCGCATCAGCAAGTAAGTGCCGCAATATTGTTATAAGAGATTGTAGGTGGTTGATATGCATTGGTGTAATGTACAAAAGCACAATATTGTGCTTTTTTTTTTAGTATGAGCTCTTTTTTACAATATTGTGATCTTTTTTAAATATCCCCCCCCCCCCCCCCACACACACAATATCGTGATAATTATCGTATCGTGACCTTCATATCGTGATAATATCGTATCGTGATGTTTGCATATCGTTACATCCCGAGTTTGTGATGCTGAATTCATTAATAAATCGATAAAGCCTGCATGTGCTTTTAGAGAAAATGATTTTTTACTAAAGATAATGTGCATGTGGGCTATATTTTTCTCAGCAGGGATGATTAAAAGCACATGAAAATGAGTACTTATGCCCCCTAGCTTAATGCTCAGGCTGGAAAATTACCTACCAGATGTTTTTTACCCTTTCCCTCCTTTTGTGACTTGCGCATTTTGGCACTCTCATGCTTTCCTGTAATCTCTCAGGTTCTTTGACACCTTCCTCCTATTCTGTTTCTGGTTAACCATTAAGGAGATGAACATCAAACTGCACCGACTTTAAAGCAGTGCCAATGAAGTGTGCGGGGGACAGCAGCGGGTGGAGGAGGGTGCATTAAAGAAGTGCTTGAGATAAATAATCATATTTCTATGCACCCACGATGCCGGAAAAGCACCATCTGGGACAGGCCATGGATTTGCATTACAATATAAATGGGAAGTTGCTGGAGCTGAAAGGGTGATGTGAAGTCATTCAGCCCCCTCACTCACTGACAGGTTGCATCTCCGTCCCTGCACCAGGCAGCAGGAAGGAGCGAGGCAATTTGCTGGCGCTCGGTACACTGCTGTATGTTTGTCGCTCGACTGACCTCCCCCCCCTCGCCTCCATACTACTCCCCCCGCTTCATCTTTCTTTAACACGCAAGCTCATCTTTTTTCAAATGCCACATCTCCGCACACACGGAGGAGCCTGATAGCATATGCACCAATAGCTTCCCTTTTCAGACGTGATCTTCAATGATCCCTCAGCGCACTCATAAAAGCACATGTTAAAGTAAATCAAAGGTGCTGGTGACAAGTCTATGTACGACCCTTGAACTCGCATATCACAATAAAGTGTAGCTATCGGTGGATTTCATTAACGTGATGTGAAAAGGTGTTTTTAAAGTTCATTAACCTAAACTATAACAACCCACATATTGGCAATATTTTCCATTTATTATAGCCACAAACAACCTTGTAGACTTAGACTTAGACTTGACTTTATTGATCCCTTTGGGATGGCTCCCTCTGGGAAATTTACATGTCCAGCAGCAATGAGAACAGATAATAAAATAAAAAATAATTCAATCAATCAATAAATGTTATTACACCAGAGATTGAATTAATAATAACAATAATAATAATAATAATAAAATGAAAAATAAAAATTCAATCAATCAATAAATAAGGTTATTACACCAGAGATTGAATTAATAATAATAATAATAATAACAATAATAATAATAATAATAATAATAATAATAATAATAATAATAATAATAATAATAATAATAATAATAATAATAAAATAAAAATTCAATCAATCAATAAATAAGGTTATTACACCGGAGATTGAATTAATAATAATAATAATAATAATAATAATAATAATAATAAGAAGAAGAAAAATAAAATAAAAATTCAATCAATCAATAAATATTATTACACCGGAGATTGAATTTAATAAATTAAAGTACAGTAAAGTGCCATATTTGGCACTGTTATAGATATTTGTCCAAAATTATGATGCACCCTGGTTGCAAGGTACCATCCAGCTGTGAGTTTATGGAAGCCAGTAAACATTTAAGGTGCACGGCACACAGAGTGAGGCTGCCGATACTGACTGAACTGTTACACGGCGTTTGGCAATTAAGGTAGGTCTCATCACTGGTTTTACTGCAATTCAAAATTTGAATCGCTGGGAAACGGTGTCATAACATTATAGACATAACAGTCCATTAAAAAAAATAAATAAATAAATAAAATTGCTTGGTGTGCCGAGAGCCAAACATAGCTGAGGCTACCAGTTGCTTGCTCTTTGTTTCATTTGTTTTCTCTCTTTACCAGTAATCCATTGTTGTTATTATTTGATTGTTTTACAAACATAAATTGCACAGATTTAAGTCAAAAACTGATGCTTTGCTTCATGCAATTTGGTGGAACAGGAAAGGGTAAATGATATGGACCGAACTGACTGACTCAGACTAGTACGTGAATCACAGCATTATAAAACATTTGCAGGCGAGAGGGAAAAAAGTGTGAAATATATAATATTGCTGTGACTGGCCAGTGTACTGTGTGCACTCGAAGCCTTTGAGTCATTTTTATATTTCTAGCAAGAAGTGTTTTTGCACCAAAGTAGCCAATGGTAGTGTAATAGTTATTCACATAGCTAACATTTATATATATGCTGTAAACGACAGCAACCATTTCTGAACCTTGTATCAAAAGTATCACATTTCCCAATAATGTACAGTATTTTCCGCACTATAAGGCGCACTTAAAAGCCTTCAATTTTTTCAAAAGCTGACCATGCGCCTTACAATCCAGTGCGCCTTATATATGGCTCAATATTGAGCCGCAACAGGTCTCGCTGTCAAGACGCCATCGCTGACCCTGCGCGATCTGTGACGCGCATGCGCAGAAGATCCCGCCATCTTGGATTGCTAGCTAATACGAATACTTTACCTCAGAGAAAATAATAAAACAGCTGTTTATTCATTTTGGGAGTGAATGGAGTTGACAGAAAGCTGGTTTGTAATCTATTAATAAAGTTTGACTGACCTATCTGACTGTTTTGTTGACATTCCCTTTAGCGCAGCACCATCTAATGGATGCATAACGTAACCACAGCCTCTACTTTAGCGACTTTATATGGAAAAAGTTTTAAAACATGTCATTCATTGAAGGTGTGCCTTATAATGTGGTGCGCCTTATAGTACGGAAAATACGGTATTCATACAGCATGCTGTATGTCATTGTATATTTGTGAAAATTTGTGTCTTGTACAGTAACCATACATCTATATTTTGGTCTAAAAGTGGGGCAACCCTGCTAGATGAGTCGAGCGTCTTATTTGCATGCCTTTGCATGCCAGTCTTTGCAGAGGAAGATTTTTTAATCTGCGAGTGTAATAACAAATTTTGAATACTTCATGGACGTTGGCACTGGTTTGCATGTCAGAGCAATGTTGGTAGCTGGGAGCTAAAGACACGCATCATGTTCAAATGACTGCGCCTGATACTGTGACTTGGATGTACCAAGCGTGTTGAAATTGTCTCTAAGTGGTATATTGTGTTTACCAGTGCGCCACTGGCACCCCAACACAGTAATTATGTTCATGGTCCAAGCTTGTAGTTCTTCACACTAGAAATGTTTTTCTCCCCCATGGTGGTTGTTTCTTTTGCTTGACTGATCAAATATTCAAGAAATGAATAAAACCTTAATACAGAACTTGGATGGACTCACACTTACAGGAGGACATTTATTCATCTTTTCCCATCATCCATACCATAAATATGCATAGGACAACATGACATTTAAATAGGAACATAGAATCAGTAACTTCTCACACTTACCACCAGCTCAAAGAATTACACCAATTGCACAATGTTGACCCGTAAAGCTTTAATGAAGGACTGCAGCATTGCTTGTATGTGTTTAGGGCCTTGATTTCCTAAGTTCGTGCCTGAAAAAAAAATGGACAATAACTTTATTGCGCACAAAACAGATGTGCAGTGCAAATAGGATTGCGTCTGCCAAATGCACTAAATTGCCAGGCAGTCCATTTGGCGTGTTGTGGGAGGAGTATATGCAAATAGATGAATTTAGCATGCACAATCTGTGGTGGCTGATGTTTTATTTTTTTGCCTTTAAATAGCACACAAAGTGATTTCCACCTAACGCAGGCAAAATGAGAGTTGACGAGAGAACTTTTCTGCTTCGTGAACATTTCTGAAATGCCAGGGACAAAAATAATCGTGACATTTTGCGTATTATTCAACAATACAATTTTGGGAAAAATGTGACATTTTGTGCATTATTCAGCAATGCCATTTTGGAGCTTCTGAATGGCCTAAAGGCAGACTTGAAGCCAGTCACAAGAAGGAGTCAGGCCGTGTCGCCAATGACAAAAACAACTAATAAATTTCTTGTGTCTAGTCCATTTCAGTAACCTGGCAGTAGAGTAGCCATATTGATAATTGTGATTCACTCAAAGGGAGTTCTCCACAATATCAATCTGGGACCGCTCTAATGTGATCTTCTCGGGAAATGCGGGACATTCAGAACAAATACTTCAAGTTGATTAGGCAATGCGCAACATGTGCATGTCTACCAAACTTGTTTAGACCAAGATCATCATGTTGTTGTCGTCGTAGGTTGAAAAAAAAAAAAAAGCACAAACATCTATACCAGTTAAAAATGCACAAAGTGCCTCTCGCTGTTCTTCATTCAACAAGGAAAGTATGACTAATTCTGCGAAAACTGCATTCATCCATTCTACGTTTATTTGTTTCCCACAGCTTTGGCACTTTTGGTTTTCGTCACAGCCACATATCCCGCCCCCAAACACAATACCGCTTTGTGATTGGTCCATAAAAAAAAGTGTACGGATCGGTGAAAATCAACGGGCTCGGTACAAGATGGATTCTTGGGGGTTCGGGAGCTCAGTCAACCAAAACATGAATCAAAGGAATAGATTTCTGTAACTCAGGAATGTGTTTGTTTCTCGTCCACTAACATTTCTAATTTCATCAATTCAAGCTTAACGTTTTCATTTTCGTATTGAGTTGATTAAAGAGCTGATTTGAGTCGGTAGCTTTTTAAATTCAGGTTTATTTGTTCTTTTTGTCTATTTAGTACTCTGTGTTGTGCTAAACTAGTTCCAGGATGACATTTTATTTTTCAGTGGAGAATATGACCGCCTGCTGACTTTTTTCCCATTTATCTTTATTATAATGGTCTCCAGTGGTGGCTGGTGGAGTTTTCACTGGGGTTGGTGGATATATGTTTAGATATGTAGATTATATATTTCTGCCTCGCCATTAAATTTCTCAAACTTAACAGTGAAAACACAAAAATTGCCCTCATTGGCATCTTTCCCTTCCCACTTGTTCGTGTTCTGACAAGATCCCCTCACACATACATCACACCTGTCCTACTGTAACTTCATTGGCTGCCCATTACAAAGCGGGTGACAACTTACTGGCCAGACCACATTTTCTCCCTAACAATTATTCCTAACATTGGACCGAAATTCTATTTTCATCAGGCAAACTCTTCTTTTCCTGCTACAAATATCTTATTATTATCTGTAGATATAATGAGATCAAAATGTCATGGTTTGTTTTTATCACAATATTGATGTGAGGGTACGAGAAATATTTTGGCATTTTGTGGCAGATCTCACAGTTTTGCACTATCACTGTATTACAGGAAGGTTCATGGTAGATGGTCTGTGCATTTTCCCACAAGTTTTTGTCAAAAAAAGACACCTTCCGATATGTAGATTAGAACCGTTAACTTCTGTTCCCGTCCAACCAATGTTTAGAATCCTATAACTCCAAAATGTTATTATTGCTGTCGCAATCATCATGTTATGTTCAAAATAATAACAATAAATAATTTCACATTTGATGTGTCTATAATCAGCGTGCCCTTTAATTCATATTAGTTATCAACTTTTTGTTTAATTGGGATATTAATGAATGCTCCTTACATAAATCATTGACAGTGGCCCGGCTGTGTTTGTTTTTAAATTACTCATAGAAAACATGTCTCGTGCGCCAATCTGTCATGTTTTGGTTCTGTGGGGTTTGGATTTTGTTTTCTTTTGGTGTTTTTGGGTGCGTTTGTCTGTGGTTGGTGTTTTTGTCACGTGTTCCTCGTTTCTTCCCTTGTCTCATTATGTCAAACCATGTCCACCTGAGTGTGTCTTCCCTTCCTAGTGTGTGACCAATCACTGCCCTCAGCCACTTGTGTTTTCCCCCAGGTGTGTCTCCTTAGCTCATTAGTGTTGGTGTATTTAGCCTGTTGTGTTTGTCCAGTCGGTGTGGTTGCATTGATGGTGTTACATGGGTCATGCTGGGTGTTTTGGCTGCCAAGTTAAGTTCTGTCAAGTCCTGTTCCTTCACGTCAAGTCTAGTTTTGGTTTTCTTGCCCTGTTTGTTGTAAATAAATCACCCTAAGTTGCCCATTCCAGTCGTCTGATCTGTCTCCTCAATTTGGGTCCACATCATCTCCAATCTCCTACATACCATAACACAATCATTATACTATTTCTTGGGCTAAGCAGCCAATTGGTTGCCTGTACTGGGTTTCAATTGACTACATCACCCGAAACAGCGAAGCCAATTTTGAATCAGGGGCCGCTTATTGCCGAGTCGCCGACCACTGACATCAAAAAGATTCTCTTTCTAACATCCATAAATAGCGCCCACCTCAGGATCTCATCATCTCCTTGACCTTCTGTGCACTCAAACTAGAACTTACGTAATTGTCTCAGATGCCAAGATAAATGAACATTTTACTCATCAATAGCTGTGTACTCTTTATCTCATCTTAAAACAGACACTGGGTTTATATGAAGACTTTTTTTTTTTAATCATTCCGATTGAAGATCTATTGTCAAGCGTTTTCTGATCTGAAATTTACAGGTGCCACAACACTTAATCAGAATAACTGTTTTGCAGCCATTTGACATGTGCAGATCGACGTAAATATTACATAATTTATAAAAGGGAGGTGGTGGATTTTTTTTTTAGCATGGTAATTATTGTTTTTAAACTTTTATTCAAGGGTAATCAATAAGTTAAAGTAGTTGCGGTGTTTGCATGGAGCATTTTCATTCAATTGAGCCATTCGCTTTCATTCTATTCGGAATACAGGTGTCATGACTCGAGTCATGCAGGAGGTATGTTTGGGTTTTGTCTCGAGTCATGCAGGAGTAATGTTTGGGTCTTGTGTCATGTCTGGGGTCACGCCTGGGTTAGGTTTGAGTTCATGACCTGTTTATCTAGTTTCAACTAGTTTTAGGCTGTGTGATGTTTGGAACTCTCTGTAAGAACTATGTTATGTCAGGAATCTTTAATCGCGTTACTGAAGAATCTTTTATGCTATATGATGTTTATTGATGTCAGGGACTATATGTAATTACTGGGTTAACAGCCAATCAGAGATTTCCATGTCAGTACTGGTACGCACACACAACCAATAAGATTGATTGACTGTCTATATAAGGGTCTGAGAATTGTGTGTGTTTTGCCGGATTATTGCTGACTTTTTCACTGTGCTTCTCCGCTGCCCAAGGAGGCTTGGCATGTCGTGACTCCCGATGCATTCTCGTTGTTTTTAGTTTAGTCAAGTTATGTGAATAAATAGTTAAAACCTTATTTGTGTCTGCGTTTTGGGATTCAACCCTCTCAGCACAAAACAACAGGTCTCTATGGTCAACATGGCTGTATATACCTCATATTCTTAAGTATTTTTATTAGAATATTTCATGATTTAACTTTTGTCCCTTTTAAGGTGTTTCAGCTGGGCAGGAAGGTGGCGCCCTAATGCCCTCTATTGACGAGCCGCCACTGATGCTCACCTACAACTGTGAGGAGCTACTTGGCTTCAAACATGAACCTGCCATCCTGTGACCCCGGGTTTTCACCGGGTGCGGTTGCGGTGCGGTGCGTCTTGACTGCGTGCTCCGGACGGGTCAATTTTTTTGTCAATCCACACCGGCTCCGCACAGCTGCGGTCCGGCAGCTCCGTCGCCGCCCACTTCCCAACGTGTCTCGCGGGACCGCGCGCGCGCGATCATGTGGCATTTCACAACGACAAACATACAGAAAGTCTGTGCTCAACAGAGAAGCAGAAAGAGAGGTGGACTTCTTTTGATTTAACCTTTTCTTCTTCTTCTGCTATGAGATTCCATGCAGCATCCTTTTTTTGGTTGTCCTTGTAAAGTATATTAATAACGAGAGTCGGGTCAGTGCGGGTCCACTCTTTATTTCTGTCTTCCGCGTCCGGCTGCCGCTCAGTACGGCAAGCGAGACGGGCACAACAAGCAATCGCGAACATCAAACTCACAATACATTACAGTCCTTATAAAAAGGATGTGCCGTGTCATATATTATTTTGTGGTTTTCCACCTCCAATATAAACCTCTCCTCGTCCATGTTCGCTGGTGTCTAAACCGTGAATGAGCACATGGCCCGGCGACGCCCACGTCACGTTTTGCTGAAAAACTTGCGAAATAGGAGCTGGCGAGTGTTTTATTCTGAAAGGTAACCGGAAATTTCTTTTGAAACTGCCTCGGTCTTCCTGTCCCGCTGGGATGTGTTTTGTGCTAGCTTGCCATTTGCCGGAGGCCTACCGCTGCGGCGTCCGGCAAAAATAGAAAATAGGTCTATCCTTGCGGAAGGCTTGCGGCACGCCGCAGGCCTTCCGCAGTCGACACGCAACGCACCCGCAAGCGGTGTAAACTGCACCATTCGAATGAATGGAATCTAATTGCTTGCGTCGCCGGACCGCACCGCAACCGCACCGCAACCGCACCGCAACCGCATCCGGTGAAAACCCGGGGTTAGTGTTTCATGGACGAGATATAGAGAATAACTCACAGAGGTAGGAGAGCTGGTGCCAATATTAGAAGATTTAGAAGGGCATCTAAAGAATTCTTTCCATCGTTTATGTTGAACGTGAGGTTACTTGCCAACAAAACTAACTGCGGTAGTAAACAGCCAAGTGCAGCCTCTTGTGTACTATGGAGGCATAACTTGGCCTTATCCTTCACTCAGTTGTGCCCTTGTGCTTCCACTAATGCTGCCTGGCACATGTCACCGGCTCGTCTGAGGGACCTTGCACTCCTCTGCTTTCTCAGAGCAGGATGAACCTCCGGCTCCTGAGGATACCACCTCGGTTTTGTTTCATTGTTTTACGTTCCGAGTTAAGTACTCCATAAATAAATAAAGTTGAGTACATTTTGAGCTTGCAGTGCTTTTCACAACACACACATATATCATGCGTATCACAACACACATATAAACAGTGTGCGCAATCTGTTACAGCAAATATTTAGAATGCAATACAAAAAAACAACAAAAAAAAAAGAAGGTATTTTTGTGATTCATATTCAACACACAAAAGGTGAGGCCAAAGATCAAACCAGTACTAGTCTGTATTCTGTGAGTCACAGCTTTTGAACAGATGTTCAAATATTCAAGGTGTATGAACAACCCGACTGATTTTACATGGCTCTCTGCCAGTACACTTGTGGGCACAGTTTCAAACCAGTTTTCCCAGCAACTCGTTCTATCCTCGGAGAAAACTTTCTACAATCAACCAAAAGAAAATTACAGTAAAGTAAAAGTGTTTGAGGAAGAGTCAAAGTTATTGTTGTAGCTTTCAGATCACAGATCCAACTCGCTTTTGTTCCCTCTTACTGCTTCGGCTAATTCCTCCCAATGTCTGTCGAAATGGTGACAACCGAGGTGCTTTGTTTTGTTTGTTTTCCGTTATCGTGCCTTTTTTTCTCCCTCATGGTAGACATTTCTTTAAACTCACGGGCTCAAATATCTCATATTCATTTAAAAATGGGTTTCATCAAAGGATGAAACACACCAACAAAGAAACAAACAACAGCGGTTTTAATGGTGTCTTGCTCAATAATCCAAAGATTCAAACATTGTGTACAAATATGTATACGGACAGTATGTATCTGTCTGTATGTATATAACAATCTCTCTGCATAGAGTCCCTTGGGCAATTTAACCACTAACCATGTCCACATAGCAGAGACAATATTCCTTTGTTTTAGTTTGATCAAGTTTTTGAGGTTTTTTTTTTCTTCACTGCTTCAAACTTTTTATCCGAAAGGCCCATCCGTCTGTGCCGTGATTTTGTCTTAGCTCAGCCGATGCTATTCTCAGAGCTGTATTAATTGTTAGTTTCGCTCTTTTGATTTGCTTCATTTAAAAGGTCCTTGGTTAATTTAATGGATCGCAGAGTGAGCTTTTCAAAGTACTGCTGGGTTTAGGCGGTAATCAGACATAATGAATCTAAAAATACTCCATACAAAGCGAGTTGGTTCTGCACCAGTGTGATGTGTCCACAAAGTGTCTTATAAGCAGGCCGCGGATCAGATACATTCTTTATTCTTATCTTCTTGCATTTGAGTGTGTGACCTGCTGATCACCCTGAAGCTGCCTGTAGGTGTTTCTGTAATTAGGATAAGTGTGAACGCCATTTTGGTTTGAAGCCCGAACGCAAACAAATAATGTGTTTCACTGTTGCAACCACTGATGTGACAAGCCAAAAGTTGCAACAAGATCAAGCTTGATTTGCATGTACATGACCATAAAAATGTTCTTCACCATAAATGGACAAAACAATTATGCACTGGCTTGTTGATTTGTTTGACGCTGAGCACAGCGACTTATCTGCGTATTCAGACCTCAACAAACACATCATCTCATTTTACATATATGTAATGTCACTTTCACATCCAGCCTGAAACATGTTTTGATAGAGCTTTAAAGGTGCACGATGTAAGATTAGACTCAAATTTGAGTGTTAAAATAACCATATTTTTCACCCGCATATGTTTTAAGTAGGGTTGGGCGAGTACCGATACCAGGTATCGGTATCGGGCCGATACCAGCCTTTTTTCATGTACTTGAGTACTCGTGACGCAGACGAGTCCAAGCGACCGATGGCAGAGGGGGAAGACGTTAAGTGAGTCCTCCTTGCCTGTAACTGGCGCTAGCTTGCAGCAGTTTTTCATCAAAACTTCACCGGTTTGGAAATACTTCAAAATTGTGAATGTTAAACTAAAAGAGTACTTTTGTGTTTTATTTTGAGCGTTAAGACTATTGAAGAGTGACTGCTGTTTTTTTTTTTTTTTTCTTGTCAAAATTAAAGGAAATATATTTGTTTAAAAATATCTTTTAGTGATTTATTTTATTTGTCAAAATGTACTGGTATCGGCAGTTGGTATCGGTATCGGTATCGGTCTGAAAAAAAAGTGGTATTATATAATAGATAGGAGGCACGACTGTGGCACAATGACTGTTGTCCCTATTTTTCTCTAAAAGGATAAATGTTGGAGCGTTCGGGCCGGAAACTTTAGCCTTTGCTCTGATCATGACGTCATGCGCGTGCACGCTATTGTCCCTGTTAGCTCTCGCAACTGTTCATGCAACTTCACGGACAGGATAGCTAATTCAAGACGGACTTGAAGAGACCTACACCCGATACGTCTCAATCCCTTATGGAGACTCCACGGAAGACAAAGAGAAGTAAAAAACTTTCAGACCAGCGTCACGGGAGGACACGGATAAATATAGGAGCAGCGTTTGTCAGGTGGAGAGAGCTAAGAGCTATCCTGGGGATGAAACGGGACCCACAGCTTGCTGACTTTTTGCTAAAAAGGTAAGACTTCATAACGAAAATACGATAGGGTCTATTTATGATTAGCAGTGCAGAATAAAACTACCACACGGTCGCTAACTAATGTCTCCGCATTTGGGCATATTAGCAACGCAATGCTATTTATGTTTGGAAGGTTGTAATTACGTAAGCTTTTGTCACTCAAAATGACTTTCACATACAAAGTAACTTGAAGATTAACACGTTTCTTACCTCTGTAGACATTATTAAGCCTATGAAAAAGGCGTTGTGCTCCGTGTTTACGTTTGTTCAATTAACTTGGAGGTTTGCTCGTGCCCGAAAAGTCGCGCACTGCCCCGAGCTGTGTGCACGTCACTGGGGTCCATTTTACGTTTCGCCAGAGGGGTCGCAAATGTGCAAAAACTCCTGCTTCGTGCCCCTTTAAATAATTAATCTGCTGTGCTGTCATAATTGTGTTTTAGTTGGGGTGGAAGATTGATAAGAATTCCAAAAAAAGGTAGAAAATGACCTGTGAAGCTTGTTGTGGTTTAACTACCCAAGATATGGTGTGTGTGTGTTCAATCTTTGCAACTTCAAACTCATACATCAATGTCATATTTTATTTTACAACATGGCCACAGCAACCTTCCACCCCCACAAACGCACACTTGATTCTGTTATCGGTCGTATCATCACCGGAGGACTCGACAATTTCCTTCTCTTCATCCTCCTCCTTTTTACCCTCCTGCCTTTCATTTCAAACACAACACCCTATCCTACAGCCAGCAGCCGTGACATTTACTCTCTTTTATGATGGATTCATAAAATCACAGTGATGTTCGCACACACATCGCTTTAAGGAAACTCATTACAGACTATCTCTGTCTGTCTGTCTGTCGCTTGCTTTCACAGGCACTTTTTTCTCTGAAAAACAACAGCGGCAGCGCACTGATGTGCAGCGCTTGGCTGTGAGCTTTCTGTGGCGCCTAATGATAAGGCTATCAGCACTTAGCTGAGTGATGCACTTGCTGAGGCTGGAGCAGTTCTCTCCTTCCACATCATTCGACTTTCACACTGTATTCAGCACATTATGCACGTATTTAATGTTTTGTCACCCATCTTAGAATTCTAACAGCGCCGTCCATCCGTTTGTAACATCTAACGCACAGGTGTTAAACTCAAGGTCTGGGGGCGAGAGCTCACCCGCCACATCATTTTATGGCCCACGAAAAACAACCCATGTGGGTCTTTGTTCCTTGTTAAAATCTGTACCAAATTACAGTCCAAATTATGGTCAGCAAACTTAGCCATGACTGTTGTTTCCTGAGCACGGGGTTATGTCATCTTCAGTCAACAGAAAGTGGCAACATGTGGTTTTAAAGCTATGTACTCTGTAGCTATGTAAAAATAATGAAGTTTTCACATTAATCATAGACAAAATGTCTTCTTACTGCTGAAAATGGTTCAATGACTCAAGTATCCCCTTAAAAATGTATTGTGGTTTCACAGTCATAGCGGTCCTTTGAAGGAAGCTGTGGACCACATATGTGGACCACAAAATATTTTGATACCTCTGATCTAATGTTATCCCCAATGAACCAGGATATAGCCTGTGAATAAAAAAGTTGGGGCCAAATCCACTAAGAATGCGCTGAATCCGCTAATAGCGCTAAAAAATTGCTCCACATCTGCATCCGCAGCTTGCCCTAACATCCTATTCACTAAGGGATGTTGTTCTGATGATGTATCAGTGCGAACACACCCACAAAGTTTGACAGATTGGAGCAAATTAGAACATAATATTTGGTTAGAAAAAGGGGCAACCCAGGAATCTTAACTCATTTGCTCCCAATAACGTGTAAATACGTTTTTTGGGGTTAGGGTTAGGGTTATCCCAAAGATGTATTTATATGTTTTTTTGTTCTTTTTATCTATAGAGCATACAGAAGGCTTTGATGCAGTCTATCAACTGCAAAGAACGGTTGCAGAAATGGTAGTTTTTTACACAAACGTTCAACAGGTGGCAGCAGACCAAAAGGAGATCAACCAGGGCACGTAGATAAAAAGCTAAATTACGTTACAATTTTAAATAGATTTGTGAAAACTGATGAAATGTAGCTCTCTTCTAATGCTAATTGCAAAATCAGTCAAAATCCAGTAAAACAGCTGGGAGCGAACGGGATTGCTTCTGTGAAAATGGCTGGGAGTCAATAGGGTTTTAAAAAACCTGAAACAGAGCATATTTGAATCGTTTTTACATGGGCTTTCAAAACCATTTTATTGGGTGATTGACTACATATAAATGTACTCCATGTCTTTGAACAATTTATTTTTGCACAAGTCACATGGGGAATATTACTGATTATACAGGGGAATTGGAGAATCTCTCAAGACAAGACCAAATCCTGACCCCTAAACAACACATTCAGAAAAGTGTTGCGAGAAATTATCACACCATTTTTGATACCTAGATACATGGCTCAACAAGATCATCTGCTGCATTATCGTTTCCCCCTAATGCTCCTCTCTCATCCATCCATCCATCCTCCATCCAACCATCCATCCATCCATCATCCATCCATTTTCTGAACCACTTGGGTCCCAGGCGTGCTGGAGCCTATCCCATATGTCTTTTGACGGTAGGCAGAGTACAACTTGAACTGGTTCCCAGCCAAGTGTAGCTCCTCTAAACCTTTAAATTCATCGCAGTGACCAAACACAATTGTTGAAGCCTCCCAGGTGTGTGCAGTTTTGTCGTGTGTAGCTGCTATCGCTACATTCTCAAATTTGATGCGAAAACTTATGCATGCACTATGACCTGAAGGCTGCTTTTCCCATCAACCACAAGCCCTTAGCTCAAAACTGAGAGGTTGCACTGGCTACTCCTGGGATCCATTCTTCTTGCTAGTTTAAATTCAGGGAGAAGCAGATAAGACCATCTAGCTCCAGGTAAGCAGGACATGCATTCACTTTCAACACAAATTTGTAGCATCATGACGGGGAATATACAGTCAACCCGAGAGGACTGAAGTCCGCCGCACACAGCAGCACGGCCGAAAGTGACTGGACAATCAGGGAAAAAAAAAATACAATTGGCAAGTCACACACGCACATCAGGCAGTTGGCTCCCAGCTATAACAACAGACCGATACAGTGTGCACATCACTGTAGACCAGTGGTGTCCAAACTACGGCCCGGGGGCCATTTGCGGCCCCCCGTCCACTTTTCAGTGGCCCGCGACATATGCTAAAAATGGCATTGACTCAGTTCAAATAAAATAAACAAAACAAAATTGTTGGGAGATGGTCAAAGTAAGAAGGGAGGGTGTCGAAAAAAACGGTGCCCATTAAAGGTTATTTTAGTTAACTAAAACTGATGAAAAAAATAAAATTCAAAAAGACAATATAGTTACCCAAATAAAATAAAAACGAAAATGCTTTTAAAAAAATGAAAACTAACTGTAGCTACATTTTATGTTTACAAAACAAATTTAAACTAACTATAATTATAGCAAATTTATTCCATCCATCCATCCATCCATCCATCCATCCATCCATCCATCTTCTCTCTTCCGCTTATTCTATAAAATATTTTTTTGCTCTTGTTCTGCATATTAGTTCTTCCTCCTTTTAACAGTGTACGGTAAGAAGTTGCAGTGGATCTGGAGTGATTTCCCAAATTGATTATTTCAAAACTTGAAGAATGATGTACAGTATTAATAAATGACATCACTTATTGTTTGCAGACGGTTGCAGATGAGGATTTAAAATTGCATTTAAGCAAAGACTTTTCACTTGCACGCTGACATGTTTGGTCATGGTCAATACCACTCAGAGACAGCAAACTAAAAAAAAACCTTATGCTTCGAAATTCTTTCCATTTCAGCCTCTACACTCATGCACAGTCTTCTGTGGCATTAAGTGAGCAACTGTGCAAACATCTGCTAATTAGCACTAAACAAAATTCAGAGTGATTAGCTCTACAGTTATTTGGTCATAAACCAAAGTATTAGGCAAATTAGTTTTCGTTTAGTGCCATGACTATCTTGTGTTGCCCTAAGGTAGTTGCTTAGTTTGATCAACAGATGGTGTGCAGCAATACAAGTTTGCATTTTGCATATCAAAAGATAATGCACAAATGTTGAATTAGCTATTAAAATAAGATTAAACCATAACAAAAACTTTATTAGATTTCTTTTAAACAATGCCACGCCAAACAAAAAAAGCAACTTGTAGTCAGTGTTTATTAAAACCTTTGGCGGGTCTCAACTGGACTCTGCAGCTTGCGATTAGTCTGCATTGGTCAGCATGACTTCCTTTTCACTTGTTGAGCACGCTAGCCTTATGACATTATCATGTGTTTTCGTTTGGTCTCATTCACAAACTGTTCTTAGATTGTTTATTAAGTACAATGTAGAGCCCGCCCCTTTCTTTCTTTCTTTCTTTCTTAAAGAATACCATGTTCACCAATCTATCTTTTCTTGACTTTATTGACATTATGTTCCCCCATTTCAGGCCGCTGTGGACAAAAAAACAAAAAAGAGTGGTCATGAAACAACGTGAGGGGAAGTGCTGGGCAAATGTGACAGGCTGTCATTAGAGCGGATGCCTGGCAAGATGTTTAAATTGTCAGAACGTTTTCCATGCCAGTCCTGGTTTAGATGAGAAAACTTGTCGGCTAGAGTAAAACGGGATGATTGTAACTAAATCTGACAGTGCGTAATAAGCCGTAACACAACTTTGTAGGCAGTCCCTAGTGAAACAGGAAGCATATTGTTACCCTGGCATCTCACATTTGCCACTTACTTCTAAAGTTAAGCCATGTGTTTAAGTTTCCCAAAATTCTGCCGTGGCAGGTGTGTTTATAACGCTGTGTAAACGTGACCCTCTCCGGCAAAAGGGTCCACATGTCGGGAGGATCAATCTGGAGATATGGACGATATTAGACAGTTGGACTTTATTTGTCTATTTTGAGGTTTCTCCACAATTAGCTTCCTTGAGGTATCTAGTTTCATTTCAAAGTAGCAGCTGTAGAGTTGAGTTGAAAATAAGTAATTATTAGACAGTATCCATCGTAACAAATGGAGTGTTTTTAGCCTATCTGTTAGCTAGCGCCGCATCTTGAACAACTTTTTAAAAACAAACCAAATTTCCTAGCCTCAAACGTAATTCACAAATGATTTATATAAATGTGAGGATAAGCGGGGGTACGTGCGCGTGTGCGTGTATGTGTGTCTATCCTAAATAATTTTCAGAAACGACTCAGAGGTGACAAGGGCTGGCGGTGTTCTACAGCCCTGCAAATGACTGCATGAAATCGAACCATGCGAGTGAAGAGAAGACAATTTTCTGCCTGTGATGTGCGGGACAAAAAGTTCCAGTGGGGCTCCAGATTTGTCATTTTCAGTGGCACTGAAGGTAAGCACAAAGTGTCAGATGGGCTTGACATCGGGGCACTAGGCACAAGGGGATACATCGACTCCGTAATGGAAAGAGATTGAGTGCACGCTAAGGATGGCTGATTGGGAAATGAATAGCTTGTGAGCAGATACCCTGACCAGGTTTCATCATCAGTCCTCATTCAAACCATTTTATTCTTTGATCCGTCTGTTTTATTCTACACAAGGATGAAGGTTTATGGAGGATTTACAGGGCAGACATCCGTCCAATACTGTGGGACCTTTGCGGATTCCGGGCAACCAAAAGCAACCCTCAGGATTTGTAAAGAGTCTCAAGACAAACACATGCTACTACTACAGGCTACTGTACTAACCTGTTTGGCGATAGCATCCTGGAAAAAAAATCAATGTTAAAACTCCATGAAGATTTCATAACACATACACGAACAGCCTTCCAATATTTATGACTGTGAACCATTCCTTCTTTTCCCACCACTTATCCTGTTCAGGATCATGTGTAAAATGGAACCAATCCCAAATGACTTTGTATGAAAGGTGGGTGCGCTGGTCACAACAGAAATTTATTTGTCAGCAGTTTATCAACTTTGGACATGCAACAACAACAACCAACAACGACAAAAAATAAATCAGCGGACAGTCTGAAACGTAACCCGAATTGGTAAGATGGAACAATTATGTAGTCGATCACTAACTCTATAATAAAGTCCTAATTTTGCCTACAGTCACCTGGAATATGCTCCCACAACCCTGATCTGGATAAGAGGTATCGGGTAGGGATGGATGGTTTCATGAGTACATGAGAACTCGTGTTTGAGAAACAGTCAATGATTATTCTAAGATGATTTATTTTTACCTGGATGTCTAGATTTGTATGGACCTATTGCATTTCTTATTTGAGGAACTATTGCAGTGGAATTTTATTGTCGGAGGAATACCTACTGTGATGTAAGAGTTAAGACATTTATGTTGCGGTCACTCATGAGCGAGGCAACTGAATAATGTCTGATGTGGAGTTATTCCCTGTCATGTGCTGTTCTTTCACCCATGACCAGGAAAGTACAGTATTATATTATGATTATACAGCACATCACTACAATTGATTATAAACAATCCCGTTTTTGAAGTGAAGAGCTCACTCAGAAAATATAAAGCATTTTGGAGTTACAGCCATTTTATGGAGATTTCCTCCATTTCCCCAGGCTCAATGACTACGTTTACATGCAGGCAATATAACCCTTTTAAAACCCGAATACTGGCAATATTTGTGTTTTGTAAGGACATGTAAACATGCTCACTAACCGGAATATGCTTTTATTAGGGTTTAGAGGCATGCAGTGTGTCAAACATGCTAGAGGCAGTTTTATTGCATGCTTTGTATGGGAGCGATAAACTGGATAAATTTAACATTATTACAGTTTTCCGTTGCTAATTTACATTGAACCAGGGTCTCTCCAGTTTATCCCTGCATCTAAATGTAAATCCACATGAAGTACAGTATGTTACTTGAACCCGGTTCATTTAAAAAAATAAATAAAAAATGCAAAACTGCAGTGAGATTCTATCTGCTGCTTTTGGAGGAATTTGAAGTATGTGTGCATTATTTTTTATTTTATTTTTTTATCACCTCAATATGCAGTGAAATGAAATGCAAGTGAAAATCAGCTGGATCTGAAATGCCTCCTCCTCTGGTCATTACTTTAGTGCTTTCCTGATCATTCACTTAAGCACAATATTCAGTATCTTACTGTGTAAGTGTAAACATTCATTTTATTATCTTCCCTGTCACATTTCCACTTGCCGTCTTTTTATTCAAACATGACTTGTACTCTTTTTACATCATGTTTCTTATTGACCGCATTGTCTGGTAATTGCTTTAGCAACAGAAAATGGAAACCGGTTTCTATGGAGACAACAAATCTACCATGTATGGCGTGTAATATATATTTGCACGGCAATTTTCTGCTTCATTGACCCCAGAAGTCTAAGCTGGCAAATAACTAGACAAATAAATAATAACACAATTCTTCACTGCCAATTAGACCATGAATGCACCTACAAGTTCATGCAGTACACGTCTAAGCGAAAACAATGAACCTTGAAATGAAGCTACCATTCCAGGTTCACACTTGTCCTCAAATGTTTCTTAACTACCAAACGGATAGATAGATAGATAGATAGACAGACAGACAGACAGACAGACACGTTATTTTTATTTTTTTATAGTCAATTCACTGTGCAATGAGAAACCGAACCCTAATAGGAACCTATTAACCTCTGCCTAAATTGTCCAATATGAGCTTCGTCAAGCCTGAAATTGTCACGATTAAATGAAAAAACCCAATCAAGTCGCAGTCAAATTAATTTTCTCATGTGTTAATTCTATTATGGATCAACAGTCACGATTTTCATCATATCCTTGGAGGAAATTTTGCTCAAAACAGTTTAATTTAGTCGGTTTAAAGTCCATTTTCATTCTGTTAGAACTAATAGCTGTCATCATTGAATTGCTGGTTCACAGGCTTCATACATCATCACATGCATCATGAGTGACCGCTGGCCATCCCAAGCACTGAATTAATACCCAATTTCTTCTTTCTGCTCCATGAAAAAGATGTACTTTTTTTTTTTTCTCCTGTATGAAAGAGCAACATTATCCACAGATGTACTTAGAACACGGGAGCTTCTACCTCCTCTCACCCTGCCTCACATCACTGATCTACAATGTCACAGTGGTGGCGAGGTCCATGTAGGCCATTGCAGCAGGATTCTTCCTATAGGAGGTTCAACCTGCACGGAATGCCTTGGTGTGGGAGTGGATGAATAGATCTATAGATGAATGTGAGGGTGGTTTACACCATGGGTGACATTTACTAATTTGCACTATGTTGACACTTTATTTGGCCTTCACATCTCATTGCAGGGATTTTGCACTTCTATTTAACTATGAAAGAGATGCATTACTGAAAATGGATGGATGGAACTTTAGTTGACAGTTGTTCTGACAGAAAAAAAAAATATGACAGAGTAACTTTACAATACAAAAAAGTAGGGATGTTCGATACCACTTTTTTTCAGACCTATACCGATACCGATATCAACTGCCGATACCAGTAGTACATTTTGACAAATAAAAAAAATCACTAAAAGATATGTTTAAACAAATAGATTTCCTTTAATTTTTACAAGAAAAACAGCACAGTCACTCTTCAATAATCTTAACGCTCAAAATAAAACACAAAAATGCTCTTTTAGTTTAAGATTCACAATTTTGAAGTATTTCCAAACTGGTGAAGTTTTGGTGAAAAACTGCTGCAAGCTAGCGCCAGCTACAGGCAAGGAGGACTCACTTAACGTCTTCCCCCTCTGCCATCGGTCGCTTGTACTCGTCTGCGTCACGAGTACTTGAGTACTTGAAAAAAGGGCTGGTATCGGCCCGATACCGATACCTGGTATCGGTACTCGCCTATCCCTACAAAAAAGCCCTGATGCCATTATTAATAATCCACTTTCTCGAGTGCACCATTCACAATGGGCCATGTCGTAATTAAGGGCGTCTTTCATCAGATGGGTGTCCAATTATTTATGAGCCTCAAACCGTGCCTCAAAAATACTCAAGATGGATACAAAAACAAATTCATTTTGACAAAACATTTATCTTGATGATATTCATTGATTGATTGAATAAATAGTCATCAAAAGAGTCTCTGGGCAGGTAAGGGAATGACTTCTACATTTGTACTACTTGCAACTACAGGACTGGCAGCAGTATGCCCCAAAATATTTTTTTTCTTTTTATTTTTAATCCAACCTTGACATTTTCTGCACCGCAAACAAGGACATTCACTGACTTAGCAAATACCACTGCATGATCGTTGAAGTCAAGGTCGGATATAACTGTGAGATGATCTGTTTTTGTTTTGCGGTGTTGTTTTATTAAGACCTGCTGCCTCAGAGGGTAGCAAGTACGGCTAACTACTGTATGCAGTCTGTAGTATCGTGAAAACAAAATTCTGTAAAAGAAAGCAGCTCCAAAACTACATGCACATACACATGCGCGTACACATACAGTCGTTCAGGTTTGTAAAACTTTCGAGTACGAATGAGTGGACACACACCTCCAGGTCCATCCCCAGGGGCCTCATTAACAGTGCTGAGCGAGACAAGAGCTCACTGTAGCCCAAGACAGCAAGAGACTGTTGACTGTACAAACAAAAGCCTCAAAGCGGACACACACACACACACACACACACTGCTGCACATACATATAGTGGACGCACAGGAACACACACACATACACACTGAAATATGGGGCACCACTTCGATCTTTTTCTTACAGCTTTATTTTTGTCCGGATGCTGGCCCGAGTTGCTGTTTTGTCTGTCATTTCATCTCTCTGAGTTTTGCTCTTTTTTGTCCCACATTAAACTGAGCAATAGGACTGTGCAGATCGATCCAAGTATCGATAGAATCAAAGCTCACGTGAGTATCGTATCGTATCGGTATCATATCGATACAAAAGCACTAGTATGTATATTTTGCATTTATTTATTTATTTTGGTTTCTCATGGGTCCCTCGCATAATCCCTTTATAGCACACGCGCATGTGCAGGCGCTGGCGGTAACAAATAATCATTTTTACATTGAATGACATAATGAGTCATATTATACTACGTTTGAGCTTTTACAACTGCTAGTTTAGGTAGGTACAGTCAAACCTCGGTTTTCGAACGTAATCCGTTCCAGAAGGCTGTTCTAAAAGCAATTTGTGCGAAATCCGAAACAATTTTTCCCATTATAATTAATGTAAATCATTTTAATCCGTTCCAAGTCTAAAAAAAAACTTTTTCCAAGTTTTTTTTTATTTTTTTTACTATTTTTAATAGAAGATATCCTATCTAAAATGACAAAAAACAAAGCAAAATCAAACATTTCATCTTTTTTATTTTTACCAACTGTAACATACAGAACATTAACGTTAAAGGTTACACTAGAAGAGTGACAGGGACTAAGAATATGACGGTTATTATTACATTGCAAATGTAAATAAGAGCCCAGGTATGTTTCCGTTGAGGATAATATATTATATTATGGTATGTTTAAGAACCCAACAAGATAGTTTAATTTGAAAAAGAAAAAACAAGAAAAAATTTGAAATACCATTATATTTTATGAACCTAAAAGTACTTGGTATGGATATTGGTGTCGGCGACATTGGCACCAGTATTTACTAGGGATGTCACGATAAGGGCAATATCGTGATATCGTGATATTAAAACTGCCACAATATCGTCGTCGTCATAGTCACAATATTTAAAAGGAACATATCTGTTAAAAAAAAAAGTCAGGTTGATTTCCATTTGTGCAATTTTAGCACCCTCTAGTGGCTAATTTATTCGTGCAATTTAATTTTCATTAGGGATATTTTGGCCTTCTATGTTTAAAATTTATGCTAATTGCCAGATGAAGGGGAACCTAATGTGCCTGTGAAGTGATCAATGTGTGCTAGCATTAGCAAGTAAGTGCCTCAATATTGTTATTAGAGATTGTAGGTGGTTTATATGCATTGCTGTTATGTACAAAAGCACAATATTGTGCTTTTTTTTTTTTTTTAGTAGGAGCTCTCTTATATACAATATTGCGATCTTTTTTAAGTATCGCCAACGCCCCCGCAATATTGTGATAATTATCGTATCGTGACCTTCATATCTTGATATTATCGTATAGGGATGTTTGGATATCGTTACAATCCGAGTATTTACTTGGTCTCGATCGATACCAAAATCTCAAGTATCGCACAGCTCTACTGAGCATCAATTGTAGTACAGTTTTCTCAACTCTACAGTACGTAGATTTGATAAGAAAAATACATCACACATGTAACACACCCAATTACTACAGTGTAGACAACCGCTCAGCCTCTAGCTTAAAGCAATTTCCTCTGTTGATTGCGACTCTACCCACAGCAACAGTGCCCATACGTTAATATGCAGCAACAACGCACTGAGACAATTTCCAAGAGCATTTTCAGCACAGCATGGAAACTGTGTAATGAAAAGGTACCATGATAAATATGACTTAGCCTTTTAACACACAGTAGAGATGTGGGAGCCTCGGGAGACTATGCAGAAAGAGAGCATTACGTTTAAATAGAGAAAAAAGGTAAAGAGGAAAACAACCAAATCATTATAGCCTGAGCGTATATCGTCTTTACCATGGCGAACATTAGATAGAATTGTGAATGCCGCTTGCTGCTTCTCTCAAGGCCAGCCAGCTTAAATAATCATGAGTCTGCCCGGGGGGACTGCTTGCTAAAGGAATGTATTTTCTAATTAGATAAAGCCACTTTTCCAATTTGTTGGCTACTTAACTATAAAGCATGGCGGTGAGCGAAGCCTCAGAGCCATCTTGAGATGTGGCCAATCCCCATCCCATCACGCGACGCTTGCAATCACATCGCTGGGGAAACAATGGATTTTGTTTGTGCATTTGTCAACTCCATAAAGTCTGTGTTGGAGCTCCAGCAACAACTGATGAGAAAATAATTTTCATCTCAGGCCAAAGCAGAATCAGATTGGCTTTACTTAGCCATTAGCAAACAGTGCATGTGCTTTTGTTAACTGCAAATAAACAGAGTAGGACAGTGAATGATTACTCCCCAATTTCTTTTCATCATTGTCAGTCGAGTTGAGTCATTTTTTATTAAAAATTAGCCAAATTATAAGCATGGCTCTTTGCACACTGATTATATCAACAATTATACAACCTGAATGTAAAACATGAAAACATATTTTTATCCACATGGGATTTTGTTAGACATATGTTGCTTTGCTTATTGGCCGATTGGTTCAATTTATTATCCTACAAACAAACAAACAAATAGACAGACACAAACAAAAACATGTGTATTGAGCAAACAAATTGTAGGTCTAAAAAACTGGCGCTATATAATAATTTTTGATAAATTTTAAATTTTTGATAGCTGAGTTTATAGAGACACCATTTATCTATGTTTTAAATATCCATGTACATTAAACCAGAAATAAGCACATGTGTCCACATGACACAGCAATAGCAGAATGCAAATAATCTCAAATGGGATTTTAGCATTGAACCTCCATGGCTCTCTATGAGACAGTAGAAGATTATGTGACCTAATAAATGTATTTTGTGGACGGACAAGGGACATACGTATGAACAATAATGTAGTAATGATTGAAGTAATAAAGAATTAAATAAGAAAATACTTGAAAGAAAATCATTCATTGATCATTCAATCAGTCATTGTCACTCTTTTGCATATGAAATTTTGTATTTCCGAGTACAAGCCGTAGTTGAGCACTCTTACTAAAGTTCTGGTAATACCGTCACTCAAAAACATGTCATCATTGTGACATCACATGAGCTGTTGGCAAATCATGTGGGACTTGAGATCAGTAAGCGTCTCGAGGATTATCCATCCGTATGTGCAAGCCTCTCAGCAAAATGTCATAAGCGGCCCTATGGTTCTACAAGCGTCCCTGTTCCCTCTCCATTATGTGTTTGTAAGGTGTTATGATTGAGTGGTTTTAATTTACTCTTATTATCCACTGGTCAACTACTCTTTACACGAGGTATTAAACGTTGTTTAAAAAAATAATAAAGGTTTTAAGAGCCTGTAACAAATGATTTCCACTGTAACTGAATGCTTAAATGGAATTAGAACCATTCTAAAGTAGACCAGTGTGTTTGTCTGTGGAGGTGGCAGCACAGCACAATAAGGTCCCATAATGTGATATATAATTGTCGCTGGCTGGTACACATGACATTTACTGTGACCTGACAAATGTACTTTTATCAACTGGCCTTGTGCGGGATCCTTCGACAGCCAACAAGCACAGTGACTGTGAGCTGTGGAGGCAGAGAGAGAGAGAGAGAGAGAGAGAGAGAGAGAGAGAGAGAGAGAGAGAGAGAGAGAGAGAGAGAGAGAGAGAGAGAGAGAGAGAGAGAGAGAGAGAGAGAGAGAGTGAGAGAGAGAGAGAGAGGATGCCTACTTATTTGCATGCCTTAGTGGGTAATGACAATGCACAGATGGAGTGGGAGAGGGCTGAAATTTGATCTCATTGCATCAGGGAAACAATTCTGGCTGTCTACGTCTATTGCACCATAATTAGCGGGGGCTTCAAGTCAATCAGAAACTAATCAGAAAACGTTTTATTATGAAAAAAGAAAAAAGAAAAAAAAAAGTGACGTCATAGGATGGATCTGCATTTGAGGAAAGTGGGAAGTTGGAATTTTCCTACTTCATACCAGTAAGTGTTCACAGTGTACCCCTTTGAACTTGGATATCCGAGTTGCGAAATTGGGGAAAACTAAACGAAACAATAAAAGGAACACAACTTCACCGACTGACTTCAATCTGACATCGCTCGACAATGGCGACCACCATGGAGAGCCAGACCGTGAATGGCGAAACGGAATTTACAAGATTTTAAACAGATATTTATCTTTATTTAGTGTTACTTCAATTTAATGATTTGACATCGATTCACGTAACAAAATGTGATTTTGGAATGATTGCGTGAACTAACAACTAGCAATTTATCAGAATCACCCATCTTTGTTGTTTACATTTGCCTCAAAGGCTTTGAGGTTGGAACTGCGACAATCCAAGTGGGATAATCATAAAACCGAGGTTCTACCTACCTCAAACGCAGCCAAAGTTACATTTATTTTATTTTTATTTTTTATTTCATGCGTTTGTAATTGTTCTGTCCCTCATATGACAGTAAATTTAGTCATATTGTTCAGTCAATTTTTGTTATGTAGAAATCTTACGTTCTATTTTTGCCAGTAGATGTCGCTCTTGTCATAGTGTGTTCGTGTTTGATTTTGTGAAGTGAAGCGGAGCCGCCTACTGGCGAAGCAATGTAAATAGCAGCTATGTTTTTGAGGAGCTGCACATGCAGTCACAGCACGGGAGGAAACTCAAGAATTTCCTCTAGTCTCAACATTGTTTTTTATTTCGGAGCCTTTGGCAGAGCATAATCTGTAAGTCATAACGCTTTGACGTATTTGTGTTTGTGATTATTTTACGTTTCTTGGTGGTGAACTTTCTTTGAAAAGGCGGTGACCCGATGCTATTAGCCGTTAGCTGCTAACCTGCGCTAAAGTTATTGTAATGTTAGCCTACTTGTGTTATTGCTCACACTGTACACTTATTTGTAGACAGAAGCACTTATGTTTTGTTTTAATCTGTATGTTGCAGTTTCACAAAATAGGAAAGAAGGAAGTAAAGAGCCACGGCTACAGCAACCACGTGTCTTTATTTTTGGAACTCTTTCACATGTTGAGCTCGCTGCCTGAGTTGCGCTAACTGAGGGCCTTGACTTTACTTAGGTAAGTACACAGTTGTAGCCATAAATGCTTATTTTTATTTATTTATTTATTTATTTATTTATTTATTTATTTATTTATTTATGTATTTATGTATTTATGTATTTATTTATTTATTTATTTATTTATTTATTTTCAAAAAGCTAAAATACTCAAAACTGGCATAATAATTTCTTTTGGTTTTTGGCCAAGCGTTACTCATTGTGTTCCACATTCTTCTGGAGGAAATATCGAAACCTTTCTCCACTCCACTCCACTCCTTTCTCCATTTATGTGTTGGAAGCACTTGCACACCTCACAGAACATTAACATGTAACGAAAAGACCAACTACATATTCAAGAGAGCTAAAAGCATACTGACGAGCAATGTAAGAGCATCATTGACCCTTGCTTCGCAACCAGTTTCTGTTAAAGATGGTGGGAACGCCAGATTGATAATTGATAATGAACACAACTTGCAAAGGCCTTGACCCATCAAAATGAAATCTCAATCATTAAAACGCCTCCAGCTTGCCACCGATCTTTGTCTGCTGCAGAAAGCAGCTGGCTGAGTTCCGCCTCAGACACCAGATATCAGTGAGACTAATGTAAGTAGTAGTACTTTTTTGGTACCTTTTTAAATCTGAGATTTGCCCCTTGGGGATTTCTTTTTTCCCCTCCCTATAGGGAGTCTTGATACTTCTTCTTCTGTGTCTCTCATTACATACAATATTTGCACCAACGTATGTGATGCAGCTGGAAACTGCCAGTTTCCCCCTCTTCTTTTAATCACAAAAATTCCTGCATTCTTGTTCTGGTATGCTGACTCCATCGCACTGCTGACTCCACAAGAATCTCCAGCATGATGAATTGAAGGGAGGCCTCAAACTTTTTTTTTTTTTCTCGACTTCCCAGCTCCACTTTGAAACTATTCTCCTTATCTTTTACTCTTCCTGTCATCCTGGTGTACTGCATTGACCTTCAGGATGACAGGAGGGTTGACGCATCAGGTCTGACCCCTGACCGGCCCACGGCTTGGTAACGGCGGGGCACTTGCTGCCACCATGGCCAATTAAGGTGCGGGCATGTGACCACAAACCAGAATTTTTGAGGGCCTGAGCCGCTGTGCCTTAATCTCTTAATACCGTAGCTGAACCTGCAAGGTGACCCAGTGGCACCACATGATAGAATGCCCTTAGTGCCCTACGAATAGGGAAGGAGGGGGGAGGGTGATCTTTAATAAAGGATGCAGATGAAGTTGACGTTAAATGAAAAAGAAAAAAAAAAGCCCAGGGACATTTTTTTGGGGACTATAGATCTGTGACTGATGTTTTGGTGTAAGACTCAGGGAATGACGTGGACTTTTGGAGTTTCAGACCTGGGTGAGGCTTTTATCGTAGATCAGTGACTGTTGGGTGCCAACAAGCGCAATGCATCACTCAGGATGCGTCAGAATGTCATTTCTCTCCTAAATCATTCTGTTTTGATGCATCCTCTTGAAATATAACTGCGGCAGATGTGTCGGTATGAGAGCGTCTCACTCCAGTGGTTTGTTCTAAATGAAAATGGATGACTTGTAAAAGGAGGTAGTAACTCTGCAGACACACCATATGCCTTCGTCTCTTGCACTCCGCTAATTTAGTGACTCTTGGTCTGTTGCAAAAGCAGGTTTACTCGACTTTTTAGGCAGCAGTTAGAGATACGATTCGTAAACACATAATTCTGCTTCCAATGGGTAGTTGAAAATGATTATTGAATAAGCCATGGAAAGTAACACGTTACAAGATATATACCAATTAATAAAGAATGTGAAGGACAGAAGTGAAAGTGAAGCAGCCGCTCTATTGTTCATTTAAAAGCAGCATTTGGTGCATTTACGGACCTAAATGTTTTAAGTGCTTCGTTCTAATTTGTTTTTTGGGATTTTTTTCTTCAACGTAGCATTTTGTTGAGTGTTTTATAGGCAAAATTAATCACCCGGTGGTTCATTATTAGATTAAAATTAATTAATTCCACAAATATATTTCCTTATATTTCTTAGGACTACTGTGCATGTATTTGGATACAATAAGAATGTTTTTCTAGTCATGCCTCAAAATGGATGCTATCAAACTCACAAAATGTGTTATTTTCACCCATAAGAATGAAGAAAAGTTGATCTTTTCTTGCCCTAAGGTCGCAATGTTTTTTTTTTTTTTTTCCCCCATACACCAGGCAGGTACAGATGCATGATTTCATATTGTTTACTGTGGGTAGCATTACAAACACTCAATTTGCTCCAACCTCTGGTTACTTTGCAAACACTGATGCAATAATTTAGCTCATTCCACTCTCTGCAGCATATCGGAAGTACGTACTGCTTCAGTGGTACCATTTTTCAGCTCATCAGGGTTGCAGGAAGTGGGGGTAGATAAACCTTGCTCTATAAAGACAGAGGTTACGAGCAGTTAGGTCTAGTGACGTTAAAGCACACTTGCAGAACACATGATCATTCTGTCCAGCATGGCCCATCAATCCGTTTGGCAGGTTCTCATTGAGAAATCTTCTGACAGCAAAATGCCATGTGGCAGTGTACAAATTCTGCTGAAAATAAAAGTCATCACTCACTATCATCAACTGTGCATGCATTCATTTTAGCTTCTCTAGGATTTAGGACATTAATTTAGAGATGCTTCTACATGCCAAAATGGGCTACATATGCCTATGTCAGAAGGACAACCATTTCAGCAGCAAAATACCAATTAAGTCTGGATTAAAAGAGGGGCAGTCCTAATTTTTATAGCAAACCAGGCACCACTCACCACCTGGCTAAGACCATCCCTACAGTTAAGAATTGTTCTGCTTGAAAATTTGCTTCAGGCGCTCTTGACTTATGACTGGGGCAATGGTTCATCTTTCAGAAGAAAAACAACGTTAAGCACTCAGCCAAGATATCAAAGGAGTGGCTTCAAGACAACTCTGTCCTTGAGTGGCCCGGACAGATCCTTTATTGAACATATCTGGAAAGACCTGAAAATGGCATCCCCATCCAACCAACCAAGTGTTGCAACAGGAAATGGTGAAAATGCCCATTGATTGGTGTTTCACAATTACTGTATGCCATCATATCAAAAAATACTTACTACTGTAAATACTGGGAATCCTACCAAATACTGATGCACTGTACAGTAAAATATAACTCAAGAATAAATAAAAGAATGGGACAATATAATAAATCCATAAACCATAACAAAAACATAAACATAACAAATTTGAAAGACCATGATGCAATGATCCTGCCATTTGACTGTTGCAGTTAACGTTGCAAATTTGTAGTCAATACCTATGAAGTGTAGCATAAAAAAAAAAAAAAAAAAAAAAAAAAAAAAAAAAAAAGACTCGTTTTCACTCAGGCACCTTCAAAAACAGATTCAAATTCTGGGGTGTCATTTGTGTGTAATAAAAACAAAACACAACTTAAGTTAAATCAAAAACTTCAAATGATTACATTCAGTTGTGAACACATTGCAGAGTAAGAGAAATAAAATAAAATAAACAGATTGCTGAAAAAGCATTTTATAACCAAAGAGGATATACACTCAACAAAAGTGTAAATGCAACACTTTTGTATTTGCTGCAATTTTTTTATGAGATGAACTCAAAGATCTAAAACTTTTTCCACATACACAACATCATTTCTCACAAATATTGTTCACAAACCAGTCTAAATCTGTGAGCACTTCTCCTTTGCTGAGATAATCCATACCACCTCACATGTGCCATGTCAAGATGCTGATTAGACACCATGATTAGTGCACCGGTGTGCCTTAGACTGCCCACAATAAAAGGCCACTCTGAAATGTGCAGTTTTGTTTTATTGGGGTGGGGTTCTGGGGACTCAGAAAACCAGCCAGTCATTACTGACTGGTATGCAGGTATGTGGAAAAAGTTCAAGATCTTTGAGTTCATCAAATATGAGCAAAAGAAAGAAGTGCTGTGTTTCTATTTTTGTTGAGTATAGTAGTCATCTCCGTCTCCCAGTTCTGAGGGCTTGGGTTCAAGTCCAGGCTCCAGCCTTCCTGGGTGGAGTTTGCATGTTCTCCCCGTGCCTGCGTGGGTTTTCTCCGGGTACTCCTCCCACATTCCAAAGACATGCATGGTAGGTTAATTGGGTGCTGTGCTTTGTCCCTCGGTGTACTTGTGAGTGTGCATGATTGTTCATCTCTGTGTGCCCTGCGATTGGCTGGCAACCAGTCCAGGGTGTACCCCACCTACTGGCCAGAGCCAGCTGAGATAAGCTCCAGCACCCCCCGCGACCCTTGTGAGGAACAAACAGTTAAGAAAATGGATGGATGGATAGTAGTCATCAAGTATTGAGACTGTGTTGTTAACTCATTGGCTCCCAAAAAAACATATGCTCTATTTTAAATGTTTAAGTGTCCCAAAGACGTATTTAGACGTTTATTATTATTATTATTATTATTATTATTATTATTGCTAGAGCATACAGAAGGCTTTGATGCAGCCTCTCTACTGCCAGAAAACGGTTGAAGCAATGGTAGTTATTACAAAAACGCCCATCAGGTGGCAGCAGAGTATAAGAGATCAACCAGGGTCATGTTGCAACAAAGCTCTTTTTGCCAGTGTTTTCACCAGGATTGCGAATCATGATGAAACTTAGCTATATTCTAATGCTAATTGCGACAAAATGGAAACATAGAAATATATATATTTTTTTTCCTGATGAAAGAAGAGACTATAATCCTTCTTTTGGTAGGTTCCATGTTTTGATAGCAATGGAACACATATTCTGTGGGCCTTGCAAAATCCATCCAAAATCTGGTAAAACAGCCGGGAGCGAAGGGGGTTGCTTCAGTGAAAATAGCTGCTGGGAGTCAATGAGTTAACATGCTGGTTGACACTTTAATCAAAGTGTGCCTTCAATTTGCAAACCAGACACCTATTTTGGTTCATTTGTGAGCAAGGTCAGCATCCTTAGACAAATACATAGGCAAAACCTTTGTTCAGAGTATGCTTGGATTTATTCTACATGTACTTATATGACTTTTTCCTTTGATGAAACCTGAATCTATTATGCTTATTACTGTCAGGCACTGCCACATAGTTTCTGTATATTTAGCAGTAGGTAGTTTGACATCGTAATTGTTCCACTTTGGCAGAATTGAAATGAATAAATGGTGGGATCAAGACATATAGTACTGGAGTCAATCATGGTGGTGTGTAAAGGAACAACTTCAATGCTGACACCTTGAATGAATACCTACTGAGAAATATCCCTCTTTGGCTCTATGTGATATGTTTGGGGCTTTGGTGTAAGGCCTCTGAGATTTGGAGGGTAAACTTAAGGTTTACTTTAAGAGCTGACCAAGCTGGCAGACGTGGGTGTATTATTGCCATCCTAACAAAAAAGGCCAAAGGAAAGTCTTCTCTCTCTCTCCGGCACCTCTCATGTTTTCAATGACTGATTGCAAGATGCCAAGTGCTACAGTCTTCCAAGGCCTAGACAGAAGCTGTGGAGTCGTGAAGGTTCCTGTTTGCGCAATGCAATGGTCCAGGGGATTGGGGAAACTCAACTGTTTTCACTTTCAGCGTTCACATTTGGGTCTTGACCCAAGGCCAAGTTTGTATGCATAGAAAGGACAGCATGAATAAGAATGACACTAAATCACATTTTCTCATGCAGCTGAGGGAGACCATAAAAATCTTAAAGTTAATTAGTTGTAAATGTCGTGGCGGGGATGAGGAATGACAAATCAAATACATGGGTTGTCTTCAAGTTGGCTAGTCTAATATTTGATGCTTTAATTAAAATGTATTTTAAAAAGTTATTTGAACTTGATGTAATGACAGTTTGCAGATAAAGCCATGACAATATGGCCTCATAAAAGTTTATTCAACACCTCTGCTGTGAAGGAGCTTTGTGACATTTTGAGAAATATTACTCTTGAGGGAAATGTCAATACTACTGTCTCACCTTTTTCCTTTTTTACTTCATCACTCTCTCATAAGTTGTTGAATGTAATTAACTTTTTAAGTCATAAACACAAGGACACGGAAGCAGCAACAAACCTTAGCAATGTAATAGTTCTTAAAATAAAGTTGGCACAACACAACTATTACAACTGTACGAGAACACTGAAGGTGATTCAGTGAGATCATAAAATTCAGCCCGGCGAAGGTTTACACCAGGAAAGAAACCTGTGACATTACTTTGACCACTTCTCCCCTGTGGCAGACGATTATCTCTGCAGGTTGTCATAGTCCTGCTTGTATGAAGGACAAACAGGATGGTTTCCAGCACAGGGACAGAGCGCACAGCATGCTTCTCAATGGGGGCCTGTAGAGTCTTCCCAGCATGCATCTCAACATCCACGTCTTCTTCACAGCTTTGTGGCCAGATGCCACCTTTCGGGTGGAAAGATGGAGCAGCACTACTGTTGTGCCTTTATTTGTTTTCCTCTATGCAGTTCAATAAGTAAAATTAGAAATCCAGGATACCAAAAAGAAAAAAGAAAAGGAGCTACCCAACAGCTACTCAACAACTTATTTTATCCCTACGTTATTGTTGAACTTGATCCTGTACATTTGTCATAAAACAAAGTATAAATTGTAGGCATGGGAAGAAACAAAAATCTCACGAGACGAGATGTCTCACGAGATTGAGTCCGCAAGATCGAGGCAAAATTTTGGAAAAATTTGTAATATCTACAAAATGGTTTCTTTTTATTGAGAATACTGCAAGAAAATTTACAACCGAGCTCTAAAGTGCAGACAGGAGGTGGATTCACGGTGAAAGGTTAAAAAAAAGTAAATTAGAGTTATAATGTAACAATCCAATGGCTATAATGTTCCAACAATAATGTTAATCCGACCGCGAACTAATGCTGGCTAGCTTACTAACTCAAAGCATGGAGCCACTTGTTGATATAGGCTACTGTAATTGTGTGTGTTGTTTTTCATCAAAAAGATGATAGAAAATTTTATGTTAAATAGTTTTAGTTTCAACATAATCTGCTGACAAAAATGAATAATAATAATAATAATACACGGATTAAATGATTTTCCTGATTAGACTACAACCTTGATAGTTTTGTTGACTAAACTAGCCGAATATTTTTTTTTTATTTTTTTTTTCTTGGATTAAAATGAAGACTAAAATGCTAGATTTATAGTTGACTAAAAATGGACTAAATAAAAACAGGATGAGGTTGACTATTATAAAAACTAACAAGCATGATTGAAACTGGACTAAAACTAAGACTAAATTTAAAAAAGGTGGATAAAATTAACACTACTTGGTAGGCAAACTGCAGAGGGGCCAGCAATAGTCCTATGATACTCTTCAAATGGTTCAACATGATGCATTCAAGGGGCTTCATCACTACAGTACGGATGTCAGGGTGACAAACGTAGTCGTTCAATCCCAAAATTGCAGGTTTCCTGGGAAATGGGATGATGATACAGAGAGTTTGAAGCAGGATGGGACAACACATTTAAAGAGATGTATTTGCCAATTTTGCTCGATGTTATATAGATATGAGTGAAAACTAGAGCCAACTGTTCAGTGCAGACGTTCAGGAAGGAGGAACCATCCAGTCTGGGAGCTATTTTCTTCAGTCACTTGAAGTGCCTAGTTTACTTACATTGAATACTGCTCTTGAATGTTGAAAAGTCGGGATACACTTCTGTCATCGTCAATCTGTCAATATTTTAAGCTGAACTGTCATTCGCCGATTGTGCAGCAAAATGAGTGTCCGTCAATGTTCCCGTAATTCGCAGTGGGGATCCATCAATGCCCGGGTTACGTTATGTGTCCTAAATCAACATAGAACAATGCCCCCCCCCCCTCTCTCTCTCTCTCTCCCTCCCTCTGTGATCAGCCAAAGAGAGACGTGCTCCATGCGTCTCCATGCACTGCAGTCATGATACCGGGATCGAGGTTGCGGCAGGTTTATACATGCTTTCCATAAAAGTTATTTGCGTCACGCAAACTACATGTGGCTATTTGCGCTGGCGTTAGTGAATTAGACGCTGTATATCAATGAATCTCATTTTCATTGGGGTGGGCATATTTTGCGTCAAAGGTATGTAAATTACCTAATTTACAGACGCGCAAATAACACCGGCGCACCTGGTCGCAATCTGGTTGGCAGCGCACTTAGTGACAGATTTCTTCATCTGCGTGTGTTTAGTGAATTCGGCGCTCCCGGATTGCACCATTTTTACCGGTTAGCGCCGTGCAAAGGGGACGCAAACCTTTAGTGAATAGGCCCCTTAGTGTTCAGTTTATCTACACAGATTTGTCAGCTAGTTTCAGGCCCACTTGTAGAGTACCCAGTAAACGGCCAATTTAATCGACAAGCAGATTAAGTGGTCAGGTCCAACCACATACCATTTTCAGACCACATACCATTTTTAGTTGTTATTCCCTTCAATATTGAATATTGCCCATGTTTTTCTTGAGAAGATAAAAATTATTCAACGCGATAGCAGCACCAAAGGTGAAATGTTTATATTCAATCAGGATCTCACTGAGAGCTGCCATAGGATAAACGTGAGTGTGATTACAGTCAAATTTTGAAGATTTGACAGCCAGAAGAGACACTCGGATTAACTAGCTCCTGGCTTTGTGCCAGTTTCCAAGGGTGGCCCTGAGGGTGAATCGTTTCAGAATCTCAATTGTAACAAAGCAGGAACAGTCTTGATTGAAGTTGTGCAGTTTCCACAGCAGCGTGTGGAACAGAGCTGTCAAACACTGTGGCTATAGGTGAAATTTTAAGCTCTCAAAAGAACACCTGTGTTTAGTTCAGTGTTTATAATGAATGATTTGTTAATTACGGAAACTGAGAGTTCTTCAGTTTGCCCTTATATCTCATGGAATGCAACATGTCTCTCGCTGCTGCCCGGATCTCACCCCTTCACAATTAATTGGGAGACTAATTAAGAAGTGATGGTGTGGCCGGACCAAGAGTTGTGTTGACTTAAAGGAGTGAGCTACACAGACTCACATTCTCATTCACTTAATAATAACCAACACAGAACGAGCTAAGTAAAAAATTTAATTCCTGACATTTCCATCTTTGTTCCGCATTATTGCTCGGTTTAAATCTCTTGGCGAACACTTTTTCTTCTTCTTGGATGTGACTTGAAATTTATCTGCGCTTGGGTCTTTTGACCAACTTCACTGCACATCAAATCCTTGTCCCATAAAGTCTTGTACAAGCTTCTTTATGACCACAAATGTTGATATGCAATAGTCTGAAAAAATAACTGAAATAAATTTTATTAGGTACATCAGCATATTTCTAACAAAATCCACAACAAAAGGTGAATAATAAAAAAAAAATCTTATTGGGTGTTTCCTAGGGATGTAACGATATCCAAACATCACAATACAATATTATCACAATATGAAGGTCACAATACAATACTTATCACGATATTGTGGGGGTGTTGGCAATATTTAAAAAAAGGTCACAATATTGTAAAAAAAGAGCTCATACTAAAAAAAAAAAAAGCACAATATTAAGCTTTTGTACATAGCAGGAATGCATATAAACAACCTACAACCTCAAATAATATTGAGGCACTTACTTGCTTCACAAGCAAATTAGGTTCCCCTTCATCTGACAATTAGCATAGATTTTAAACATAGAAGGCCAAAACATCCCAAATGAAAGATAAATTGCACAAATAAACTAGCCACTAGAGGGTGCTAGAACTGCACAAATGGAAATCAACACGACTTTTTTAACAAATGTGTTCCTTTTAAATATTGTGAACATGACAACGACGATATTGTGGCAGTTTTAGTATCACGATATCACGATATTGCCCTTATCGTGACATCCCTAGTGTTTACCTTTCTGGTAGGGGGGAATTACTAGAAAAACACTCTTTAGTGTAGAGTGCGGTTTTGTATCATAGCAAAATACAACCACATTAATAAATATACTGTTCAATTTACACCTCTGTGTTAGTCCTAATAGAACATTATTATTTTTATCTTAATCTTAATACTTTTTTCCCCATTGGATCTTATTAGATTGTGCAAATGTTCACAATATTGTGTGCTGTTCGTTTATGTCAACTAGCTCCTTACAACTAAGTCACAGTTGTCAATTAAACTTTAAATAGATTTAAAACCCTAATCTTTCTTTAATCTTCTTCAATCCTAACCTTTTACCATCTGAAAAACATACCCAGACTGAAATGTTGCATGCTCCAAGCAGACCAGGAGAAGCTATTCCATACTTTGATCTCCAGTAGACTTGGTTATTGTAATGGTCTTCTGACTGGACTCCCTCAAAAGAACATCAAACAGCTGCAGCTCATTCAAAACGCTGTCACTCAGGTTCTGACCAGAACAGACGAGAACATATTCCTCCAGTCCTAAAGGCTTTTCACCGGCTCCCGGTCAGCTGTAGGATAGAGTTTAAAATTCTGCTTCTGGTCTATAAGTCACTGAATGGGCTTGGTGAAGTCTGCATCAAGTATAAATGATTTTTTTTATTTTTTATTTTATAAATGCTTAAAATACATTTGATTACGAATTTTGTTTGTAGTGATTAAATGTTGCCATTTAGTCATTTTAATACGCTACTTTTGTTTCCTTTGCTTTGTGAACGTATTCAGTTGCTTTTTGACTGTGAAGCACACTGAGTTGCCTTGTGTGTGAGATATGCTATTATAAATAAAGCTGCCTTGTTTTCACATTGATATCTTTATCAGTTTTTGTTCTTTTGTATTCTTCTTTTCACTGTGATTGCTATTCTCAGCACACTGTCATTCATTTCACTTTCTTACAGTTGATGCTAAACATGAAATGAAAAGAGATGGAAGCACTTTTGAATCCCAAGACTATAATTATGCCAAACATATAGCTTGATGGTATCCGAACCGACACGTCTCCAAGTGCCCAGTTCACAGCACTGATCTTTGATTGCCCTGACCAATTTTACATCATCGCTATTATTATTATTATCGTGTGGTCCCCCCCCCCACAAAAACACTAAATCTTGATTCCGAGGCATATGCTTTATTGTCCTTACCAACCTATGGTGAGGCATTTTATTAAGTAACTTTACTTGTGAAAGTCTTTTACTGTAGCCCAAAGTGACAATTACAGGACACATTGGACACATTATCTTTGCCTTTGTTTTGTCCAATTAAACCGATTCGCCGTTTATCTGTGACAAACTCAACTGCGCCATGACAGTGACGCAAGCAGGGCAGAGTCAGCAAGTAGACTTCATAGGATTTAATTTGTGTATTGTAGCAACTGAATTTAAATGTTCTGTGTGTCAGCCTAATTATCCTCACTCAGATGAGATTCTGCTTTAGAATCTCATTAATTAGAATGAAAGTTTCTTCATGGAGCAAACTGTTGGAAAAGTAATTGTCCACTTTAAAGCAGAAGCCAGGAGCGATTGTGTTTTCACATGCACCCCTTGAGGTGTCAAATATAGTTTTTATTGCTATTATGTCATAATGGTAAAGGGCAAGCAGGAAATGTAAATTGTTTTGCTGGGATGGTTATTGCCAAGACATTGGTTATTTAAGAATGATGTGGGCAGCTCAGCTGAGTTATGGTGAGTCCTTTTGCCTTACAGTCAAGAGGTTGTGGGTTCAAATCTTGGCTCAAGCTCATGCTTGTGTAGGTTTCTGAATGGCCTAGTCGAAGTCCAGACCTCAATCTCTCTCAGACCTCAACTGTGGCAATACTTAAAATTGCTGTTCACAAGACGCTCTCCATCTAATCTTGCTCCGTTTGAGCATTTTATATTATTATTATTATTTTTTATTTTTATTTTTTGCAAAGAAAAATGCACCTAAATTTCAGTTTCTACATGTGTGAAGTGAGTATAGAAATACGTCAAATACTTGAAGCTGTAGTATTGACACATTTTTCAGATTTTTCTTTGCCTGCTATTTTAAAAACTATGTATCATTTGCCTTGCTCCTTTGTGGACACTCAATGGAGGGACTCACACATGCATTGATTTGTATGATGGTGTACTGCTGATTGATGACCAGCAAATGAAATAATAGAGATTAATTGCTATCTTGTGTTTGCCTTGTCACATTGTTGTGAATTGGAGTGATAAATGTTGAGAATGCTTTCACCAGCCTTGTTATTTCTCCATTTGAAGATAACTTGAGTTTAACCCCAGGTCATGGCAGCCCTGACCTTGTGTGCTTTGAAGGTCAGCACAAGACGTTTAACGTGAACGTACCCTGTTTAAATTCATTTAAACATTGTCGAGACGGCGCTCATGCTGTTCACGTTCCCTTTCTCTCAGTGGAAGCGAGTGGCGCAGTCTTTACAAACAGCATGATAGATGACACAAAGCAGTGGAACTGTGCAATTGTCTGCAACATCACAAGAGCTACGCCAGCCTCCCCACCCACCCCACTCCCTCTTGATAGCACCTATTCAACTTCCAAGCAGACAAACCGACAGCTTGTCAACATGGCTTTTTATCTCGTACCCCAAACTCTCGCCACAATCAACCGTCATGAAAAAAAAAAAAAAAGTGAAGCTGAGCTGTCTCCGTAGGTGCTCTGCTAGTTAAACATAGCTCAGAAGCCTCTCACATCCTCATTTAGACGCCGGCTTGTCACATGGGAGGAGGTCACCTCGGTGACAGTGACGGGAAGGCCCAGACGCCAGACATGCTGTCAGTGCTCGTTAAGGTCAGCTCATTAAAGAAGGAAATAAAAATTGATAATAGAAAGCATGAGTGAGAAAGTAATTGGAGGGAAGGCGCCTCTCTCTGGCTTTGCCTCCTCCTCAGAAGAAGAAGCTGGTGAGGGAGAGGATGAAGCAATCGAACCCGGGCGACACAGCTATGCTTTCCCCCGCTAATGATGACTCTTTGCAGAATACGGATCAGAGCTCGAAAAACTTGTCATGTGTCGCCGAGCCACGCGGCTTTCTCACCCCGTATTTAGCTTGGAGGCAGCCGCAGATCACTAGATGGATGGAGGGGAGCGTAGGAGTGATTTAGAGATTTGCTGCTGGTGTTGGGGGGCGGGGAGATGTTGGGGCAGGTAAAGGGGCGCTGAAGCCTTTTGATCCTCGTCAGAAATGTGTCAGATTGTAGATGAGAGAGAAGACGCATATATGGAGATTTGCTGCATGTAGGCCTGTTACAGGTTTGATGTCAAGCTGCAAACTGTCAATCACTCAAAAGCCTGCAAAGACAACCCAGCTCCCCCCTGTAAAATACACATGAAAAAGCAACATAAACCACCAAGCCTGAACTACCCTTTTTCCTAATTAATAGTGGAGTGAAAACAACCAAACTTTGTGTTATTTTCTAATATATTGAAAGCCTGGTAGGAAATAGGAAAGTATAAATACACCATTACAGAAGCTTCAATACACACAGCCAATTAAAACTCAAAAGACTGATGGCCCTGGCTTCAACCAAAAAACATTTTTTTCAATGAAATACCTTTTTGACTTTTAGCAATCTGACCTTGAATTAAGTGAATTCATGTGTCAATTAATAACAGAACACAATTGTCCAGCAGCACTCTGCATACTAAGTCTTTCTATCTGCTTACAAAACATTTTTCAAAGGAGGGAACTACAAATGAGTGAATGTAAGACAAATCAGAACAGTTCCATTTGACATCACGGTGTGGCAAATTGTTCTCCAATAATGACCAGTGCGTTCTGCTCGTTTTGTGTGAACGGTATGCAGACTCATTTTTTGAGGAATGCATCCCATATGCATTTCACAAAATTCATAAACCATAAAACTCCCAAACAATTTTGTTAAATTATTTGCATTATCTGAGGTTTTAATTTAGAGTATTAGCAATGTTTGCATGTGAACTATGTTGCAACATTACTTAAAGGAATACTTTTCTTATTTAGCAATTATTCAGCAGTAAAAAGTTAATATTTTGTCTATCATTAATTTGATAATTTCATTTTTCATGCACAATTAACAGGGTTATTATAGTTTTGGAATTTTCATTATAGTTAGTTTGTATTTTATTTAGAGTTTTGTTTTTTTAATTTGAGTTAGTTTTAATTAGTTTTCAGGGCGGTTCTGTTACTATATATATAGTTATTTCAAAAAAACTTTTAGTTTAGTTGTAATTACTATTAGTTTTCATTAAAAAAAAAGTGGGCAAGATTTAATAAACACCACTGTAAAATGAAACAAAATAACACACTTCTTACCTAGCCTAGCGTTTTGGCTGAATTAAATGAAAAAGCAGGCGAGGGGAGTCATTGAAGCCAAAAGTCAAACGCGCAGAATGGTTGCCTATGAGCAACATCATCTGACGGTGCTGTTTTAGTTAGTTTTGTAAATGTGAAATGTAGTTATATTCGTTTTTACTTTATTTCATTAGCAAGTTATTTAGAATAGATAGATAGAAATACATTTTGCTACTTGCTGTCAACTGAAACCATCACAGTTGCTCAGAGATCAGGTAACAACCAATCACGGCCAGGACTCCTGGCTACCACGTAGCTCTGCTACTGATGTTGATTGGTTTAGTTAGCAGTCTAGATGTCGTAGATGGATTAATGGGCTGCTCCCTCTAAATTGTGGGCCAATAATAATAATTAAATAGCATTAGCCCCAAAAGATGTCGGCCCACCGGGCAATTGCCCTGTATGCCAGTTGGCTTGCCCAGCCCTGACCACGGCTCAGCTTGCGAACGTCACATGACCAAGCCCAGAAAACAGGTGAGCCGTGATTGGTCGTTATCTGAGCTATAAACAACTGTGATGCCATTGAGTTGACAGAATTTGGCAAAATGTGTTTTTAAAGGTCCTAATTGGACATGAATAGACAAGGAAAAGTTATCAAATTAATTATGGACAAAATGTTTTTTTTTTTTTTTTTTACTGCTGCAAATGGCTAAATAAGTAAAGTACCGTTTGAGTACAAGTTACTTTGCAACAGGGTGCACAAAGTGGCAATCTACTTGTGAGATGATGGATATTTTGGCAAAGAATAACATCAAGAATTGAAGCAAATGACTGTGATTCTAATTAGTTTTTTGGTAAAAATAATATTAAATGATAATTGAATACTTAGTTTTAATTAATATAATTTAATTTAATTATTATTTTTAATTAGAGCATTCAATAATAGGAAGTATAGTAAATACCTATGTTGCATATAGGCAACATGGAACATGCACAGTTTAGACATTTGAAATCTGCTGTAGCTGTTGTTAGCTGTCAGTAGTTCTGATGGAGAAATAATACTTTAAATTTGGAGTTAAAAATTGTACCAAACCAAGTTAAGAAATGCCAGCTGTGTATACGACCAGAATCCATTTCCGTGTATTTGTCTCACTTTATATGTGAATGTTACTTTAATATTTGAACTCAAATCAATCAGAGCATTTGCAGAATGACAGTGCTTTGGTTCCACTGCAAGATGTCGCTGAGTGTACTGTCAATGATCTTTTTCCCAGAATGCCATAGAAATGAAGGAAATTTATCCTCCAAAGTGCAAATGATTATCACATAATAATGAGTCAATTAATTTCCCATTAATAGGCACTTACACAGAAATAAAAAATCCTTGTCGCATTTGGGAAACTGACATCTGGGAGAATATGCGCTGTATGGCTCTGAAGAAGCTTTATCGTGTCTGAAGATAATAAAGATGATAGATTCAGGCTCAGAGATGTTTTTCCTTTACAAAGCCTATGACATAAATTGGGCGCCTGGGGTTTTAAAGATGTGGGCAAAGCATACAAGCTCTAATGATGAGGAGAGCGCGCGTGCCGTGGCCTAAAAGTCAGGATATGGCTGTTTCTTTTCTTTCGTATCTTCTAGCTATAAAAACATAACCACGTCTGTTGTAAACACATTTTAAGTAAGAGTCGACACAAAATCACACAACGACACAAAATGAGAAGAAGCTACCAATTGGTTCCTCCATTGAAGGATTCTTTAGCACCCTGGAATCTGTTGTGGTGAACCACATAAGTTGACTTGAGGCAGATTCTTGATGCATCATTTTTTATTCCAAACTAGCACTACAGTCTACCTCTGTATTGCGATTTTTTTTTTTTCCTGCCCCGGCATGTAACTTTTGAATATGCAGCAAAATGTGGGCCATTATGGCCTTAATGATATGATGCCATTAATTTTACCCTGTCCAAGTTATTTGATTGTGTATTATTTGTCCACTGCTATTTAATAGATGCAGTCAATCAGGCACTAGCCAACAGACCTTACACGGTGCTCCCTAATCCTCTTGACCACTTCTATCAGCGCATCTCCTATTACCTTTCCAACTAGATATCTGTCGATACTTCCGACCACCACAGTCACATGACACACGGAAGGCAGAGCGAACAGTGATCAATTTGAGATATGTCCCAGAGCGCCGGGTTTACTAACAAAAAGATTTCATGCACTGTTAGTGGTATTGAGTGGCCAGTGGATTAGCTCACACTTCACATTAACCCTGAAACCTGATGACAATGGCCCACTTAACAAACTGCATCACTTAGACCCCGACAGCATCACTGATGATTGAGACAAAACGGTAACATGCAGCATTGCGAATGCAAATTCAGATTCAGAATTAGAATTACACAACTATTATTGTCTATCTCAATGTGACATAGTCACGCACTGTATTCAAAATAACTTATCAGCAAAACTTTTAATTGACTTTTTTGTTGAGATTCATTCAACTGTAGCTCATTTTTCCTGATAACAAAGAGCAAAAACAAGAGTGAAATGTGGCGTGTTTTTTTTTTTTTTTTCACATTGTTTTTATACGATGGAAGAAAACTTAAGTGTTCTTTCTTCTTTGCAATAGCAGCACTTTCAATAACCAAGTATATTTCTTACAGTGGTTCCAGGGCGCATCATCATCCATCACTGCGATTTCACAATGAGGTCTGACTGTGTAATTTGTTTGCTGGCAGCAGTTGTTCTCAGAATCTTGTGTTCTCAGGAAAACACACACGCACACGCACTCACAGTAGACGTACAAACGCTGAAAGCGATTCAGAAATCCAACATTGCCTTTATCTAATTTTCCCTGCCTTGTTTTGCTTGTTTGACTATTCACTGAAGTGCCACAAAATACAATAGGATCAAAATGTCTTTCGTGTTATTTTTACTTGGATTTGTTTTGCTGAATGCAGATGCAAGAGGGCTTTTGCAGGTAACTCTGATACGTGCTTTTCGCTTTTTGAGAGAAAAGACCATTTTAATGGCACAGTAACCCCGGGTTTTCACCGGTTGCGGTTGCGGTGCGGTTGCGGTGCGGTTGCGGTGCGGTCCGGCGACGCAAGCAATTAGATTCCATTCATTCGAATGGTGCAGTTTACACCGCTTGCGGGTGCGTTGCGTGTCGACTGCGGAAGGCCTGCGGCGTGCCGCAAGCCTTCCGCAAGGATAGACCTATTTTCTATTTTTGCCGGACGCCGCAGCGGTAGGCCTCCGGCAAATGGCAAGCTAGCACAAAACACATCGAGCGGGACAGGAAGACCGAGGCAGTTTCAAAATAAATTTCCGTTTACCTTTCAGAATAAAACACTCGCCAGCTCCTATTTCGCAAGTTTTTCAGCAAAACGTGACGTTGGCGTCGCCGGGCCATGTGCTCATTCACGGTTTAGACACCAGCGAACATGGACGAGGAGAGGTTTATATTGGAGGTGGAAAACCACAAAATAATATATGACACGGCACATCCTTTTTATAAGGACTGTAATGTATTGTGAGTTTGATGTTCGCGATTGCTTGTTGTGCCCGTCTCGCTTGCCGTACTGAGCGGCAGCCGGACGCGGAAGACAGAAATAAAGAGTGGACCCGCACTGACCCGACTCTCGTTATTAATATACTTTACAAGGACAACCAAAAAAAGGATGCTGCATGGAATCTCATATCTTTCTGCTTCTCTGTTGAGCAGACTTTCTGTATGTTTGTCGTTGTGAAATGCCACATGATCGCGCGCGCGCGGTCCCGCGAGACACGTTGGGAAGTGGGCGGCGACGGAGCTGCCGGACCGCAGCTGTGCGGAGCCGGTGTGGATTGACAAAAAAATTGACCCGTCCGGAGCACGCAGTCAAGACGCACCGCACCGCAACCGCACCGCAACCGCACCGCAACCGCATCCGGTGAAAACCCGGGGTAAATGATCAGTCTCTCAGCTTCACTAAATAGGGGAGTTTCAAGTCTCTTGACACTTGGGGTCCCCAGACAAGGAGCCCTCCACCAAAACAAAAAATAATTAGTAAATAACCACTGTAATCTTAAGTTAATAAAGCTAGTTACTAACCATACTAATAGCTACTTTGATTTATAAAGGGACTGATGTTGTCCAACAAAACAAAAAATAAAGTGCAAAACAACAGGAAGAAAAAAAGCAGATGGCATACCATATCTGATTAGGCTTCTTAAACAGGTTTGTTCATGCAAGTGACAACGTGTGCTGATTAAAACACTGTGATATTGTATGAATAGTGAATAATTGATGAACAGCTATTTGCAGTAATATCTTACCATAATTGAGGTTGGTATCCATTTTTGCATTTGACACCAAAATGCATTATTCTGCTAATACTGTAGGAGACATTATAGCTTGCAGCACAAGACTAACCTCTTGTAAGATGGCTATATATATATATATATATATATATATATATATATATATATATATATATATATATATATATATATATATATATATATATATATATATATGACATTAATATATACATTAATATATATATATATATATATATATATATATATATATATATATATATATATATATATATTAGGGGTGTTAAAAAAATCGATTCGGCGATATATCGCGATACTACATCGCGCGATTCTCGAATCGATTCAATAAAAAAAAATGTTTTTTTAAAGTTTTTTATTTATTATTATTATTATTATTATTATTTTTTTTTTTAAGAGCTCAGAATTGTTCATTCGGTAGTCTTACCGATTCAACGTCTTATCATCATTGCCTCTTTCTTTTTTTGTGTGTGTGTGTGAATCGATTTTTAAACTTCCATTTTTAATGGAAAAATATTCAACAAAACGTCTGACTTCGGGTTAAGGATTCACACCTTGAGCATGGACGAATGTTATATGAACGGAACATTAAGCCTTAATATTTTATTTTAATGCTGTTCAAACATGAAACAGATTACAACCTCTATAAGACTGAAATTTCAGATAAATAAATAATACATTTTCATATAAATCTTACACTCTACAAGCTTAGTGATTAGTATTTTCTAAATTTGAATGAAAAAAAAATCGCAACAATCGACTTATAAATTCGTATCGGGATTAATCGGTATCGAATCGAATCGTGACCTGTGAATCGTGATACGAATCGAATCGTCAGGTACTAGGCAATTCACACCCCTAATATATATATCTATATAAAAACAAATAAAGTAAAGAAACAAAATATGTTTTTATTTTCGAAAAGTATGTATAATGCCTTTTTGTTTTGTTTCTGTATAGTGCCATTATTTTTTGTTTCTTTTTCAGTTGATGCCATGAATTGGACTGGTTTCATTGTAGAAACATTGTAGAGACTGCTTTCATTGTAGAAACGTTTATCAAAACAAACGAATCTGTAACTGCAACACAACGAGTGTTCTGTTTGCACTTCAAACTTGCAAGACATGATCCCGTACCAGCTTGTAACACGATCTTGTTAATAAATGGCAGTCCTTCCCCCCTTGTCCCCACCCGTCTCCACCTAAAGTTGCTTAAATTTCCTACAGCAGCAATTTTTTTATTTCAAAGTTGTTAACTTACTTGAGGCATTTTATTTGGTTCCAGTGTATAATCTAGTTAAGAAATGAGAGCATCCTGCATTAGCATGTGTAACATTCTACCCTGAGAAGTGCGCTTTAAACTAAGATTGCAAACCCTTCTGATCCGTTCCTAAACAGATTTGTGCTGGCCCTTCTGTCGACAGAGGGAAGAAAAACAAAAGTGATTTTTGGAACCAGAAGTGTCACACTCACACCATAGACGCTGTAAATGCATGGAAACACACATTAAAACACGAGAAATACATGATTGCACTTTGTCATGTTCTTTGGTACACTGCATGTATTTTTCAGTGTGCATGTTATCTTTTTGCGCCTTCATCCCACAGGGTGTTCTGTCTTTATTTACCTGCATTGATTCGCTTGCTCTTAGGAATGCAGATGCATGTTTGTTGCTGCGAGGCCTATATTGAAAGCAATTTAGTCTGATGTAACATGGTGTCAGATTTATATGAGGCACGGGTCAGACAGATGCTTTACTCCGTCAGCCCGTAAGCCACCTGTGCGACCGTAAAACAGCCCTCAACACGCTAAATAATAAGGACGTGTATGGGGAATCTAATACCTGCCTGCAGTTAAGGACTTTAGCTGTTCCATCTTTTGCTCAACTTGTGTTGAAGCTGAGAGGTTTTTCTTTGCTTAAGTACCAAAGGGGACATCGGGCAGTTCTTACAAGTCCTCATCTTACAATTAGTGGATTTTACATTTAGAAGTTCAAATTTATTTACATTAACTCTTTGACTGCCAGGCGTTATAAAAACAAAACAAAAAAATCCACAGTGCCAGCCACTTTTGAGCATTTTAACTCATCTTTCAAGGCAAAAAGAATATTGTTTGCCTTTACTACATATACAATGTGGCTACGAAATGAAAGATCGCATTCCATTCACTGGAATTTTACTAATCATCATGAAACGTCTTTGGCAGTCAAAGAGTTAAAAACATCTCACAGCTAAATAGAAATTGCATAAATTGTATAGACAATTAAAATACTGATCACCTCAATTGAATATATACAGTCGTGGGAGTCCACCCTTGTTTCTTCAGATTCATGTTCATTCATAATGCAGAATACAACTAAAGCTACAATTGTTTGGACCAATATGTAAATATTGTTTCAGCACAGCAAGGCATTCAAGTATAAGCCTGAGAACAGCAAGTTTTGACAAATGTGCTGAAACACTGAACAATTAAGAGTCGTCCATTAAAACATTTGAAGAAGGTCATATTGAGTTCACCTGTAAAAGTTATAGTGCATTTTAGGTTAATCCTGAAATTTCACTTGAAAGCGTAGCCATTTAAGCCCTAGCGCCCCCCAATTAGGTCCTCTCGGACTTTGAAGAAGAAATTGTGTGAAACAATGCACTAATCATGAAATGAGATAATGATGTCGTACATCAAATTAAACTGCAGATATGGGGCTCCATGAATATATATAAGCCATTTTTACGTGCCTCATACACAGCTCAAACGCCAACTAATTTCATTATCAAATATGGAAATTGTATTGCGCCACATAGTGAAATGACTTGGCTCTTCTGCTATGCTACGTCTGTTTTTATTTTTTTATTTTATTTTTTTTTTTGCGTTTTGTTTTTTCACATTTGTGCTGTGTCCCATCGTCATTTAGGTACTTTTAACCAGTAACATATAATGAAAATTACACATCTAAACAAATCTCACAATTTTTATTTATTGTGACACAAGAATAATTCAAATAAAACTTGTGGATGAAGAGATTATCCTCTGTTTATTTTGGCTGCGTAATTTTCTAGCAAAAGCCTGAAAAATAGCATAGGGCTTAAAGGAATATCCTTAACTTTTGTAGGTTGTCTACATTGTTATATGCATGCACATGGACAAAATTTTTGGTGACCTGTTAAAGAACAAAAGCCCATTACTGCCACAAAAATCATCATTAAAAAAAAACACCCATTCATTTTCTACCACTTGTCTTGTTCAAGTTAAGATGGAGTGAATCCCTGCTGACTTTGGCCGTTAGGTGGGGAACAGCTGGACTGGTTTCCAGTCAATCAATCACAAGTCACACCTAGGTAAAATTCACATCATGTTATGTGGGAGAGAGCTGAATATCAACACAAGCACGGGAAGAACATGCAAACTCTACATAATAGTCAAGATTTAAATCTACAAACTTTGACTGTGAGGAAGAATTGAACTGAAATAAAGAAAACAAATCATTGCACCCACATCAAAATGTTTACGTGAAAAATGATAGGACAAATGCATCAAATTATTATGAGGGTTTTTTTTTTTCTAGAAAAACAAAACAAAAAACAACAATTTACCGAAAGTTGACCAGTCACCTCAGCCAAAAACACAACAGTCACTATATGAGTACTATAGTGCTTGTGGTAAAAGTAATACAAGTGGTATTGAAACAAAACGGATGGATGTACCATAGACCAGTGTTTCTCAACCACACTAGTGCGCCATGAGTGTCCTAGGAAACTCCACCTGATTGGTAACTACCAAGTGTTGGGAATGACAGTGGTTAAACTAACTCCGTTTTTCACAGATTGATCTAACTTCTCTGTGAGAAACGGTGCGCAGCTGTATGTAAATGAAGCAAATATGGAGTTCGATAGTTTTCTGACGTAAATCAATCATGAAACATGTCTTTTAATGTGTAGAATTGTAAACTGAAGCTATACCAGCATACTCTCTTCATTAAAAGCGTACACATGTTTTTCAAAGAGATCAAGTGGAAGCTGATGATTTTGAGGAGGAAATGGAGTAGTAGTTGTAAATTGATGGCCATGATAGAATTAAGCACTGCATATTTCTTAGCATTGGTAACATCTTTTATATAGTTGTGATTATAATGTGCATAATGCACCCGTAGGAATATTTGCACTTTTGAGTTTAAGATATTTGCACTTTTTAAGTTAAGTGAACCTGTAGCTCAATGATATACAACATATATTTTATATGCATTAAAAAAAAAAAAGAAATGCTATTGCCGTTTTAGTTTAGTTGAGTTTTTTTTTTCCCTATGGGTGGTGTGTCTCAAGATTTTGTCAATGAAAAAAGTGTGCCGAGGCTCAAAAAACGTTGAGAAACACTGCCATAGAACTTTTAAGATTTGCTAGCAGTAGTAGCAGCATGTGTGTTTGGTTGTTCATACCTCATATATGCTTTCTCCTCACCCTTTCCTCTTCCATGAACCCTCTACTGATATTAGATGCTTGCCCTCCATCTTGCTCACACCCTGTCATACTTTTCTCTGAACCACACTTACCTCGCTCCTTTTTAGCGTGTGCGTGTGTAGGCGTGTGCGAGTGTGTGAGAGAGTGTGTTTGTACAGCAGTGCTCAATGTGCTGTGACAGAGTAAATGCTGACATCAACACTTGTTCCCTGAAGGTCACCTGAGCCTTTCTTCGAGCATACTTGCTCCTGCACACAATACACAAGACTCTCCTCCATAGCTAGCTAGCTAGCTAGCTAGATAGATAGATAGATAACATTAGGCGTTGCGACCCCGCATCCCACACACGTCACAACACTGTAATTAGCAGAGTGAGGAGAAGCCTCTGGCAGAGCCGACTGTTAATGTCACCGCAGAAGGCAGAGCGGTATTTGTGTTTATTGTTCTGCTGCTGTTGTAGCTCATTATTTCATGTCCACAAACAAGCTTGACCTTTGTGACAATTTGTAATCATCAGCGTAGCAGCACACCCACAAGGATCGTTAAAACCACACTCTAGAGTGTCAGATAGATAGATGCGGAGGATGAAATCCGTGAAAATATCCCTGAAAAGACAATATGCCATGGCTTTGCACAAGCGTATTAGCGATACAGGTGTAGACAAGAGAAAGTTGGCCGAGAAGTGGGCAACTTTTCCATTTACTGACGAGAACATGAACCTGTAGTGGTTGTTAAGGGTTGGTTGGGATTATTCGTATTGAGCGAAAAGGGGGCTGAGCAGTGAACAGGGATAATAAACTTGCTGATTCTCATGAATTTAAAGAGGCTACTTTACAGGGTTAATATACATAAATGCCTTCTTAGCAAGCACAGTTTCACGGGACCCGTCAAGCAGATTTTGCTACATATTTGAAATCTTCAATGACGGACATCCTGCATGCTTTTATTATCATCTCAACCACCTCCCATTAGAAAATCACAGCAGCCCGATGAGATAACAGAGGTGACTTTCAAAAACATACACATTGTTCAGGGGCATGAGTAATTTAAAGTCATACACAATGATGAAATTTAATGTAGGGTTGCTATGATATAAATTGTGTGGAGAAAAATCCGAATTGGCTTGCTCACAGACACATTTTTTCAAATAGGCAACAAATAAAAGATTTATTTAGTGGTTGTATTTCACACTTGATGCGTGGGTAGACACTCCACAGGCCCAACTACTGGTATACAAGCAATTAGAACGTTAATTTTCCATGACACCGTAAGTCTAAAAGCATGATTTTTCAACAACCACATTTAATGTCATAAGTGACACTGGCGATTGCTGGAGCTTGAATCCAAAATAAATAAATAAATGTCTTAGGAGACTGTTATAAAATATATTTTCACAACTAATGCATGTTTGATTAATGCTGTAAATGAATTTTTAATGTCTGAGACGTAACATAAATTCAGATTTCTTTTGAATCTGACATCCTGTTAGAGCCTGGCTTCTATTAACAGCGTGTCTTCCTATGTCAGGGGAGTAGCCTTTATAAATCCAAGGCCTGCGAGGGTGTCTGGGATTGTTAGTTAGTGAGGGTCCACCCGCCTCGCAGGGATCGTCGCCGCCCGGTGCCGACAGTGGCGGCTACGAGGTCAGTCTGCTGTTGACTGATTGTCCCTGGGCTAAGTGCTCTGTTCGCAATCACTTTGGGCGGAGGGGGAAGTAGGTGGATTTAAAATTTGTGAGCAGGCTTTTAAAATGCCGCTAATGGGCCCACCGTAGAGAACACAATAAAAGAAAAGTTCACACACATTTTCGCTTTTATTTTTTTACAATGTGATTAGGCACAGCATTCTTATTTAGGAAGGAAAGGAAGTACAGGAAGTTCATTTCGAACCGCATCACACTTTTTTTTTTAAATTTGTCTTTTTTAGAGAGAGCTCAGAATTGTTCATTCGGTAGTCTTACTGATTCAACGTCTTATCATCATTGCTCTCTCTCTCTTTTTTTTTTTTTTTTAAATGTGTATGTGTGGGGGTGTGTACATACGCGTAAATTTATACTCATTAGTTCACCTAAAATCTAATAAAAATCCCATTACCCTTCACCTTAACCGGATACTTCAGAGTCTCGCCGGAGTCGTAAGGTTCATTAGGTCAGGAGACCAGAGAAAAGGTCAGAAAAGATAAAAAGAAAAGAAAGATAAATCCAAAATTAAAAAGTAAAATCCAGCACCAACCAAACACCTCCTGCCATCCACATGGTTACAAAACCAGTCTTACGCCAACCCCAGAAACCTCTAAATTCCAACAAATTAAGGAGATCTCAAGCGACCAGAGTAAAAACTAAAGAGAGGAAGGAGGGAAGGATAGATAAAGCAGAGTGAGACCCACAGACACCAGCATCCACTGATTCAACGCATCACACTCTCATTGTAATTGTTGGGGTACAACTGTGGTACATGTGGTAATCTTTTGGAGGCCCGAGACCGCCACATTTCACGAGTCACACTGCTGCAAAAGTCCCACCCAAGGAAGGGCATGAAACCTGACATGCTGAAGGTTATGCCAATCAGAATTGGCACAGTATTTACCAATACAAGATGACATATTTCTTTTCCATTACATCAGGAGACTCACATTCAAATGAACGATCGTGGCCATTTTATCGCACCGAAAACGTCATAGAAATCACGTGACTGGTTAATAGTGGTACCCAGGGAATGTTATCATTTTGATAGTTAATCCATTTAAAAAAAACAATTCAGAGAAGATGCCATAGTTATTGCACTTTATTCTTTATGCACACTCTCTAATTGAATACTGGAAAATGAATTTTCAGTGGTGAATTGCTTTAATGTTTCTTATAATACAGCCCTTGAAGTACTTTCAAGACAGTTTGCAGGTGAAAGTGTCGATGTTAGGTAACTGCGCAGCTGATTCTAAATGACAGCAAGAGTACAAAGTAAGTCAGACTTGTTAAACACAAAAGCAGAAAATTATGTGGTGTACTGTCTTAGGAGTCCAATTTATGTGATAAGCGTTTCAACTTATTTTTAAACTACTGAATTCAAAGGGAAATAACTCACTGTCAAGATCTTTTTGTGTTGCACTCCTGTAATATGAAGTCACATTCAGAGTGTGAAAATCCTGCTACATGTTTTTTTTTTTTATAAAAGAGCTTCTTTTCTGCCTTTCTAAGGAAGCAAATGAAATGTTAAAAATTGATATTTTGCAGGTGTGACTGGATGCAAAAATCCTACTTGAGAGTTTTTTTGTTTAACCTTCACGTGTACCACCAATGTGTGTTGGTGTTCGGAACACATCTTTATCGTGGGCCCCTGCCTTCCTCCTACCCACCCCATCTGTCCCCCATTGTTTCTAAAGAACCACATTCGTACAGTCATAGGTAGGCAGATTGGACCTGACTTGGGGAGTTGTGCGGTGGGGCAGATGAGAACTGTCGTGCACGTGTTGTTGCTGTTTTCTTTCACTTTAGTCCCTTTATTTTGCTCTTTTCTCTCTTTTAGGGCTGCCCGCTCTCAAACTCTGTAGTGTCCCGTGCCATGAATCTCAATGCAAACCTCTTGACATAACTGCATTATGAGGCAAACAGATTGACCATAGCGCACGACCAACCTTTCCAACAGAAGTTAAATACTTCCTTTGAAGCATTAAAACCTCACCCCGGGTTTTCACCGGATGCGGTTGCGGTGCGGTTGCGGTGCGGTGCGTCTTGACTGCGTGCTCCGGACGGGTCAATTTTTTTGTCAATCCACACCGGCTCCGCACAGCTGCGGTCCGGCAGCTCCGTCGCCGCCCACTTCTAACGTGTCTCGCGGGACCGCGCGCGCGCGATCATGTGGCATTTCACAACGAGAGGTGGACTTCTTTTGATTTAACCTTTTCTTCTTCTTCTGCTATGAGATTCCATGCAGCATCCTTTTTTTGGTTGTCCTTGTAAAGTATATTAATAACGAGAGTCGGGTCAGTGCGGGTCCACTCTTTATTTCTGTCTTCCGCTCAGTACGCCGCTCAGTACGGCAAGCGAGACGGGCACAACAAGTAATCGCGAACATCAAACTCACAATACATTACAGTCCTTATAAAAAGGATGTGCCGTGTCATATAATATTTTGTTGTTTTCCACCTCCAATATAAACCTCTCCTCGTCCATGTTCGCTGGTGTCTAAACCGTGAATGAGCACATGGCCCGGCGACGCCCACGTCACGTTTTGCTGAAAAACTTGCGAAATAGGAGCTGGCGAGTGTTTTATTCTGAAAGGTAACCGGAAATTTATTTTGAAACTGCCTCGGTCTTCCTGTCCCGCTCGATGTGTTTTGTGCTAGCTTGCCATTTGCCGGAGGCCTACCGCTGCGGCGTCCGGCAAAAATAGAAAATAGGTCTATCCTTGCGGAAGGCTTGCGGCACGCCGCAGGCCTTCCGCAGTCGACACGCAACGCACCCGCAAGCGGTGTAAACTGCACCATTCGAATGAATGGAATCTAATTGCTTGCGTCGCCGGACCGCACCGCAACCGCACCGCAACCGCACCGCAACCGCAACCGGTGAAAACCCGGGGTCACCCTCACATGCATCATACAAACAAAACAAAACAAAAACAACAAAGCAGTTTCATAGACAATGAAGTACCTATCATGCAAATCTGCAAACTCACCTCAAAAACATACCATAGTTCCAAGAAGTTGCACAAACAGTAATGGCTAATTAGCTTTTTACATTTTACATTACCGCAGACAAAGGGGTGACTCGGTAGTTTAAGCAAATTTTGGGTACTGTTATTAAATTGTTACTTTTTGAATTTGTTGAAATGTACAAATTTAACCCTTTTATTTTAAGAAAGGAATCACAAACACTACTGCGAATGAAACATAAACACTCAATTATTATAACAGACTGCTGTTGCACATCTGCTTGTACTCACACATAGTGTCAGGATTGGATTCTGTTGTATGAACAAAATGCATATTGTAATATTAAGTGTTAAAACTATATTATACAGGAGAGCATTTTGTTTGTATGCTGCACACAACATCAACTATATCATGTAAAATATGAATCATGGCAATCACAGCCCATAACAGAATCTTGTTTATAAACTCGGGAGCGATTTGACAGTTTAAATGAATGTTGTCGTGTTATCACTTGCACAGCGTGCCACAAATAAGGATTCCTTCTGATTAAGTCAATATCAAGAGCGGTTAAAATGCTTGAAATTGAATACTTTGACAGAAAGGAGTGCAAATTTGGGGGGGAAAAAAGAAGAAGAAGACATTTGCACTGATAACAATTTCCGTCTGTTCTGAATCTCCTCAAAGAAAATAATTAAAGTCACATTTGGATGTCTTTAGAACAAATCAATTTCTTGATGATTTCCAGAACTTGGCTCAGAAATGACACGAATTTAAATGGATTAAAGTCATACATACAACTGTCCTCAGCCACGATTTATTGTTGTACCCCGTCCATCTGGTTTGTCATAAATGACCTATATAAGCCATGGTATGTCGTGGGGCTCTGTGATTTATCCTCTGACAGTACCCCCAACACCCCCCCGCATACACACCCCCACACGCACATACTCTGTGACCCAACCTGTCGGATATGAGCCATTCCAGTGCATTTGGCAATGTTTGGCACAGCTGAACCCTGATTCACCTTGCGAATCCCGCTGGGGGGTGGTTTGGTGGTAGTGGGGGTCAAGGTGGACTCCCTCTCCAGCTGACACCCATAAGGAAGGGAGGAGGTGGTGTGAGGAGAAGCAGTGACAGTGTGAAAACCTCCAAATATGACATGAGGACAAAGCACTTTTAGAAACACTGACATAAAGTGACAGCAGCGATTTATTAAAAACACACAGATGGCTTTTTAAATTACTTGGCGAAATCTCAATGGATCAGAACATAATATGGGAGTCACATACAGTAGGCAACATCAACCAAAGTAGTATTCACATAGTATTCTGGATGTGTTCATGTATATTGTGTATAATAATAATAATAATAATAATAATAATAATAATAATAATAATAACGAGCATTGAATCCTGGCCAGTGTGCCGTGGCACGAGAGATCTTCAGGAGAGATCTAATTTCACTTTATTGGTCTAAAAATTCTCATTCCTTAATTACAAATACTTCTTTGTTCATGTCTCTATGCCAACAACATCGAGTGAAAGGCAGAAAAATTCAATGTGAAGAGCATTTAATTAAATAGCAAAATGTATGATAAACCACCTGTTGCATTTTAAACTACAGAATACGTCAGGGCTTCGTGTGGACGTACTGCTATCTGCTATGTGCTCAATTAAATATGGACAGATAAAACACGAATGGCCAAATCCACGAAGAATGCGCTCCGCTGATAGTGCCAAAAATGGCTCATATGCACCCGCAATTTGCACCCTGTTGCCTTTTCACTAAGGATATTGCGCGAATCATATATCAGCACAAAACACACCCACAAAGTTTGACAGCTGAGTGCGGTTTGCACCTAATTTACCACCAGTGTTTGTTTAGTAACGCATTACAAATTCGTTGCCACAAGAAAAACTAAATCACAATTATAAGAGAAAAAGACATCTATTACAATATTTACAACATATTATAACACATTTATAACTGCTAACTAACGCAATCACCATGCACAGAATTATTTAAACCCCTCACACTGAACCTCTCTTAGGACAGCATTGCTTTTTTTTTTTTTTTTTGGTGATATAGTCAGCGCCGTACATGTCATGTGACTAGCAGTTGACCAATCACAGCGTAGTAGTTCTTCAACGAGTTGGCCAAACACTCTCTCAATACAGCGCTGATTCAACAGCGCCCCCTGCTGTAAAGTCTACTGGCTTTGCGTGTGTGGATCATGGGTTTTCGGCATGTAAAACTGCTCGGCAGAATATCACTGCCAAAAGTTACGTGAGTTGGATCCGTAATCGTAGAATTGCTTTTTACGTACGCAAAACATTTTGCTGTTGTAATTGAAGATATGCTTCTTTTTGTACGTAGATCACGTTTTGTGTACATAGAGCACACGTTTTGTGTACGTAGATCAGGTTTTGTGTACGTAGATCACGTTTTTTGTGTTTACGGGGTTTTGATTTGATTTGATTTGGTTTGATTTATTTGTTCATTTTTCCTTTCGGACAACATTGTGACAATCAAACATTTCATCATACAATTTCAACATATAATAACTGAAAAGAAAAAGGGCTGGCAGGAAGAAGCATAAAGCTTATAATTTCCCGCCCCCATACTATACTAGGACACAGGAAATCAAACAACTATAGTTATTAGTTTTGGCATGATTCTAAATCCATACTGGGTCCTGTACCCTCCATACCTTAAAAGCTGATGTCACGTCATTTTTTACTAATCATAACAATTGTAATAAATGAATTGCCTGCAGGGCTGAATTTCTACTATGGCCACAAATGTGCTTCATGTTTCAAGTTAGCTATCAATTATACTTCATCAATCACTATTATTTGTTAGACCAATGATCAAGTTTACCTTAATAAATAAAAATAAATACATTGTGTTAGTGTTATTGATAAGAGGAACATACGTTGGGATTTATTTATAAACTCATCTTCCATATTGACTGTGGGGTTCTAACTGGACTATAAGTTTAAAGTTCAAGAGTCCATTATGCAGCGTTTTATCTTGCAACTAGCAAATGATTAAATACTATCTGGCTGTATGTGTTTTGCGTAATTTGAACGAATATTGTGACTGAATGTTGAACAGAAATATTTTAAACGAATTACTTCCCAACTGAAGCAAGCAAGACAGCTTGAGGATGTGATGCCTCTGTTGGATATCCTGTAAATATTGAAGTATCAAGATGCTCTGTACTTTAATCTGTGTTTATTGATCATGATGTGATAGTGCTGTCTGCCTGAGGGATCAATGTTTTTTTTTTCTTTTAATAATGGGGCTAATCTGCAGTAATCAGCCCTGGATTTTCCCTATCAACACAAGCAAAGCTATTCAGTGTTGCTCCCAAAGGCTGTGGTTTTATCTTCTTTTTTTCTACATGGTGAGAGAGAACTCTGCGGAAAATCTAGCTCATGACCAAGGACAGTGCCATACATATAAAAAACAGGTCCAATGCTACCGCCACTTATATGTTCAATGCCTGCTGTCTGATGAAAAAAAAAAATAATTAATGATAAACACAATATAGAGGGCTGTCGGAGGTGAAAGAAAAACATTTGGCAACCAGGCAAATAATCCACTTGAAGAGAGTCATTGTGTTTCCGCCTGCCGATAGAGGACATAAAACAAAGAAACAAATACCTTGTATTAGCAATGAATGAATTAGATTAGCAATGGTCTGTTCTATAGTCTTTATATTTCACCGTTTATTTTATTAAGAATTTATTTAATTAACTGCTGATTATTTGAGTACCTCCAAAAGAGGTTTTGTTGTATGAACCTCCATGCAATATTCTCCTTTATAATTATTTGCAAGTTTGTTTGTTTTGTGATGATTATCTATAACTTTTTTTGTATTTTGTTTCCAACAACAATACGATATAATTTGATGCACAACTGACTATAACCTTCAATCGCAAACTGTGAAGTCTTCATGGGCACAGTGTTGCATTTGTGATGCTTTAAACATGGTCCTTAATTATTGCTTTTAACCTGTCCATTAAAATCAGTGAGTGTACCTCATCGTGATTGGGAAATTATTTTTGAGGTTGAGTTAGTGCTTTTTTGGCTGACCTTTTCATAATGACTAGCAGTATATGTCCTCTGTACTGATCCTTTGATCAGCATGACACATCTAGTAGATGCAACTGCTAAAAGCTGCCCCCAATGACCCCCAGCTCTGAGTAACAGATAAATAAATACACAGCTTTAATTACATAGAACAACAAAGTGTGGGTATGTACTTGCGTGACAACACACCAACTATGTTGTAAGACTTTTGAAAGTTGAACGAACACTGTGTGATTTTCATTATCTTGACATACTGTTACACTGAAACAGTAAGTCAATAACATTACGGTGTACACACTTCATTGTTATCAAGTGTATTAGTATGTAAAGTCCATTAATTCATTCTCTACCAATTAGCATTTTTAAAGTCATTCTCTCGCAAATATTACCATGCTGATCAAACTTGTGAGGAATAAGCGGTCAAGAAAATGGATGGATGGATGTTATGAACAAAAACTCGTGAAAAATGTTAAATGGCCAATTATACTAAACAGTTTTGCCGAGACATATAAGCACGAGTGGTATAAATAAGGTTCCACTTGAAATATTATGTAGTCTTATATTTTTCACAGTTCAGCCATTGACTCAGCATTATCTCGTCAGCTATGATTGAAGTGCTTCTTTTAGCCTCTGGAAAAGGTCAGAAAATTAATTAACCCTGTTCTGCTTGTATCAACAGAAGAACTGCGACAAGCAAACGTGCTTTATAAGGCACGCGCACAAACGCACACACACATACATACGAACAAATAAGATTACTTTTTGAATGGATAAATTAATGAAACATCTACTTGTTTTATCAGCGATTTGAATTGATGGACATAAAGATGTCATTAACAAGTTGGTTACTATTTATATACCTTCACTCAATTTTTAAAAACAGAAATGAAAGGAGCTGGGACCTCTTTACCAATACACGTTGTGCTATCTTTCCTTTTATTGCCCCCCCCCCCCCCACAAATCCCAGTTAGTTTTCACTAAGCAGCTGTCTGTCCAGCTTCACGTGTGCCCTCCACCCATCTGCTCCCCTTTGTCGGACAGTTTCAATTTAAGAGCGAGCCACTAAAGTGTTCAGAGGGCTTTTAATGGCTGTGGTATTTCCAACCCAGTGTGTACCACCTAGAGACTTTTTCCTAAGTGATTTCTTACTGTTTTGTTTATTGTTCCAACCCCCTCTGATTTTCTTTTCACATTGGTAGCCTGTTCATCCACTCCAGGATATTTCTCATCGAAATGTGAAGCCATTGTTAAATGATTCATTTTTTGCTTGAATTGCGCAGCATTGTTCAGCTTCTTCATCTTAGAGGTTAGCGAGTATGCGTCAAGTAGTGTCATGAGCTGGAGGTTGGATCCCAAAGCGCAGACACAAATAAGATTTTAACTATTTATTCTCATCGAGAGGCGTGGAACAAACCTGACTAGACGAGAAACAAAGAGAGTTGCACAGAGGACAGTGGTAACAGAAGTAATAATCCGACAAAGACACACACTCCTCAAGAGGCTTATATAGACAAGGAATCGATCTGATTGGTTGTGGCTAGACGTGTGGGTAACAGGACGGACATGGAATTATCTGATTGGCTGTTGACCAGGTAAAGGGATTAAAGATTCTTGACATCACATAGCCTTTGACATCACATAACATCACATAGCCTAAAACCAGTTGAAACTAGATGCTAGTCACCAGTTCAAAACAGACACTTGTTACATCAGTACCTAACAGACACTTGACCTCACGGTCATGAACCCAACTTAACAGGTCATGAACTCAAAACTTAATCCTGGCGTGACCCCAGACATGACAAGTAGAATGCAACACGGCGCACTGGCATAAAAAAAAAGAAGAAAAAAATAGGGCTAGGCTATAATTTAACATCAAAACGTATCACAATAAACACATGATAAATGGCACTATAAAATGCGTTCACTAAATGTTCAAGAGGAAAAAAAACGTGAAGAAAACTCCGACCCCAGCATTTTGTGAGCAGAATGCTGTTAAATGGTAAGAAGTGCCATTTAACAGTGAGTGCTCCTCTGAATAAATATAGCTAAAAATTTCTTTGCTCCAAGTAAAGAACACCTTCAACAAACCCTGACAAGAAATCAACATTGCCTACCTTCATAAACACTCACATATGTTCCCCCTCAGTGGGATACAGTCTTACTGTTAGCTGGCTGCTCTTCACTTGTTGTCCGATGTCATTGTCACCCGCTTCACCAGTTCTCTTTTGACCCTTTTGGAGGCACGCCAACATTTATGGGTTTGACACTTGTCAACAAGTGACTGTATAAATAACTTGTATCAAAGTTTCAATACTCTCTTTACATTCTGTTTACCTTCATGTTTAAATTATACACGTTTCAGCAATATCGTGCAGCCCAAAAAAGAAGAAGGAAAAAAATAAAGTATGTTGTGATCAAGCCAAACGTGAGACCTTAAATGTATAGTCCAAAGGATTGTTTTGGCTTGTCCAGGCCATTTCTGGGCAGTGACTCGACATTTTCCTTCAAGCTCAGCCACGGAGGCAAGTTACTATCAGCGGCATATGCAAATTTCTGTGTGCGAATGCCCGCTCGCGATTCGTGGGCTAGTTTCACGCTTGTTCCTGGTTGGCTTCTTCTTCGAGTGTGAGTTTTGAATGTTGTGTACATACAAACAGCAACGGAAAAACTTCGGACCATACCATTAAAATGTGACTATAACTCTCTCAGAACTTATACATGCAGCTCAATTGATTCATAAGTCATCATTCATTCATCATCAGTGCCTGCATCATGCTGCCATTATATGGTTTAGATCACAGAAGATGGTTATTCACTTTCACGTGTCATTTAATCAGAAGATGACAACTGCAACTGGCTACTTCAATTGCAATGAAAACTTGCTTGCCCAGCAAAATCCATGAACATCGTTTCAAGTAAAACTTGTAACGCATTACAAATAATTTCAGAAGTTGGGTGAGAAAATAAGCCCGGAAACAGGCTTAACATATGCCTTCACTTAACCTAAGCCTAGTCAAGACAAGTCATCTTTACTTATATCGTGCTTTCAATCAGCCACAGCTGTCACAAAACACTGCAGCTGTCTCGTTATGAAGGAAGCTTGTGGCTCAAGTGAAGGTGAGATTTTGCACACAGATTCAGCACAATTTAAGCAAAACGTTTCCATGTATTGAATTTGAAGCAGCAAATAAAATCTGACCAATGGGAAATAAAGTTAAGTTGAATCAACAGCACTGGTGAGTAGCATTTTTATTTTGAACTAAAGCTGCTTGTTTATAGAAAGAAAGAAAAAATCCAGATTATTTTGGTAATAATTAAAATCACAATAATTCAAACAATTATTTTTTGATAGAAAACAAGAACATGTTTAAATATTTAAACATTTTAAGACAAATAAAATGATTTGAAACATGAGACAATTGCAGCTCATTCAGAACGCTGCAGCTCGAGTTCTGACCAAAACAAAAAGATCAGAACATATTACTCCAGTACTTAAGGATTTACACTGGCTCCCTGTCAGCTGTAGAATCGATTTTAAAGTTCTGCTACTCGTCTATAAATCACTAAATGGTTTGGGTCCTGAATATATCCAAGAAATGCTGATTGAGTACAAACCCAGCAGGGCTCTGAGATCGACAGACTTGGGCCAACTAGTGGAACCCAGAGTTCGAAGTAAACATGGTGAAGCTGCATTTAGCTATTATGCTGCACACAGATGGAATAAGCTACCAACAGAAGTGAAGTCAGCCCCGAGTGTAAATGCTTTTAAATCCAGGTTAAAAACTTTGCTTTTTTCTTATACCTTTGATTAGGGACTTTTAAACAGCTTTAATTAAGTGTTTTTTTTTTAATTATTATTTTTATTTTTATCATTTTAAACTTCCTTATGTTAAATTTTTAAAAGTTTGTTGAATAATGTTTTAAGATTGTTAGTTTGTAACCTATTTTCACTTATTTTTCTTCCTCTGAATGTTAACTACTGTTTCTTGATGCTTATGTGTTGTCTTTCCTCGTGTAAAGCACATTGAGTTGCCTTGTGTATGAAATGTGCTATACAAATAAACTTGCCTTGCCTTGCCTTGCCTTGAAACACTATAATTATGTAAGTTCCTTTTGGAGCAAACAATATTTATTAAATTAGTCATTTTAAAATAAAAAAGGTGCAAATTTATAAATGTAAACAACTCAAAATGATATTAATAATCTTTTATTTTTGTTTGCGATTATGCTAATTTTGTAATTATGGCGCGTAATAATTGAAACTGTAATTGGATTTCGATTAATTGCACAGCAGTATTTTGAACCATTTAATGGTGTTATTCATAGCCTTAATTTGTAAGGCTATGAATAAATGGTAGGCTTACGTCATTTATATAGCGCTTTTCCACCGGATTGTGATCTTGAATTGAATTAGAATTTATTGTGTAGGCTTTGCTGCTTATGGATGTAAAGTGTCCACTTTTGTGCCCCACACAACTTTTCATGCCAGAGACGCCACTGAATGGGAAACGTTGCCCCTGCCAACATGGTCGCTCCATAGGTAACGGCAACGTGTAAGTTAGCTGGGCTGCTATAGCATGATGGCAAATCTTGTCTTCATGATCACACAAAACTCATAGGTGTGGAAAATAAGTTCATATTTCATCACAGCACAATTATTCAGTTTGTTTCCGTTTGGTTATGTCATTCTGTTTGTGGAATCCCTAATTGACCTTGCATGCAGTTTGTGTTGAGTAACAAGATGTGAAAAGGCCATCAAAAGGTTGTGTGACCTGTCCCTCTCAGTAACAAACTTTGGGTAATGTTGATTAGCCACAACACGTAGCCAAAATACTGTGGCCAGTCCAACCACTCACAATCCAAGTGGTCCAGCTGTTACAGACAAATTGGTCTTGCCCTCGGCACAAACAAATCAGCATTTAATACAACAACAAGCCTGTATTGATACAAACACAGCGGGGTGAGTTAATGTATGGCTTCAGACGTTCTTGAATTAATCAGCGGCTCAGTTGGCATTCAAAGTTCACGAAACAGATTGAACTACATCATAAGGAAACATTTGTGCTAACACTTCTGGTAATTTTTTTTTTTTTTTTTTTTTTTTTTTGTGGGCATACATTATGACGATGAAAACAAACGCCATCAAAGGTGACAGAGCAGTGCCGCAAACACATCCGCAGTCTTGTAGAACATCATTCCAGTGAGAAATAATTTCACTCAGTACCTTTGAAATCTGATCAGTTATGATTAGCCATGGTCGTGTCAACAAACAACAAAGAAGGCTTTCGTGCTGAGCAATAATGTGCAGCATCTATTAAACATATAACATGCATCTATTTGGTATTTTCAATTGAAAAATCATGTTTATGATCAACAGAAACACACCATTAGGCATTTTCTACATCTTGACATTTATTCAATCACATAAGTACATTACAGCTATCTAACAATGAGAGCCGTCTTGCAAAGTGCAGCTTTCCATATCTCATACATTTTGAAAGCAAACTGACAGCCATGGCAATTAAACTATTGAAATATGAACAGTTAAATGCGTTAAAAAAAAGTGATCCCAAGCAATAGCACATGCACCAAGGAAATGTTTGTAAGGTTTTTGAAAGGAAGAAAGATTGATTAAACACCGTGGCACATGTTAATCAACCTGTTCAGCCAATTGAGCACAAAGTACAAACAGACATTTTTGTTTGACAGGTGAAGGTCGAGCTGGACGTGTTTGTGGGCATTCAATGAACACAACCATATCATCTGATAGCTGAGAGGACGTCTTTTTTCTTCTTCTTTTTTTTCTTTTTTTTCAAAGCTTTTGGCACTCCATTTTATATACACTTGGCGATTTTTTTTTTTTTTAATTCATTCAAATTTGGCATGCTTGTTAATACCTTGTAGCACTCTTCTCTGTGGTGTGTTATATTTCTGAGACATATTAACGAATCCTTATGTTTGTGGTTAACATAGACTCTGGCCAAAGCATGGACTGAAATGGATTGCTTGCCAATTGCTCAGCCTATTGCCATACAAAAATTGGTGGCGTTGTTGAACTTGATTGTGTTAAGTGCAGAGCTGGGCACTTCCGTTAATTCAGGGGTGTCAAACATACGGCCCGCGGGCCGGATCAGGCCCGCAAAGGAGTTTAATCTGGCCCGCGAGATGATGTTGTAAAGTTAAAAAAAAACAATTAATCAGCCGGCCACAATCAACACATATAAATTTGTCATTTCACAAGCACTCCTCAGATAAGCAATGCAACTTGTACATAGAATTGCCCTGGACATTATTTTACACACCACCTCAAGTTATGTTTAAAAAAAAAAAATACATAAAAATATAGTGTTAAATACGACACAAATTCAATTACTGGTAATTTTGGATTTTTCATTTGCATTAGTGTCATTTTATTTTTTATTTTTTTTTTAAATATATTTACAGTTGAGCCCCGCTATAATAGGGCTAACCCCCAAAAAAGAAAAAAAAAATCTGCGTATAATTGACGGCAATTGTTTTTAAGTTATATACCATGATTTTACCGATCTGGCCCGCTTGGTAATATATTTCTCTCCATGTGACCCTTGAGCTAATATGAGTTTGACACCCCTGCATTGTTACTTCTCGGCAATGGCGACACCCACCTTTCACAATGACGCGTAGCCTCGACAAAATACGGACTGAGCACTGGCTGAAGCAGGTTTGCTGAATGACAATAATTCTGAGTCTGAATTTATTTACCATTTATGAGATGATCCCTCTCATTTTGTCTATTTGCATTTGGCGAAAGGTGGGCATCGTCATCGACGGGAATTGATGATTAAGGGAAGTGCCAAACCCTAGTCACTCCCAGCCAGTTTCACAGAAGCAATCCCATTCGCTCCCGGCTGTTTTACTGGATTTTGACTGATTTTGCAAGGCCCACAGAATATTGTGTTCTATTGCTATAAAAGCATGGAACCTATCAAAAGAAAGATTAAAGTCTCTTCTTTCATCAGGAATAAAAAGTATGTTTTTATCTGTTTCCGTTTTTCAGCAATTAGCATTAGAAGAGAGCTAAGTTTCATCAGTTTTCACAAATCTATTTAAAATTGTAAGTAATTGAGCTTTTTTTGTAGATGGCCCTAGTTGATCACCTTTGCTCTGCTGCCACCTGCTGGCCGTTTGTGTACTAACTACCATTTCTGCAACCATTCTTTGCAGTTGAGAGGCTGCATCAAAGCCTTCTGTATGCTCTAGCATAAAAAAAACCCAAAACAAACAAACAAACAAAAAAACATATAAATACGTCTTTGGGACACTTAGAACATTAAAAAAACATATTTATACGTTATTGGGAGAAAATGAGTTAAGTGTTTGTATAAAATGTCTCATTAGTCATTCACCACAGTAGACATGACAATGAGACTAGTTTAAAAAAAAAAAAAAAAAAGACAGAGACTAGAGTTTGCCGCTGCAACATAGCTACCAGATAAACAACACTTAGCATAGCTTCTTATACTATGTTTCTTCTTCTTTCTTCTTCTTCAGAATCTTTGTGCGTAAAATAAATACAATTCTATCATGATCTCACTATCACGATCGAAGTACACGTGTGGGTGCATAGGATTTTAATATGTATTTAAAAAGTACGATTTACTATCATTGCGCAGAAGATGGAGCGACCTGTCAATCAAATCTTTGATTGGAGCATCAGTCCTCATGCCTTTAATTAACCAATAAGACAGCGAGTGCAGGCCAGGCAGTTAGAGGCAGCGGAGGGTGGGTCATGGCTGAATAGTGCGCAAAAAAACTACGCATCCAGGAGGAATCACAAGTGGCTAGACGCAAAATTAAGGACTTGAAGTAGGTAGATGCAAAAGTGAGGTTATACGCCGTAAACCTGCGTATACTCTGGACTACACCAGTGCTCCCAGCCTGTCATGTTCTTGATGTTCAGGTTTGTCACGATCTGTCAAGGCTGAAACATGGACACTGAGCATCTTTTATGGCCAGCCTGGGTCCAGAGACAGCATCAGGTGAGAGGTGTTGTTGGGGGGAAACATACTTGAGCTCCATAACTGTGTGATAACATATTTGTTTTTTGATCAGCAACTAATGAACTACTACAGCTCTTGTGCCAAAACCATGTGCAAAACCATGTACTAGGGGTGTTAAAAAAATCGATTCGGCAATATATCACAATACTACATCGCGCGATTCTCGATTCGATTCAATAGGCGGCTGAATCGATTTTTAAACTTCCATTTTTAAAGGAAAAATATTCAACAAAACATATTACTTCGGGGTAGGGTTCACACCTTAAGCATGGAAGAATGTTATATGAACGGAACATTAAGCCTCAATATTTTATTTTAATGCTGTTCAAACATGAAACAGATTACAAGCTGTATAAGACTGAAGTTTCAGATAAACAAATAATACATTTTCATACAAATCTTACACTCCACAAGTTTACTGATTAGTATTTTCTAAATTTGAATGAAAAAAATCGCAACAATCGACTTATAAATTCGTACCGGGATTAATCGGTATCGAATCAAATCGTGACCTGTGAATCGTGATACGATTCGAATCGTCAGGTACGAGGCAATTCACACCCCTACCATGTACCATGTGCATAACCCTGTGTGCAAATAAATGCAAGTTAGCGTATATTTGATTTGAACTCACCCTAGATGTAATTTGCATGTCTGGACACAATTAAAACAATAACCTTTGATAAAACTGGGAATGAACACTGCACAAATTAAAGTAATTACTTTTTCTCGGTGGTGCAGTTATTCATTTTTCCCGCATGCTATTTATGCGTTGTTTAATTCTTTCAGAGTTTCAGTGGAAACCCATTTCCATGAAGCACATGTTGCCTGCAGGGGCAACATCTCAGTTATTATTTCTCAAACACGTTTAACTCCACAGGGGATTTTTTTTTTTCTTCACAAGTATCATAGCTACCAAATATAGGCCAGACGTAGTGGATGGTAAGGAGTAAAGATAATAAGTTACAGTAAGTGCCATGTTCGAATTAAAGCCAATCCTCAGTCATCTTCTCAAAAAAAAAAAAATGAGTGAGAGTGATATCACTGTGATATCGCACAATAAAGTGCTTCTTTTATGCAGTAATTCTTCCTCATGAGGACAGGCTTGTGAACGCTTCAGGGGTGGTATTTCACAAAGCATGTTTAGTGAGAAACCTGGGTAAAGAAACCCTTAAAAGTGAGAAACTCTGCATTTTCCGTTTCAGAAAGGGAGGTAACTGAAACCAGAGGATAAGAGGGAACTCTAGCCTGTTTCATAAAAAGAGGTAATTTAAGCTCTTGGTCAGTTACCATAGTAACATGGTCCATTTACCAAATCTCGTTGCAGGTTTCTCACAATAAAGTTTTTCAACACCTCATCTTTTACAGTGTGGAGAGTGAGACTTGTAACAACTGTGACAGTGTGTTCAATTTCTACTGAGAGTCGGAATTGAAATCACCGTAATGCCAGAGTTGTGTACACTGGCAATAGCTAGATTGATAATTATGATTTGTCAAGGGAGTTCGCCACAATATCTGGTGGGACCGCTCCACTGTGATTGGCTTGAGAAAGGCGGGACATTCAGTACAATACTTCAAGCTGATTGAAGAATGTGGAAACTTGTGTGCGCCTATCAAACTTTTGTTTTGACCAATCACACCAACAGATGAAAATGTAATCGTTATTGTAGGTTTAAAAAAACAAAACAAAACATTTTTTCCAGCTAAAAATGCACGAAGCGCCTCTCGCTGTTCTTCATTCAACAAGGAAACTGTGAGTAATTCTTTGAGAACAGAATTAATTGCAACATCCATTCATCCCTGTTCGGTTTGTTTCCCACGCCCTCGGCTCTTCCTGTTTACGTCAAAGTCGCATATCCCGCCCCCAAACACAATACTGGTTTGTACAGTAATTGGCTTGCGCGCCTACCAACCTTTTGTTTTGACCAATCACGGCAATGAATCAAAATGTCATCTGCGTTGTGATAGGTTAAAAAACAAACAAACAAACAAAAAAAAACACTAACATCTTTACTAGATAAAAAATGCATGAAGTGTTTTCACTTTTTATTTTTTTCAGTCTTCACAGCAAAATGCCACATTGTGTGACATACGATTGTACCAATGAGTTGAAGCTCTACAAACACATTTTATCACTAAGAATGCAATTATAAATTATTTTTAGACTAAAGTTTCACCTGTCTGCATAATCGGTCTCAGGGAGGGAAGGTCTGTCTGATAGTTTTTCATTGTCAATTTTATTTGTATAGTACATTACATATGGCAAGAATAAACACAATGTCATCTTGATTTTTTACTGTAGTGTAAAATAGTAATCTCAGCTGTTTTAGACCAGTCTTTTCCTAGTCTTGCCCTTACGGTAATATCAAATCTGTTTAATACCACAAGTCTTTCAGTCTTTGCAATGACGTGACGCAATAACTATAGATGAGCTCTTCCAAAACTGTTACTGAGAAACTTTGCAAACAATCTTTTCGTGGCATGGACGAAAAGGGAAACACCGGCAAAAATATGGAGTTAAAAACATGAAAGAACAAGGACTGTCCAGAAAGAAGAGCGGATGGTCGAGCTGTGTTCAGAACAACCTATTTGAATAAACTATTAAAAATCACTATGTGTGTAACCCTGCTTAAAATGAGAGCGTCATTATCCGAGTTATTACCCTTAAGTTGAATGTTGTTTTAATGACCACAAACCTCCTAGTGGCTATTTACCACTCTTCAAACGTTTCTAGAGGGGAGTAGAAGGTGAAACGGGAGTTTGTGCGTCTATTTTTTTTTAAGCCAATTAAACCATGCACGTCTTAAGGGAACGCGCCAATGCGGATGGGACAGGAGTATATGAGCAACTCTCTACAAAGTGAACAAGATGTCTCTTGATCCAGTATGCGCAAACAAGTTTGTGATTTTTGCTGGGCCTAAATCCTGATAGCGAGGCACTGAGCTGAAAAATCTAGCTGTAGTCTTGTAAATAGTGGCCCTGCAAAATTCACAGTCTTTGTAGAATCTCAGTCTGAGGCTGAGCTGTGAAAAACAATAAATACATAAATAAATAAACTCTAACTTGGCAGTGGTAGTGTTGCTACTGATGAAATTTTTACAAACCAATGGGGGGGGGGGGGGGGGGGGGGACGTATTCTCAAATCTAAAATGATGAAGTAGTTGCACTTTAATATCCGTTGCAAACCCATAAAATGTGTTTGAGCATTTCAGAGGAACTATAAATTATGGACCATGTGGCCGGTGGCGATGATGGTCGAATTGGAAGAATGAATAGGAGAGCAGGAAGAAGTGGGAGCATCTTACTTAATGGTGCCGTGGGCGGCGAGTTATTTCAATCAAGCTCTGTGACTTCTCAGAGGTTCACGTCGGCATACGAGATTAACTGAGCAGCGATGGTAGGAAGAGGCAGACAAAATAATTAGCCCTGGCCAGTGGCATACCTTCTTCCTGTGAGAAACTCTCATTCTGACCCTCTCGCCGGCTCAGCGTGACGAAACACAGCGTAGCTATGAGAGAGCCCGTCCTCCACAGCTGGAACCGGTAATCTGACAGCCGTGTCTGTTAATCACATCTCCAAGATCATTCTTCCCGCTGAAAGGAGAAGAACGCACTTCTCTCTGGCTGCTTTTCCCCTTTCTTATCAACTAAATTTCATCAGGAGGAAACAGGACAAAGTGCCTGGCAAACAGACATTGAGACACTATATTTAGTAGAGAAGCTTTAATGTGAAAGCACTGAAAGGCTTTACAATGTAGCTGGGAAATGAAGCATCATTGATGTAATCCTCTTAAGGTTCTCATTATTACGTGTGAAGCATTGATGCGAACGCCAAAATGATCCAAATCTACACATTGCAGGACAATGCAGGGATTGTACGTTAAAATTGGCAGTCTGAGGTCAAACGGATAGGAAGCTTAATTGTTGTCTTTCAAACCAGGTAAGCATGATCGCAGTTGCTGACAAAAACAGTGTAAAATTGAAGTGAAACAGAAGAAGAGCTTATCATAAGCTTGATTGCCTTTCAATGGAAAACGATCATGCCAGTTTTAAACCAAGGGTGGAGTGTCCTTTGTTTGATTTTTGCCGGACAAAGCAGCGTATGCTTTTAATTTTAAAGGCCGCGCTTTATTTCCGCTTCCTGTTTTCCGTCCTCCGTGCCCCTTTCAGATCGCAGCGTGTAGTAAATGACGACGTGAGTGTCCATTCTAATTCGTTCCAATTCTAATTTGTGCTGATATATTCTTATTTGTGTTTACGAAGAAAGTATGAGTGTTAGTGTCACTTATGTGTTCGTCTTTTTGGCAAGTAGCTGATAGCTAACTGCTAATGTGTGGCTGTTAGTAACTTACTAATATGAGTCATGTAGACCAATAATACAGTACGTTTTCATTTGAAATAGCCTGGAAACATTTATATATCTGAGTTTATTTGCATTAAAAGTGTAATTTGCTTTTGAATGATAGAAGCGCACAGACAGTTGTTTTAAATGTGATTATTTTCTTTACTTTATTTCTCCAGATAGGCCTACTGTAAATCTGCACATGCAAATAAGGTTGCATTTTGAGTTGATTAAATGTTCAAGTTCAACTGAAGACTCTCTTACCGGAGCGCCCCGTAGTGGTTAATCAATCCTAAATAACCAGTTCAGAGGTAAATGCTCAACAACTTGGCTTTGGCACGTTGTTGTTGTTTTTTTTTTTTTTGACGTCATGTCCCCATTTTGCTGATTAGTTCTTTCCATTGTCTGTCTGGTCAGGTTTGCCCCGCCTCAGAAATGCGCTTCATTGCGAGTGTGCCCAGACTCACTCGCTAGTAAAGTGATGAGTCTGATTTCCAGGCTAAGCGTGACTGGCTTAAGTGTTCATTGGCAGTACATCATGAACATGAAGAAGCTGAAGGCCAATTGCTTGTGACGATCCTGCAACATTTATGCCTGCATTTTTGTATGTCTGCTTTTTAATTAGGTTTTCAGCAATTTATATATATATGATATGAAACTCATTCTCACACATAAACACTTCAAAACAATTGCTATCACTCAAGTGACAGCAATGTACAACTACATTCCACCCAATCAGAATTTTCTCCAAGGCCATTTGGTAATTGAATATAGATGTTTCTTTTGGTCTTTTGCTGGTTTCATGCAGCTGAGTGAGTTCTGTATGGCCCACACATTGATTAATAACGAGTAAGATTAATTGCTTTTCTAAGTAAAGAAAGATACTGGACCTTGATTGTTAATGCTTTGCATGTTTCTCAGAAGCATAAACCATTCAAAGCGTTACTTGACGATGATGGCACCAGACGCAAAAAAAAGTGCACTGATTAAAAGCACAACATGCTCACAAAACTGAACACTACTAATGTTACTGAAACATTTAAAAATACATATTAAAGTGGTGTAACTAACCTTGTTGCTGATACTGTCGAAATGATGAAACGAGAAGAGCCCACTCAGTTCAGTCAGAATATATAATGAATGTGCATTGCACCCAGCACAATTTGTCTAACGCCACCGCAAATATACACAAACACCAAAACAGTTTTAAAATATAAAACTGAGACAGAAAGATATGTTGATTTCATCTCTGAGGTGTTGCTTTTAAAACATGCACTAAACTCTCCAGAGTTTCCTCTTTTGCAGGAACTATGAAAAAAAAATAATCTAAGAACCTTTGACAGATGAAAAAAGACTTCATGGGAAAGATTTTGCCTGATATCACCTTGCTTTGTAACACTGTTATCATGGGGCAGCTTGTTTAAAAACATTCAAATTACTCTCCAACGGCTGATGTGTCAAGAAAGTAAAATTGACGGTAAAGCTATCTATAGTCCCCCATTATGCAGTCATTCCTACATTACATCATTTTGACAAATGACATGAATTAAATCATCTTGGCTGCTTTGTGAAACGCGTTTTCCATGATAAATTACACTTGTTGTCCTGATACTGTCTCCTCACATTTGTTTTGTAGACGCTGAAATATCTTTGGCCTTTTTGAAGGTTTTGAAGCTCTGGTTAGCTTGACATACGTAACACAAACACAACTTGATTTCATTTGTTTCATGAATTGATCCTCCCCAAAATAAAAATGTCAATACGCTGACGAAAACATTAAACAGCCTTTTTTCATTATCTTAATCTGACACCAAACAGAGACGAACAATAAACAAATCAGAAGACGTAAGTCTGGATCACTGTCACAATTTTGTACTGCATTTACAGTACTAACAACTCTTCCGCACCTTTCTGTGCCTTTCAGGTATTTCCTGCCACTGTGTGAGATCATCAGATACACCTCTATACCAGTGACATATAGTGACAGGTAAAACGATTAAATGCGCTTCCACTACAGTAGATGTGAGAGGGTCCCTTTAACCTAGGGTGACCACTCGATGTCTTATTTTGAACGCGACAACTCTTGCTTTTGAGCATTGGGTCTCACGCCCAAAAAATACCGTATTGTGGCCTTAATACCATGAAGATATTGCTCCATCCCCAGCACATACACATAATAAAAAACACATATTACAGTCATTAGGTTTGTCAAAATAGTAAAGTGCAGTCTATTGACTGAACATGTACAGTGTTATGTTCTGAGTTTAGATCCCAAAAGCGCAGACATAAATAAGGTTTTATTCGCATAACATCGAGAGGCGTAGAACAACTTGACTCGACAAGAAACAATGAGAATGCATCGAGAATCACGAGACGCCAAGCCCCCTTGGGCTGTGAAGATGCACGGAGGAACAGAGATAATAATCCGACAAAACACACATTTCCCAGACAGCTTATATAGACAGTGAATCGATCTGATTGGTTGTGGCTGGACATGTGGGTAACAGGACTGACATGGAATTATCTGGTTGGCTGTTGACCCGATGAAGAGATTAAAGATTCTTGATATCACATAGCTACTGACATCACATAACTTAAGACCAGTTGAAACCAGATGCTGTTCCATCAGTTCAAGATGGACATTTAACCTCAGATCAAAAACAGACACTTGACCACACGGTCATGACGCAAACATAACCCTTGCATGACCCAAACATAACCTTTGCATGACCCAGTCATGACATACAGTACATAAATTCATCGTCATTTGTAGGCTACTATTAATTATGAGGGAACAGTCCAAGCGAAAAATGCCAGGGGTGATTTATTTATTTATTTATTTATTTATTTATTGTTCTAGTCCATCGGCTCCAGCCCTCAACACAGAAAATTTTATCGATTTAAGAAAGACACTCCTTGCGTTCCTGACCACAGTTTGGACTATTGGCAACATTTTCACTTTTATGTCTGAATTAATTAATTCTCACACTTTGCACATGCATGCGGAAAAACAGCTTGTTCTTTAATTCATGTGCAGTTGCAAATTCAAATGCATATGACTTTTTTTTTTTTTTTTTAATCGTTTGCATCATTACCCATTATTTTTAGCTTAGGTACATTACATTCAAACATACATACGTGAAAGGCCAGACTAGAACAGTCTACTTTCTGCCGGGGTGTCCCAAGCACGGTAAACTAGACTTGCCTAGCCACGAAAACAAAGATGCACCCGTTATGCCAAGTGCAAGGGTTCCTACATACGACAATATACGACAATACTGTCTGAATCAATTCACGATTCTGTGCAAACCAATGAGTGAATGAGTTCCCTGGGCGTTTCCTCATATGTCAAATCTCAGAGGGGCAGAAATGGATGAAGTTTGTCAGCTTGTACTGTCGGCACTCTGATGAACGTTCCCTTAATAAAATATCCTTCATAGCATTTCATACATTGGATCGCGGTGTCCTTGTTTGTCCAGCTCACTCGGCACTTACATTGTTAACAAGAACTTGAATCACTGACAATTTCTCGACACTGCACGTTAATTTTGTTACATTTCATTATATTGTTTTACAGTAAGATTTTGTAACTATTGTTTCTCACTATTGGTGCTTTCAACTTCCCTGACTTTTTATACATGTTAATTTTGCAGCAGAGTGACATCGGCATCCAGCCTTTGGGTCCCGCAGGGCTTTCATTATGAGTGACTGTATTGTGTAAAGCACTTGAAATGGCCAATTATGATGATTATGCTGCCTGCCTGGCAGCAGTGGTGTGCAAAGCAAACGGCCGTCTCAATGCCCCCAACAATTATTATTATTATTATTATTATTATTCTTGTTATTATTATTATTTTGGCAATAGAGGTGCGGTGGGGTTGTGGGTGCGAACGCAAATTGAGATGCACCCATTTTTACACACGTCACTCATGCGCCAATCCATGAACACCGAGGACTATGTCACAACAGTTCTGTGGGGCAATTATTGCAGTATTTTATGGAACCGGGGAATTGTTAATTATAATAATAATTAAATACTGTATGTATACATATAAATATAAATATATATATATATATATATATATATATATATATATATATATATATATATATATATATATATATATATATATAAATATATATAAATAAGCACGTGAAGCCATAACAAAGCTTGACAAGACATTGACAAAGGGAGGCACACAAGAAAGACATAACAAATAACCAAAACCCAGACCATGACAAAAATAATGTATCTTGCCGAGATGTGGCAGTTAATTGTTGAGTACAGTCCCAATAATAAAATATTAACACCTACACTTGCCAAAAAATAATAAAAGGCATTTGCTCTTACCTGAATCAAGCTAAACTAGACTCCGTGTGTGTGCGCGTGTGTCTACTCATTTGCATGTTTTTGAGTGTGTTTTGTGTTTAAGATAGGGAGAAAGTGGAAAGGAGTGTTTCTGTACCGTGACATTGTGGGCTGAATGTTGTGTACTGTTGGTGTGATGGATTTGCGTCTGACTGTTTTCCGGTAATTACCATAAACAGCTGAGGATAAATCCCTAATTGTTTTGGTTTCTATATTTACTGCTGCAACACCTGCAGCATATACTGCAGCCTCTCTTGAATTTCGACAGATTGCTCACGATGCGTCCTTCTCCAGAGAGTCATAACTAGGTCAGTTCAAGGGTTACCGTCAGGTCAGAGCAGAAAAACAGCAATGCTTTAACTCTCACTTTATAAAGTTGACTTTTTTTTTTTTTTTTTCTCGACACAGTTGGCTGGCCACATGATGATTCGACCATTGCTGGGCCCCTCGACCATCCTGAATGTACTTTGTTCATCCAAATCAGACCTCCTGTGGGTATAATTCTCTGCTGGGTCCTTACTCGCAACTGGAGCCAGAGCAGATGGCGTACTATTGACATGCAAAGAAACTGCCTAATACAGACTGTATCATATGTTGCTGTGTCATGTGACAGAAGTTTTAAGAGTTTAAACTGGATTGCACTGTAGCAACCAACAACATTTTCTAGGGCAGTTTCAGACATAGAATCCAAATGTCTCATTAGTTTTCTCTATATGCTGCCATTTTTTATTTATTTAATTTTTTTTTTGTGATTTGACACTAAAAATATCTAATAATAATACTAATGATAACAATACCTGATTATTATTTTGTCAAAACAAAGCTGAAAAATGTTCACATACAAGTAGCCACAATATAAACCAAGATGTGATTTAACATATAAAAATAATAATAGTAGTAGTAGTAGTAGTAGTAGTAATAATAATAATAATAATAATAATAATCAAAACAAAGCTTAAAAAATGTTCACATACCAGTAGCCACAATATAAACCACAAATACTTGCAGTGCAGCAAAGTTTCGAACTGGCATTAACATTTATGTTGTTGTTAGTGGTGTTTCAATGAATACTTAAAGGGATACTTCACTTATCTTTAGCCCATTATAGCAATAAAAAGTTAAGATTCCGTCTATAATTAACTAGATACTTTCATGACAGTACATTTAAAAACACATTTTGCAACTTGCTGTTGACTGAAAATGACGTCACAAGGGCTCAGGTAACCAATCACAGCTCACCTGTTTTCTAGGTTTGATCATGTGACATTCACAAGCTGAGCTGTGATTGGTTACCTGAGCCCTTGTGATGTTATTTTCAGTCAACAGCAAGTTGCAAAATGTGTTTTTAAAGGTACTATTTGTACGTGAAAAATAATGAAAGTATCAAATTCATTATAGACAAAATATTAATGTTTGACTGCCAAAAATGGCTAAATAAGTAAAGTATCCTTTTAAAAAGTCACAGACAAAATGTTGGAAACAGTGACAGACATAAATACATTACCTACTCAAATGTGAGCTATTGTTTTGCTTTGGTGGCATGACAAAAGAAACACAATAGATTTCTTTTGTTACCTTTCAAATAGGTGTGCCTGTATAAAATGTACACTCCACAATTTTGAATAAAATCAACCATTTATTCACTGTTAAAAGACTTTATGTCCATCTTCACTCAGTGAGCCTTATCAGGTAATTAACGTCATGAATGGAAGTTTAATGACCCGTGCATCAACCTTTTTTTTTTTTTTTGAAAGTAGAATTAAAGATGCTATCTGGCCATGTAATAAAGCAAGGGGAGCCCGGGTAGGACGAATGGCAAGACTGAGCATCAATGTCATCTTTTTGCTGATCAGGCACTGAGACTCCTGCTCATGCATTATGAGAGCCCCTTAAGGCAAGCAAAGCTTCCCGACACCTACTGACTTGCAAAGTTGCGCTGCAGCAGACAAAGAGCAATCCATGAACCCTATAATTGGGCTGTGGCCCACCATTTTCATGCCTCAGTTATAACGGGCCGATGCAAAACTTTGTAGATCGAAGGAAAAAAAAAAAAAAAAAAAGGCTCTATGACAGATTTTTTTTATTATTTATTTTTTGCTTACGATTGCATCAGCAATAGTGATGGGCATTACAGTTCTTCTAGGTGAACTGAATCACTAGAACAGGGGTGTCAAACTCATGTTCGCTCAGGGGCCGCATGGAGGAAAATATATTACCAAGTGGGCCGCATAGGTAAAATAACTAGTGTTGTTCCGATACTGATACTGGTATCGGCAGAGGTGCCGATACTGCTTTAAAACAGTGGTATCGGTATCGGTGACTATCGGTGACAGCTTTTTCATGTTGAGGAAAAAAAACAACTTAAGTATCGGTATGGTATCGGTATCGGACGATACTGCAAAGCTGGGTATCGGTATCGGGACCCAAAAAAAGGTATCGGAACAGCACTAAAAAAACCTTAAGTATCGGTATGGTATCGGTATCGCCCGATACTGCAAAGCTGGGTATCGGTATCGGTATCGGGAGCCAAGAAACGGTATCGGAACAACACTAAAAATAACGATATATAACTTAAAAACGATTACCGTCATTTATACACAGATTTGTGGACCAGCCCTAAATTACGGAGCTCAACTGTCATCGTGTTGCTCCGAAGAATAACACAAATGCAAACGGAACGGGGCGACACTTTGCCGGTATACGTTCCGGACGTGTTAAATCGACCCATTTTGCATATATATTGTTCCCAGAATGCATTGGGTGGTGCAGTTAATGACAAGGACAAAATCACCACCAGACATTAAGAGAAGCCCAGAGCTGTAAAGTGAGAAGTAGTTTGTTTGTTTGAATCCTGTATTTAAAATGTGCATTTTCCTGAGTGAAACCGGCAGACCGGGCCTTTAAACAAACCGTAACTTTAAGCTGTATGTAAAATAATGACATCCAGGACGACCCCCGTACAAGTTGAATTGCTCATCTGAGGACTGCTTGTGAAATCACAAATTGTATATATTTTGATTGTGGCCGGCTGATTAATTAATCTGACGTTACAATTATTATTATTTTTTTTAACTTTACAAAATCATCTTGCGGGCCGGATTAAACCGCTTTGCGGACCTGATCCGGCTCGCGGGCCGTATGTTTGACACCCCTGCACTAGAATCAGTTCAGTTAAAAGAACCGTTCAAAAGATTCGTTCACCGAATCGTCCCCCCCCCCGACGTCGTGAAAAAAAAAAAAGGGGGGGGAGAAGAAGCCATATTTGAAGCTGACATTGATGACAAGCAGCAATACAATTACTTTAAAAGCCTACTGCTGGAGCAATTTCTCGATGAGTTGAGTGGTCAGTGTCATCTGCGACAGGCTTCAGCTTCCTGCGACCCTGCACACACTAAAAAGGCGTCAAAAACTGACCAACGCAAGGGCACAGTGAAAATGCTCAAAAGAATATCTCCTTAGGAAAACTGAAGTGGTAATATATTTCAACAGGTGAGAGCGATGCTCAATAGGAGGGCATCATGCAGGGGTTCCCATGGCATCGTTTATCTTCTAATATTGATCATGAAGAAATGTTTTGTTGTGTGAAAGACACCCTTGACTTTGACAATTTCGCAAAACTAACATTCAATATAGATCATGAAGAATGCACAAGCTTTTGCAAATTATGATTTCATTAACTGGCTGAATAGTCAACGTCTGTTGGTGATTAGATTTCTAACAAATGCTAAATAATCCCTAAATGACAGTCAGAAGTCAAGCCAATTAACACGTTTAAAATGCACAAATGAACATCAAAATTCATCTACATTATATATGTTATAAGATAGCCTACATCATTTCTTAAAATGAACATTGTCTGATCTTTTAATTGTGCAGAAACGAACATTTGCAGTGGCATGTTGGGCCTTACAAGGTTATTGCTTCCTTTGATATTTAAATGCCTTTTTTAATAGAGTTTTGAAGGAATATTCTTTATTTTGATCATTCATCCTGTGTGAGTAATGTCTGCAAAGGAATTCTTTGTCTATTCATTATATGTATATGTCTGTTGAAAACAAATAGAAGAATCTTAAAGTGTATTCTAAATTTCACGGGCAGCCAGTGAAGAGAGGCCAGAATAGGGGTTATGTGTTCCCTCTTACGGGCACCAGTAAGGAGACGAGCAGCAGCATTTTGGACAAGCTGGAGACGCTGCAGGGAGGACTGGCTGATCCCAAAATAAAGTGCATGACAGTAATCCAGCCGAGATGTAACAAAGGCATGGATTACCATTTCTAAGTGCTGCTGAGATTGGAGATTTTTTTTTTTACCTTAGCCAGCTGTCTAAGATGAAAAAAGCGTCGCAAACGGGGCCGGGCAAACGTGTCACTCCCGCGGCAATTTGAAAGCACGCACGGATGTTTTTTTTTTTTTTTTTCACTCACTCACTCACTCACTCACTCACTCACTCACTCACTCATAAGATTACGTGTGTGAATGAGTTTTTTTTTTTTTTAATTTTGAAAACACACCATTTTCATTCCACTTCACAGTTATGCACAACTTTATGTTAGTCTATCACAGGGGTGGCGAGATCCGGTCCTCGAGGGCCGCATTCCTGCAGGTTTTGGATATTTCCCTTCTTCAACACAGCTGATTCATGATCAGCTCATCAGCAAGCTCTGCTGAAGCCTGATAACGAGCCTGTTAATTGGAATCAGCTGCACTTCGATTAGGGGAATCTATAAAACCTGCAGGACTCCGGCCCTCGAGGCCCGCAGTTTGCCACCCCTGGTCTATCACATTAAATCTCAACTAAATACACTCATGTCTGTGATTAAGGTTACAAAATGTGGAAAAGTTAAGGGTATGAATACTTTTTCAAGGCACTGTATATTCTCAAAATGTAAGTACTTTGTGTTTTTACTGATTTGGACATCCATCATCATAGAATGTTAATATTTATTGGACCACAAACTCTTACAGTGTATTTGACGTTAGTGAAGCTGAATGTGAATGATGTTATGTTGATGACGCACAGAATGTGCAGAAACCTTGCAGACTGTTAATAAAGTTTGTCTTCTTCCTACTCCTTTTCGGACTAGCAGTACATGATGTTTTCATTTGGGATATTAACTCATTCACTCCCAGCCATTTTCACAGAAGCAGTCCCGTTCGCTCCCAGCTGTTTTACTGGATTTTGACTGATTTTGCAAGGCCCAAAGAATATTATGTTCTATTGCTATAAAAGCATGGAACCTATCAAAAGAAAGATTAAAGTCTCTTCTTTCATCAAAAAAAAAGTATGTTTGTATCTGTTTCCATTTTGCAGCAATTAGCATTAGAAGAGAGCTAAGTTTCATCAGTTTTCACAAATCTATTTAAAATTGTAAGTAGTTGAGCTTTTTTTCTAGATGGCCCTGGTTGATCTCCTTTGCTCTGCTGCCACCTGCTGGCCGTTTGTGTAATAATAACTACCATTTCTGCAACCGTTCTTTGCAGTTGAGAGGCTGCATCAAAGCCTTCTGTATGCTCTAGCATAAAAAAATAAAAAAATAAAAAAACGTATAAATATGTCTTTGGGACACTTAGAACTTTAAAAAAACGTATTTATACGTTATTGGGAGTAAATGAGTTAATACAGTAGATTTTTGTTTTGTTTTTGTTTCATGACTGCACATTCGAAATGAACTTCAATCAATCAATAACTAACCCTTTTAAATGGTGTCACGTTTGTAAGGAAGACGCATTTGTGTAATGAGAAGCAGAGTGGGTTGCACATGAATTAGTTTCTTCTCTGCCAATACCAAAGAGTTTATTTTGCTGTTGTCTTTGACTCGTGTTCAGTAGATTGGATGATTGATGTTGGAAGGAACAAGACATATTGGCAATTTAGCAATTTATTCATTTAAAAATCAGGAGTCTCGGTTGTGTGTGTCAGCCCACAACAGCCTGGCACCTCCTCCTCATGCTGGTCACCAGCCTGTTCACACACTGCTGTTGGATGGCATCATTTTCTTCAACCAGCATTTCATGCAAGTCAGCCATTGTGGTTGTGTTGGTGATTTTGGCACTAACAGCACAGCCAGGCTGCTTGATCCCACATTTGTTCAATGTGGTTACGCGCTGGCCAACAGACCCAACTTTTGGAGGTAGACTCTTAAAAAAATTTAAAAAAAAAAAATGAAATAAAAAAAAACAACCCTGCTATGTGAGAGCGAGTATTGTCATCTTGGATGACAGAGTTTAGTCCCAAACAAGTATCTTTTTTTTTTTTTCATTATTGCTGTCATGGGTTGGGTTTTTGTTTAGTCTATTTGCTTCTGTCATGGTTTGGGATTAGTTTGGGTTTTGTTTGAGTTTGTTATCATTTTACTTTAGTTTTAGTTCATGTGGTCCATTTCACAAAGAACGGATGCGGCGCTGCGGGGAAACTGCGTTTTCCGTTTCAGAAAGGGAGGTAACTGAAGCCAGAGAAAAAGCGGTAACTCTTCATAAAAAGAAACAACTTAAAAACTCTCAGTCAGTTACCGTAGTAATTTATTTAAATAAATAAATAAATAAAACAGTCAATATGCCTTTATTAACTCATTCAATCCCAAAAACGTATAAATACGTTTTTAATACTTTCTCATTCACAACCAAAAACATATTTATACGTTTTTTTATATTTTTTTTGTTTTTTTTTATGCTATAGCAAACAGAAGGCTTTAATATAGCTTCTGACCTGAAGAAGTCGCTTAAAGCAATGGTAGTATTACAAAAAAACGGCCATCAAGTGGCAGAAGAGTATAAGAGATCAGCCATGTTCCAACAAGCTTTTTTTTTCCCCAGTGTTTTTTTTTTTCCTGATGACAAGAGAGTCTAATCTTTCTTTTAGTAGGTGTCCTTTTTTTTATAGCACTAGAACATAATATTCTGTGGGCCTTGCAAAATCAGTCCAAATCCAGTCAAACAGCCGCGATTGTTTCAGTCAAAACGGGTGGGAGTGAAAGAGTTAAAAGTCCACTTTGTTTCCGCAAACATGGCATGCCCTTTTGACAAATGATCCTGTTGACGAAGGTGCAATCTAAAAAGAGAATTGTTGATCCAAATTAATATTACAAATTGAATTGTTGACCAATTTAATAAAATTGTTTCAATTGGCAACACACAATTTAATTAGATTAAGTTTAATTAATTATGATTTCATTCAACTTAATATATTCACTTTGGATTAATAAAGGGAATTGTTCACCAACTTCATAAAATTGCTGGTTACACATGATTGAATTAAATTAATGCAAAGTTTATTAAGTTTAATTAATTAATTCAACTTAATATATTCACTTGTATATTATTTATAGTTCTTATATTCACTGGATCAAGTTTTGATTAATTTAATTCAAGTGAATATATAAATTATATAATTAATTCAACTTAACATATTCACATTGGGTTAACTTAATCGTGTGTTACCAATTGATTTTGTTAAGTTAGTCAACAATTCAATTTGTAATCTTAAATTGGTTCAACAATTCTCTTTTTAGAGTGTGCAGGCAGCATTACTGCGCAGGGAATTAAAGGCACTGTCTGCCAGTTTCACTCTGGAAAAGGCACTTTTTAAATACAGGATTTAAACAATCAAACTACTTCTCAACTTACATATCAGGGCTTGTCTTCATTTCTGGTGGTGAGTTCGTCCTAAACCCGCAGCCCCCCATCCTGTATTTTGCCATTTTGTGTTTGTTTTGTAAACAGCGGGACGTTTCTATGGAAAGACAGTGTTTACACCCCTCCGGCCTATCGCAGAGCAGGGGGGTGGGGTGTCGCAAACTGGGCGGGCTTTGTGACGTCACTCCCGCGGCAATTTGAAAGCACGCACGGATTTATTTTATTTTTTTCACTCACTCACAGAAGTTTACATGTGTGAATGAGTGAGTAAAAAAAAAAAATAATTACTTGCTGGTGCACAGAGATACAATACACGCTATGGGTTCTTGAAAACAGACATTGATGCAAAGTGATAACCCAAGATGAGAGGTGCATGTCAGCTTTACATTTCTCAGAGATCATAGAACACCACCTCTGGCATGTCCCAACCATTGACCATCAAACAAGCCTGTGACCCTGGTCGGCCTACCTATCAGTCAGCTGGCACCAACTAAAATCAGAGGAAACACGTTTGCTTGTATGTACAGTATGTATGTTGCACTGCAGGATGCACTTATTGTACTACATTCTGTAGCTATATAAGCGGTTCAGAAAATGGATGTAATGATCAAAGAAAGTTGATTGAGCAGGCTTTCTTTAGTTGCACAGCATAGTGCGAATCTCACTGGGGGGGGGGGCTGCTATGGTCTATTGATGGGCCCTCGGGGATGAAGGATGTGAAGCAGAGGATAGCGAGTGAGTTGGAAGGATTCATGCAGTGAGAACAAAGGCCAAATGACACTGTGGAGCAATAACAAACGATTGTAAAGAGGAGTGCAATGATTGGTCAATCTTGTTGTAAACAGGAGTGGGTTTTGTTCGCTGGCCTCAAGAAATATTTTGTGTTTTTTATGTGCATTTGAATGTAAAGAATGCACGGAAGACAAATCAATGTGTTGTGGACATTCCAATAGGGATGGACATTGCATTATACATGCACACTGTGCAGACTCTGTTTATTGAACGAAATATAACAGGTACAGTCAATTATTTTGGATAGAATGTACAGAGAATGTGTTCTTATATTTATAGAATATTGTTACAGTTCCTGCTGGGTGGCCCCATCCAAAACACATGCAGAAGCATTTGGGACGTTCCATCGGCAACATTCTGTCATGTTTGTGTGCCATGCCAGTCTGCTGGGTCATGTTTTCTTCGGACTTACAGCTCCTGGTATTCTACTGGGCGGGCGGAGTCCCCGGCTGCACACCTGAGAGTCATCTCAATCAGTTTAGTATTCAGGTGCAGCAGAGGCTGAAGGGCGCCGTCGGATTTTTTGCTCCTCGTTGTTCCATCCTGTTCTGAGACCACTAGTGAATACGAGTTTGCTTTCTGTTAAAGGGATAGTTCGGCTTTTTTGACATGAATCGCTATTTCATCCTCACCTCCAGAACGCTGTCAGGGGTAAGTCGGTGCTGATCGCACACACTGGAGGTGAGGATGAAATTGAGATTCATGTCAAAAAAGCCGAACTGTCCCTTTAAGTCTTAGTAAGTACTTTAACCTTTTTGCATCCGGTGACGTGCTTCAGCTGGGACTCATTAACTCATTCACTCCCAAAAACGTATTTATACGTTTTTTTAGGTTTTTGTATGCTAGAGTTTTTGCATGAAGGCTTTGATGCAGTTTCTGACCTGAAGCGGTTGCTTAAAGCGATGGTACTTATTACAAAAAAAAAAAAAAAAAAAACGGCCAGCAGGTGGCAGCAAAGTATAAGAGATCAACCAGGTCCATGTTGCAACAAGCTCTTTTCCCCAGTATTTTCAACAGGTTTGTGAATAATGATGAAACTTAGCTAATTCTAATGCTAATTGCTACAAAACATAAAAACAGATAAAAAAAATATACCGTACTTTTTTTTTTTTTTTCCTGATGAAAGAAGAGACACATTTTTCTTTTGGTAGGTTCCATGTTTTGATAGCAATAGAACATGAAAATGGCTGGGAGTGAATGAGTTAAAAGAAAATTTAAACTCAGCAGTGTAATTGTTGATGGAGTGAAATTAAATGCAGGCAGTTTACATGTGTAGAAATGAAAGAAAGGCTTCTGCTACCCTTTTCTAAACCTTTACAAAAACCTAAAGAAAACCCGAAGTGCCATGAAGCTTTACGCTAGTCAAACTAGCAAACTTGTGTTATCTAAGTCACAAAGCAAAGTAAAAACAATCGTGCTATATAGGGAGCGCCTTTTCTTACATCAAGTGAGGTGCCACTTTGTTGAAGAAACTTTTGCTGAGTTGTGCAACAACGGTGGACTAATCCCTGCTCGGGCTAAAGGACAAGACCACGAGTTCCCTCGAGTCACTCCGCTGTTCAGTCCAACCACTCCTCTGGCTCCCGAAGTGCAGTTGTGGAGTGAGTGCAGATCTGGTCATGATGGATGACTCTTCAGGGATGTGAGATGGCGCTCCCTGTCCTTGGGGTCATTTCATACACGTGTTGCATAATCTATATGTTCAGTTGGAATGTAGCCTTGTACATGATTGCACAATTGATGAGCAATGAGCATGGACAAAAAGGGTAGATGTGATGATAGAATAGATGAGTCTTTCCCGATAGATTGGGGACAAGGTCCCGAAATCGCTCTTGATACCATGTGGATGACCTCCCCAATACAGAGCACTAATTCATCACCCACAGCGCCCGTTCACCACCAAATGATTCAGTGGTCAGGATGCACTGCACATTTATGCCAGAAATACACATTTTCAACCAGTTAAACTTTCCATCATTTGGTTTCTTCAACTGTGCTCACTCATGTGGTGAACCCGTTATTAAAATGGAAGTGTTTTCAGTTCCCTGTTCAGCATGTCTTCACTTCAGAGTAGTGTTGTTCCGATCCCGATATTGGTATCGGCAGAGGTGCCGATACTGCATTAAAACAGTGGTATCAGTATCGGTGACTACTCACAAGTAACATGCCGATACCCTTAATTCCAACGCTCATATAGGATTTTGGATGCAGCATCTTGTGTCTTGCTCATGCATGACATTCACTGGTATGTAACATGTTCACTGCATGCAGATCTAAGATATCCTATTGGCCCTTGAATGATCTGAACCAATAGCAGGACAGCTTTTTCATGTTGGGGGAAAAAAACAAAACAAAAAACTTAAGTACAGTATCGGTATGGTATCGGTATCGGCCGATACTGCAAAGCTGGGTATCGGTATCAGGGGCCAAAAAATGGTATCGGAACAACACTACTTCAGAGCCTTGCTAATTAAAAATAATAATAATAATAAAAATAGCAAAGAAAAATAACATTGTATTTTAAAGCCACAGGTCTACAGGTTGTTTCTGAGAATCAATATTAATCGTCAATGTTGGAAAAATCAAGCAAATGAAAAATGTCGTTTGCAATGATGTAACACAAAATATGTCCAGCTCTGTGCGGTCGATAACGGAGAAGCGCTCAATCTCGGCATGGACGTTTTTAAATTTCATCTCTGTTTCCAACATCATGAACATTTAAAGAACTGGTTCTACTTCTTACTTCAGTCAAGCAGAGCCTTCGTGCACAGTTTTGTTACTCATTCATAATAGAGGTGAATGGCGTGAGTTTTGTACATACAATATACAGCCCTTTTGTGCCAGCTTTTTGTGATATAAAAAAAAAAAAAAACTGAGACAAACCTAGATAAATAATGTCCAAACTTTTTTTCCATATTAATGTGACCTATTACCTGTACAAGATATTTCAAAATAAAATGTAATTATTTTTTTTTTAACAGAGGAAAAATAAATAATTTGCCTGCATAAATATTAGTGATGTGCCAAAAAAAATCAATTGTCAAAAGAATCCCGATTCTTATTTAGTACAATTCAGAATCAATTTTAAATGTCCTAAAATCGGTTTTCGGCCTATTTTGTCTGATGGTGATACAGAGATTACAGTAATCTATTACTCTCTGGTCTTCCCATGACCAGCCTTAAAAGTCTGCAGTTAGCACAAAATGCTGCAGGAAGACTTTTGATGCGGACGACAAAGTTCGATCATATTACCCCGATACTAGACAACTTGCATTGGACTTCCAGTCCACGTGAGAAGCTATGTCAATATATTTACTTATAAAATATTACACATCTTAGCGCCTTCCTATCTCGTTGCTTTGGTACCGTACATTCTGACACAAAACCTTCGTTCGCAACACGCTGGTCTTTTGGATGAGGACCCACTTCCCTGACGACGTCTTCTTGCAGTGCTTCAACTTCCTAAATGGACTTTCACACTTTTCTAGTTATTGATGTTTAGTACGACAAACTATGTAAATTGTTGCCCATTCGGCATCCATTGCAGCCTGGTCATCATGGAAGCGGGATTTGATTTTTTTTTTTTTTTTAGTTTATTTTTTTTAGTTTTTCCTTGCCCTTTTGTGGTTTGATCATGGGACGACGTTGATATTTGTCAACAGTGGGCATGTGAAGCCATTTGAGACTCTTGTGTGAATTAAGGGCTATATAAAAATAAACTTGACACTCCCATTAAATTAATCAGCACACACCTGCCACAAATTAAAATGCTTATGATTGACCCCAAATAAACTTCAACTCTTCAAGTAGGCTTTTCCTGACTTTTTATTATTTATTTTTATTTTTTTAGCATTTGTGCTAACAATGATTGCTACTTGGACCTTTACATAAATCCTTCCACCTTGTTCTTTTGGCGATTAGAGAGGGTGTGCTTTCAATGATGACTACTAGAAAAGCTGAACCTTGTGGTTCTCAATGGAACTCAATTCTTCCAAATGATTCGATTGTTTCAACGTGTCACGGTGTGGGGTGTTGGTGGCAGGACCCAAATGCAGGAGGCAACAAAAAACCGGGCAAGGCAGGGATGCAGGTAAAAAAAAAGTATTTAATTAACAAAACTATAAACAAGGTACTATGGGAAAACTTAACTCGATCAAAAACAAACACAAGGCGTGGCAAGGAAAACAAGGACATGAACATGAACAGGCACAACAGATACTATGACTCCACAAGAACCAAACGGAAAACAGGGAACTAAATACACACAGGCTAATGACAATGACTAGACACAGCTGGGCAAGACACAAGTGGCAGGGGAAGCTGATTGGTGGATACACTGGGAAGGGAAGAAACACTCAGGTGGACGTGGTTTGACATAACGGGACAAGGGAGGAAACAAGGAACACATGACAAACGACCAAAAGACAAAAACCCACCCCCACCAAACCAAAACATGACATAACCCCCCCCTCAAGGGACGGCTCCCAGACGTCCAACATAAAAAGTCCAAAAACAAGGGCGGGCGGAAGGGGGCACGGAGGAGGGCACACGGCCCCCCCAGCCGTCCCAGACAAAAAGCAGTTCAGGAGGGCGTCCTCGACGCCCGACAAGAGAGTCCCAGCGGGGCCAGTCAGGAGGGCGTCCTCGACGCCCCACGAGAGGTGAAGGCAGCCGCAGGGCTTGCGCCGCCGGGACTTTGAGCGATGCCTGGCGAGGTTCCGGAACTTTGGGAGGCGCCCGGCGAGGTTCCGGAACTTTGGGAGGCGCCCGGCGAGGCTCCGGAACTTTGGGAGGCGCCCGGCGAGGCTCCGGAACTTTGGGCGGCGCCCGGCGAGGCTCCCGGACTTTGGGCGGCGCCCGGCGAGGCTCCCGGACTTTGGGCGGCGCCCGGCGAGGCTCCCGGACTTTGGGCGGCGCCCGGCGAGGCTCCCGGACTTTGGGCGGCGCCCGGCGAGGCTCCCGGACTTTGGGCGGCGCCCGGCGAGGCTCCCGGACTTTGGGCGGCGCCCGGCGAGGCTCCCGGACTTTGGGCGGCGCCCGGCGAGGCTCCCGGACTTTGGGCGGCGCCCGGCGAGGCTCCCGGACTTTGGGCGGCGCCCGGCGAGGCTCCCGGACTTTGGGCGGCGCCCGGCGAGGCTCCCGGACTTTGGGCGGCGCCCGGCGAGGCTCCGGGTCTTTGGGCGGCGCCCGGCGAGGCTCCCGGACTTTGGGCGGCGCCCGGCGAGGCTCCCGGACTTTGGGCGGCGCCCGGCGAGGCTCCCGGACTTTGGGCGGCGCCCGGCGAGGCTCAGGGGCGAGAGGTTGCAGCAGACGAGGTTCAGGAGCGAGAGGCTCCAGCAGACGAGGTTCAGGAGCGAGAGGCTCCAGCAGATGAGGTTCAGGAGCGAGAGGCTCCAGCAGACGAGGTTCAGGAGCGAGAGGCTCCAGCAGACGAGGTTCAGGAGCGAGAGGCTCCAGCAGACGAGGTTCAGGAGCGAAAGGCTCCAGCAGACGAGGTTCAGGAGCGAGAGGCCGCAGCAGACGACACAAAGGAACGAGAGGCTGGAGCAGACGAGATTCAGGAGCGAGAGGTCGCAGCAGACGAGGCCCAGGGACTTGAGGCCTGTCTGACCCGTCACTCCCGACGCCACGGAGCCTAGCCAGTACCTCTTTTAGCCCGGCAATGGCTCGGTCGCAGGACTCAAGCGCCTTCTTCGCCCCGGGCTCCCATTCCACCCTTGCCCCCGCTGGGTCCAGTTCTGGTGGAGTCATTCTGTCACGGTGTGGGGTGTTGGTGGCAGGACCCAAATGCAGGAGGCAACAAAAAACCGGGCAAGGCAGGGATGCAGGTAAAAAAAAAGTATTTAATTAACAAAACTATAAACAAGGTACTATGGGAAAACTTAACTCGATCAAAAACAAACACAAGGCGTGGCAAGGAAAACAAGGACATGAACATGAACAGGCACAACAGATACTATGACTCCACAAGAACCAAACGGAAAACAGGGAACTAAATACACACAGGCTAATGACAATGACTAGACACAGCTGGGCAAGACACAAGTGGCAGGGGAAGCTGATTGGTGGATACACTGGGAAGGGAAGAAACACTCAGGTGGACGTGGTTTGACATAACGGGACAAGGGAGGAAACAAGGAACACATGACAAACGACCAAAAGACAAAAACCCACCCCCACCAAACCAAAACATGACACAACGTTCCATTTCTGACATCCCTAGAAATCAATACAAACAAAGGGCGCTGGGAGAAGCCAGGAAAAAATTGCTCAAAAATACCAAAGTAACAAACACTCAGCGCAAGGGAATAGGTTGAAAAAAAAAAAAAAAAAAAAAAAACAGGAAATTATTTCATACAGAATGAACAGCCAGTACCATGAAAATGACAAGATGTTCTGGCAAGGAGTGGAGGACATACCAAAGCTTAAATATTGAGGGTGATTGACGATGGGAAGCAGTTGAGTGAGGAGCCCAGCACACCTGACCACGTCCAGCCCTGAAAACAAAAACAAAAGCAGAGGCAAACACAGGAAAAATAACTGCAATGATGTCAAAATATGTAGGAACAAAAAACGACTCGCAACAATTTTCACTTATAAAATCTAATGCTAAAACTTTTACTTCCACTCAAGATTCAACATTTACGAGATCTATTTCTGTCGACGCAAGAGCTACAAACCGCTTGTAAGTCAGTGAGTAACTCCACGTTAGACTTCTGAGCAGAGTATCCTTTTATTGGGCTAGAATCTACTTTATAACCATAAATGCCTCACTGTGATTTGAGGATTCCCCCCCAGTCATTCATCAAGGAAAATGGCGATAATAAATTTTTGAGAAGCCTTGACAGGCACCTCGCTGTGCTTCCAGGGGCTCTCTGGGTACTGCCGCTTTCCCACAGTATGAAACATATGTTGATTGAAGTCTTTATCAATCTATATCTACAGTATATTAGCCGGTTGCTGTGGATGTGGGTGTACCCTGTTGCTTAGAAAAAAAAAAAAAAAAAAAGACAGAAAGAAAAAGGAATAAAATATGAGTTTCAATGGGCCCCAACTTCCCACAGTACCTCACAATATTGTCGGGATGTTCGATACCACTTTTTTTCAGACCGATACCGATACTCAGATCCTCAGTACTCATCGATACCGATACCAACTGCCGATACCAGTAGTACATTTTGACGAAAAAAAAAAAAAAATCACTAAAAGATATTTTTAAACAAATATAGTCTATATAAACAAATATAGTCTATATAAACAAATATAAACAATATATAAACAAATATAAAATTATACAAATTCAATAGTCTTAACGCTCAAAATAAAACACAAAAAATGCTCTTTTAGTTAAAGATGTAGAATGGGTAGAATGGGTAAGAGGCAACATGTATAAAACGGGAAAAAAAAATACTTTAGAAACTACTTAAATACTAAAGAACACTAGAAATAATTAAAACATTTTCTTGTTGTACAACATTTGACATTGAGAATGCAACACTAAGTACCGTAGTACTCATTGCAATACTATTTTTTTCTGAGTGGAAAGTACAATGTTGTCTTTGTAAGTCCATTTATCTCGTTGTAGAATTGAAAGACCACCAAATGAGGGTGGAAAAAGTGCTGTCCCCCAACAACAAGAAGAATCCTTCATTTTTAAATAGTTCTCAAAATAATGGTTTCTTTTTTTTTTTCTTTTTTTTTGTGTGCAGAAAATAAATATCACTTTGACTGTGATTTTAACATTTTCTGTTAAAGGGACAGTGTGTAGAAGTTTTACCAGTTTTGCAGTTTTGTGGTGAACTAATATAATGCAATGATTTACGTTTGAAGCATGAGCATTTTGAAGCTACGGTGCCTCAGAGAGACCACACTTGGCAAGTTTACCACCCATTACAAAGTCATCTAATTTGCCTTCTTCGCATATCTGTAGGAGAAAAATGGCTGTGAAACACATACACCTTGTAAGGTTGGGCACAACCCATGTAATCTATGATTATATAAAAAGAAAATGTACGTTGATGTGATGGAACATATTTTCTGTGCATTGTATTAAAATTAATAGTATTTTCTTTAATGAATGAACTTAAAAAAAAAATCAAAAATGTCTACACACTGTCGCTTTAACTAAACTGTCTTCAATTATTTTATGTAGTTTCTAACAAATTCTCTGCTGATTATATTTTATGTTTTTGACTTGAATGTGTGATGTGAACACCATATTTGGTGTGGAACCCCTGACAACTGTTTTTGAGGTGACAGTTTGGGGTTTATGAATGTTTTGAATGTTTGGATTGGTGGTGAATGTTTTGAGAAAATGTGAGGAGGTTTGGAAAAATGTCTTTTTTTCTTTTTTTTATAGGTGAAAAACTGTAATATGATACATGCAGGGTCAATCGTGTAGGTGATGATATCGTTACGCGAGTTTCACAGCCTCCCAAGGGAGACCTAACGATAATTTTGAGCAAAATGAGTTTGACCCCAATGTAAAAATGTTCGTTGCATTCAAAAAAATCATCTATTCAAAATGACTCTAGCTGTAAATATCTAAGATGTATATCTGTTAACACGTCGTGTTGTTGTGTGCACTGTATGTCCAAGTGATCCCATCCCTTCCCATCTCATCTGTATGCAGCCCACTAGTGTCACGCAAGGCCAACTCTGCACTCAGTGTATCTGTTGCGATGCTCCGCGTAGCGTGACTCTTGCCTGTGTGTCATCTATCACGGGATAGTACAACCTTGCTTTAAAATCATATTCCAGTGAATCAGAATTCAATTCCAGATTCCTCCAAGAAAATATCACAACAATACATCTTCTCCTCGATTCTACTCGGGACACTGTCACCGAGCTTCCGGACTCATTGGCGCCACTGTCATTTTTCAGTAGCATCTCAGGCAGACACGTGATGAAACATTCACTGAATGAATTACATTGCCTATGGGAGAGAAAGAAAAAAAAACTGCTTGGAAGATGTAATTTTAGATGCATGAAATCTAAAGGTGCTTACACACATTGTTTGCATTGTTCTGAATATGAAAACGCCTGTGTTTAGTTTTTTTAAAATATTTATGCCATACTATTCATGCAGCGCAGATATGCCATTGTGTGACAGGGAAAAGAAAAGCTCAGAAATGAAAGCAATGTGATGTTTTTTTTCCCTCTTTCTCTCTGAAGTGTTGTGTTTTTGATTGCCTCCATCTCCATCTTGGCTGTATTGAAATGTTGAATAGCAGTAACGAGATTGGAGCTGAATAACAATGATAGTATTCCATAATATATGACGGTGCCATACACAATGCTGCGGTTTCACGCTTTGCTGTGATTAGAGTTACAAATTTAACACTTGTTAGGTGTAAACAGCACTGTGGGGGATTATTTGTCAGGCGTGTAGAATAATATTCAGAGTGTAAGCTTGCATGATGCATGCCACTTCCACAAGGCTCTTCATCGTCCCATCTGCTGTTTATCCCATGATTATAATCTTTGTGTAAAAGAAGCTTATTAAATCATTGCACATACACATTTCAGTGAGAAGGCAAACATCTATTACTGCATGATCATGCCATTTTTGGGAAAAAGTATATAATTGTAATCTTGTAGTCTGGTCCTACTGTATACATATTTTTGCTGCAATGAATGACACCATTCATTGTTAGAAATGTCAAACATGTATTTGTTATTGAGGGATGACGAAAACAACAATGTGTCTTTTACGACTGATTAACTCATTCACTCCCAGCCATTTTCACAGCAGCAATCCCATTCGCTCACGGCTGTTTTACTGGATTTTGACTGATTTTGCAAGGCCCACAGAATATTGTGTTCTATTGCTATAAAAGCATGGAACCTATCAAAAGAATGATTGAAGTCTCTTCTTTCATCAGGAAAAAAAGGATGTTTCTATCTGTTTCCGTTTTGCAGCAATTAGCATTAGAAGAGAGCTAAGTTTCATCAGTTTTCACAAATCTATTTAAAATTGTAAGTAATTGAGCTTTTTTTTCTCGATGGCCCTGGTTAATCTCCTTTGCTCTGCTGCCACCTGCTGGCCGTTTGTGTAATAACTACCATTTCTACAACCGTTCTTTGCAGGTGAGAGGCTGCATCAAAGCCTTCTGTATGCTCTAGCATTTAAAAAACAAACAAAAACAAACAAACAAACAAACGTATAAATATGTCTTTGGGACACGTAGAACATTAAAAAAACGTATTTATACGTTATTGGGAGTAAATGAGTTAAAAGAACTGAATAATGTATGAAGTTAATTCTGTCGCTCCTACAACACAAAACAGAACAACTTAAATTTGAAGAAAAAAAAAATCATTCAAAGGGCAAATACAGTTGCGCTTGAAAGTATGAGCAAATGCTGTGAATCGTCACCAAAATTCACATGCACGTCTCTAATGTCAAGTTCAACCTCAGAAAAATGTCACAACTGGCACTGTATAAGCCTTTTTCTCACCATAAAGGGTGCTCATAAGTTGACATACTTCGGATATGTTGAAATGAAATCGTTTTTTACGCAATAAAAGGTCTCTAATAAATTAAAACACAATCACAGACCAAAGGTCCTCTGCTCAGTTTCTTTAGTTAATGACCTGCTTAAAAGCTCCAAAACGTCCTCCTGGAGGAATATAGTATTGTATATACTCTGGAATCTGATGTAAATAAATAATAAAAAGATGAATAGAGAGCGAAGCAGACAACTGATGATGCTGATCATAGGAGGGCTCTGAAAATGGTCCTTTCTGACGCTGTCAGCAGGGGGGGACGGGATCACTGAAGTTTAGTGGTGATTAAAACGGCATTGCTCGACGCTGTCCTCAAACCCAAACACACGCAGGACAGGCTCTTGTCTTTGAACACTGACTTGCAAATAAGTCGTTTGAGCACCTGTGATGTTGAAAACGGATGAGTCCTCTTTCCACTCAGCTCTGATGGATTTGTTTTTCTGGCTCTGTGTACATCACTTGATGCAATTTGACTGCTTCTTTAAGGTAAAATACAAAGATTGTCAGCCCACCAATTAGCCAGTAAATTATTTTGTGATTTTATCATTCAACAACATTCGCAGAAATATTTCAAGCCGAACTTTTGTTTGTTTGTTTTTTTACATGAGAAATTCCCATTTACTTTTTCTTTTTTTTCTTTTTTTTAAGACAATTTTAACACAAACTTGGCATACACAGCCTTGGCATATATATTACATCCGTTAAACATCCTAGGCATCTTCTTTCGGACACTCGCACGTCTTGAGACGGTTCTGTCTGTACAAGATCTGTTTGAGGAACGAAACCGGCTTTGCTTCCATGTAAACAGGGCCTAAAACACACCGCACTGACAGCTCAGCCTTGACAAATAAGCCGACAACAACAACAAAAACACAGGAAGAAGCTCCAGACATCCAGCAGAGTGTTTCCGTGACTGCTCCTGAATTAACAGGACAGTACTGAGCAAAGTTATAAATATAAATGAATGAATTAATAATAATAATAATAATAATTAAACGTTGTTTTTTTTTTTTGGGGGGGGGGGTGATGGATGGACGGACGGATGGATGGAAACGGTATTCGTAATTGTCTTGTGTTCCAGCCTCAAGATTTACAAAGCCACCTTCCCAGGTGTCCGCTTGTTATGCCAGCGCATTGCTTTGAGAACAATTACTTTGACTACATCAGCATGTGATTTTGGGCACACAGTTTTTAATATTCAGCAGAGACTGAGACTTATAGCTGCGTCTCACGCTTGTGAGGCGTCATTGTGTGGCTCCTGGTTATAATTGTTTTTCTTTTTTTTTTTTTTTCATCTTTTTGCCTCACTTCTAAAATAAAGACAACAAAAGACAGATTTTTTTTTTCTCAAGTCATTATTTCGCCACTTCAAATATAACACTACAATCTCTAAACTTTTGAGTAGTTCAAATGTGTACTGCCGCTTTATAAAATGACTACCTATACCAGGGGTGTCCAAACTTTTTTATTTGAGGGCCACATACAGAAAATCAGAAGGACGCAAGGGCCACATAATGTTATGAAGAGAAATTGTGTTTAGTCCTAAAAATTGTACAAATAATTTATTTGTGCTTTTGCATATTTAGTTATATATATTTTAGCTTTATATTTAGTTTAGTTTAAGTTTTTTATTTATTTAATTTAGTTAGTTTTAATTATTTTTCAGGGTGGTTCTGTTTTTTTTTTTTAATTAGTTTTAGTTCTTTAATAAATGCTTAGCTTTAATTCAGTTAGTTTCAGTATTTTAGTTTTTTTTTTTTTTTTTTTTATGTGTATTACTCGTGCGCAACATTTAAAAAACACAATGGGCGCGACGTCATTATTCCAGTTTATATCAAAATAAATATACTAAAAGTCACATTGAAAATCATCCCCAAATGCTCATGCATTAAATTAATTACCAAAGACTAAAACGAAGGACATTTTTGCTATAATTATAGTTTTATTTTAGTTAGTTTGGTAAACATAAAATGTAGTTTCAGTAAAAAAAAAAAGCCTTTGTTTTTGTTTTATTTCGTTAACGAAATTGTCTTTAAATTTTAGTTTTTTCGTTAATTTGAGTTAACTAAAATAACCTTTAATAGCACCTTGTGTGTCCCTTATTACTTTGACCATCTTCAAACATTTTTGTTTTAATTTTATTTGAACTGAGTCAAATGCCATTTTTAGCATATGTCGCGGGCCACTAAAAAATGGACGGCGGGCCGCAAATGGGCCCCGGGCCATAGTTTGGACACCCATGATCTATACATTCCAATAATTCATAATGGTGATTGTTAAATTGTTAAATGGTGATTTTGAACATCAGCTAGCACTTCATTAAAAAGGGTATGTGAAAATGGCCAACAAACAAATTTGAAAGGACATAACTTTACTGTGGAACGACAAGAAAAAACTCCTTAATAGAGAGAAAGCACTTTTGTACTGAGTGGGAGGTGGAAACAAGTGGGAAACGAACCAAATGTAAGCACATACTGGCATCACAGGAGGCAAGATATTTTCAGCATGGCGATACAGACACGTACTGTAGATAAAGGTTCAGAAACCGAGACAACAGAGGACAGGTGAGACATGTAAAGAGATGAAATGGGGGGGGGGGAAATACCCAACAGCGATAAAACGCTTTGATCGGGCAAACTGGCCTTTTGCCCCTGTCGACTTCCTTCTTTGAGCTACTTTGGGAGAGGAATACGAAAAGATTTAATTGTCTCATCACATGAAAGGAATGCACCTTTGAAAAAAATGCCCACAACAAAACACTCACCAATTTAATGATAAAAATGTCAACAATGTGACACCTGTATCGTAACGAATTGACTGTAGAATTTACAAGAAATAACTGGCAAAAATGTCACCTAATTCTTATAAAATATAATGTCATTTAATTACTGTGAAAATCTATTAATTTTAATATTTTTTACAAATATTTAGTGTATATAAATTTGAGTTACTTACTGTATTTACATTTTTTTTTAAGAAAACAGCAATTCACTGTAATCCAGTTTGCAACTGTTTCTTTTATTCTAATTTACAGGAATTTAGTTGCCAGTAAATTCCTGCAAATAAATAATACAGTATTGTCATTGTAAAATTCCTCAAAAGAGTTGCTGGGATGCTGGAGCCTCTCACAGCTGGCTTCAGGCAGTAGGCACATCCTGAACTGGTTGCCAGCCAATCGCAGGGCACACAGAGACAACCAACCATCCACACTCACAATCACACCGAGGGAAAATTCAGAGCCCGGACTCGATCTCGCACCCTCAGCACTGGAGGCAGTACTGTAGATTTTTACAGAAATTTGTTACAGTGTGCTACTTCCACACATAAACAGAACATTTCACACGTAAACTGCAGAAGATTTGTTTATGTAGGCCACGATTTTAATGTAAAATAAGGATTTGACGTCTACTTTTATAGGTGTACTGTTGTTGCGTTGTCAAGGGTGAAGTTAAAATCCCCAGAATGGAAACATGCACGGCTCACCAGAAGCAAACCGCACCCACTGCTATCGCAAATATTCATGTAATCCACGGGAGAATCACAACTGCTTCTCATTACCAAATAACATCTAATTGTTCAGACACATTTTTTTTCTTTTACAAAGCCACATTACTTTGGAGTATTAAATATTATTTACTACTATAGCAATATTATTTAATTAACTCATTCACTGCCATTGACGGAAAAAGACGTCAAATGATGCATTTTTTTCCGCTAGTCTGGCAATGAATGTGTTAAGAAACATTAATTACTTACTGTCGCTATAACCATTGTCCAATTGTCCAATCACAAATAAAACAAGGCTAAAGAATAAACACGAACATATGTCAGAGACCCACCCTCAGGATACAGGATGTAAGTTTTTAATTTAAAATGAATTTAGCTCAAGCTCTTATAAAATATTCATGAGTTCGTCCCCAACGGCTGTAAATACAGCATATGATCATTGTCTCATTGCATCTTCACTCATAAATGTAAACAGGTCTACATTTAAGGACTCCGGCAGTGTTTCAGTATCAGGTTCACTCTTTGGCCAAGTGCAAATCGGCTATTTTTAGTTGTGTATATTTGTCGGAGCCCATAACTGATCAGCCAAAGGTCTATTAAGCCCTTTGGAGCTCACAAGGGAGCTTCAGAAGACCTGCTTAAGATGACAAAAGAAACGCCTTTAAAGCACTCCACCGCTTCTTTGTCTGAGCTGAGATAGCCATCATTTCCCTGTCTATTCAAAGGGTTTCAAACGGTCAAAGGGAAGTGAATTGAATTTACCCTTTATATTGCTTAATCTTATTCTCTCTTTTTTTTGTGGGGGGGGGGGGGGGGGGGGGGGGGGCTTTAATTTTCTCCCTGTCTCTTATGATTTGAAAAAGTCTTGTGATATCCTCCAATGTCACCTTCAGATAGCTACCCTGTCAATAATATAACAAAACACTAATTCCATACAGGAGTTCACATTGATATTGTATTAAAACAACATCAGTTTTAATGATACTGAACATATACAACTCTTTGTTTGCAATATACAGTATGTCATCACAACCTTTACTTCCATAACCATTATGTGATATACCGATAAGCATAATGTACTCTTTAGGACACTCTAAAACCAGATTGGTCAAATCTACCAAAAAAGGGGGTTAAGTTTGACCAATCTAGTTGGTAATTATGAGTCCAACAGATCCTTTGGTTATTAAAACAACCATTCTAGAATGGTTGGCATTTTCAATCAATATATATTGGTGATTAGCTCTTTGACTGCCAAAAAGGTTTAATAACGATCAGTAAAATCATGACGTATGCCGCCATAAACGTTAAATGATGTCAACTAAGTTTTTTATTTATTTATTTTTTTCAGTGCAACGGCCAAAGTGCAGTGCTGCCTGGTCAATGGGTTGTGGAATCAAAAACACACACTAACTATGGCCAGCAGATGTAAGCATTGTATCGCTTTTTGTGAATGATCAAAGCTTTTGTCATATCAAAGTTTTTTTTGATAACGTGTGGCAGTAAAAGAGTTAATACAACAGATACAAATTGGTCATTCTGACCAAGAGATTGGTTAATCTGTGTTAGAGGCTGAATAATAGTACCACTGATTGTCAAACCCACCTAAGTGGGGCGAAATTCATTATCCACATTTGACCAATTCACTGAGGAAGCAGTGAGCGCGTTTGGGAGTCATTTGGTGATTGCCCCACGTTCAGTCCAGTCATGTCAACCAGCTTCCCCTTGCCCAGTCAAGTCTCGGCGACCAGTTCTCTCACGTCCCATCCAGTCTGTTACTTCTGTTCACTGTAAATGAAGTTCCTCACAAATTTCCCTACTGTCTGTTTCCCTGCCTTGTTTCTCTGCCATTGGGTCCATCCACCAAATCCACGCACCACCATCCGTGACAGCTCCTTGCAGGCAAGTATGGGCCGTGAACTCTCTCATGGCGTCTCGACAAATACGTTCCAGGATCTATTAGAAGATTTTTTTTTAGATTATTATTTTTTTTCACTCACTCATTCACACCTGTAAGCTTCTGTGATGTTTTCCGGTTCTGATAAAACGAATGCATTTTTTTTTAGGCCTAACAAGTTTTAGTATCTTGAAGCTTCGCAAAAGAGGCAACATTCTTTGTGTTGTTTATTTGTATGCTATAAAATGGCAAATGATTGCAGTATTCGGTATGGTCAAAAGTGCTGAGCCAATAGCAGTTTGTGTGTTTGGAGTCAGAACATATGTGCAAGTCACTACTTGGGTCCAATTACACCGGTTTTGTTTACGCCTGCTATCCCAAGTGACTTTAAGCATATTAGAGGATGTTTGAGATGGTTGCTGCCTCCTACTAATGATGGATTTTGTCATATGCTCATCACGGCAGCAAATGCTGAGTGTGAGCTTATGCATTCACTGAATGAAAATTGTAATTGTGTTCTCCGTCATTGCCTCCAGATGCTCAAGAGCAACACAAACATGTCGCGTGGCCACCCACCCACTCCCACCTTTGTGTGCTATCCTGCTTAAACCACACCACTATTGTGAGTCAGGCACAATGAGCGACTCCCTCTGGGCGATTGACTCTGCTGTCATTCCTTAACAGAATGTGTAGGCTAAGCACGATTGTGGAAGGTGAGTATAGGAGTAGAAGTCTGAGTACTTGAGGTGATAAGAGACATGCAATAGATATCATTAGGGATGTTCGATACCACTTTTTTTTCAGACCGATACCGATACTCAGACCCTCAGTACTCACCGATACCGATACAAACTGCCAGTACCAGTAGTACATTTTGACAAATAAAATAAAAAAAATCACGAAGATATTTTTAAACAAATACTTTTCCTTTAATTTTGACAAAAAAACAACAACAACAAAAACAGCACAGTCACTCTTCAATAGTCTTAACGCTCAAAATAAAACACAAAAGTGCTGTTTTTAGTTTAAGATTCACAATTTTGAAGTATTTCCAAACCGGTGAAGTTTTGGTGAAAAACTGCTGCAAGCTACCGCCAGTTACAGGCAAGGAGGACTCACTTAACGTCTTCTCCCTCTGCCATCGGTCGCTTGTACTCGTACTTGAGTACTTGAAAAAAGGCTGGTATCGGCCCGATACCAGTATCAGTACGGATATCGGTATCGGGATGGTATCGGTACCGGTATCGGCCCGATGCCGATACCTGGTATCGGTACTCGCCTATCCCTAGATATCATATGTGTGTGTGCAACATGCAGCAAGCAGGTCCATAACGAATCCTGAATTTATGGGAAAAACCTACAAAAAACCTACAAAGTAAGTGTTGATGACAATTAGTATGGTTTTGATGAAGTGAAGTGATACATATTCAGAGCTGGTGAATACATGTTCTGTGGAATAGGCACATTTATTTAAAAAAAAAAAAAAAACACACACACACACACACCCTCCATTAACTGACTAAAATATTCATTCTCTTTATTTGTCCAACTAAACTCACCAGTTTTATATGCCCTGACCTAAGTCATCCAATTAGCCAAATTGGAGGAATAATTCACCGTCTGTCAAACACAGCTCACTTTCACCTGTGGGGTCAAACCAACGTTAACCCTCCTGCTGGAATAATGACACAAAAAAAATGTACCCAGCAGAATATGAATGCGCAAAAAGTTTAATCCAGTGCGTACTTGCCTGCACAAATCTAATCTTGTAAAGAAGTTTGTGCTCCTCTGGGAGGTGAAACATACCCTCTTTTCCTTCTGATCTGTTTAGACGACTCCACATTAAATTCTTTCCTGTGTTGTGGCTTCTAATAAATGGGGAGCCAATAACATGGATGTGCTTGGCGATGAATTATAGATCTGGTGCTGGCAATGGGTGTGGATATGAAGTGTGCATGCAGGGGCTAGATAAGGCCAGATTTACACCTTTAGCTGCCAGCCATGGAAATTGAGTTTGAGGGAGCTAATAAAACAGCGTCTATTGTGAGATGGGCTCCTCTTTGCATACAATACATGTGTGACGGCAAAACACATGGACGGGTTGTTGATCAATGATATGACTTCAGCCCTTGGGATGCTGTTTTCATTCATGGACGAATGCACTGTGGAATTAGGTACCTAAACAGGTGAGTGCAAGTGATGCAAATGTGCCTATAATACCCAGAGGGAGCAATCATATTAGGAAGTTTTGTTCAAATTATGTATTAAGAAAAAAGACATATTGCCTTCAGCCTCTGTACTAACTGGAGAAGACGTCTTCATTAAAAGCTGTGAAGGCTTTTTCATGGAAAATATGTATTCACTCTGCGTGTCAAAACTATGAAGTTGTTGTGACGGGCTCCAGCGGAGGCAACAAGACAAAACATTTAGCAAATCACTTTGCGGTTTGTTTGTTTCTTGCTCGCAGTTTGTTTTTCTTGCTCCAATTAGTTTCTGTGGGCTTTTTCCCAAGATGCATTTTTGAAACTAAAATCTTCTAAGTGCACCATTAATGATAGTCAGCTGTAGTTTCTCACATGATGGTGGCCTCAATTTTCTGCAATTTACAACTTACCTATGCACGTTCACCAAACCCTTCTTTGATTGGCTAACAAGTTGTGTGGGCGGGGGCCCCATCTTAATGTATGTTGCACGCACTTCTATCAAAACACAAGAGAGCTCGGATGGCGACAGAGAGCCTGGGGAATGCAAAGGTAGCGTTTTATATCTGGAAGTACAGACACTACTCCTCGCTGATTTAAATTGCTGTTCAGCAGCAACAGCTGGTGATTAAGGCTGAACTCACCATTTAAACCGCAAGGTTTGTTGTTGAAAACATCCCCCTGTCCAATGTGGAGTCCGAGTCATTTCGAGCTCTTCTGGCTAAAATTCCAACACAGGGAGGAGGAGGGGGTACCCCTCCATGCAGAAAGAGTTTTGCTAACTTCTTAGACAACGGGTGTAGTTTAGTGGTTATCAGATTTCCCTTCTTCTTTTTACATTTAAGTTTACATTTGGGTTTCATAGTTTTGCATTACAGTAAATTGTGTGAATGTTATTTATGTTCAATATGTATTTATTTTTTATTTTTTTTAATATACATTTTTACTTCTATGCATGTGGCAAGTTGCAATCTTTGGAGTTCCAATAGATAGATGTTCTAAAATACATTATTTTTATTCTTCATTATTACAAACAATCTTTACACTAGAGCAGTGGTGTCAAACATAAGGCCCGCAAAGGCGTTTAACCCGGCCCGCACGATAATTTCGTGAAGTTAAAAAAAATAAAATAAATTTTAATGTCGGACTAATTAATCAGCCACAAACAAAATATATAAAACTTGTAATTTCACAAGCAGTTCTCAGATAAGCAATGCAACTTGTACGGGTGAATCGTCCTTGATGTCATTATTTTACACACAATTTAAAGTTACGGTTTGTTTAATTATTATTATTTTAATCATAGACCGACAAACGTGTTAAATACGACACAAATTCAATTACACTGTACTAGTAACACAAATAGATATGACAAGGATTAGCGTCCTTATAACGTCATTAACTGCGCCACGCAATGCATTCTGGGAACAATATATATGCAAAACAGGTAGATTTAACACGTCTAGGACTCAGTGTTGGCGCGTTCCATTTGCAATTGTATTATTTTTTGGAACAATATGATGACAGTTGAGCGCTGTAATTTAGGGCTGGCACACAAATAGCGAACATCTGCGTATAATTGACGGCAATCGTTTTTAAGTTATATACCGTTATTTTACTGATGCGGCCCACTTGGGTAGTATATTTTCCTCTATGCGGCCCCTGAGCTAACATGAGTTTGACACCCCTGCACTAGAGATAGAACATTATAAAAAAAAATAAAAATAAAAAAAAACTAATTACTTAGCTGAATAACTAATTACTTTCAGAAAGCAGGAAGGGAGTTACTAACGCAATTACTTTTTAAAAGAAGCGATTTGTAACTATAACTAATTACATTTTTAAAGTAACTTGCCCAACACTGCACAGAACGCTGTCAGGGGGAAGTCAGAGCTGATCGCACACACTGGAGGTGAGGATGAAATTGAGATTCATGTCAAAAAATCCGAACGATCCCTTTAAGGAAGTGTTCCTTTAGTTTTGCAAGTAAACAATAGTCATCATGCAGTTAGGACGCCTAACTTTAAAAAAAAAAAAAAAAAAACATTAAAATGACATTGATTTATTCATTCGTTGAGAAAATTGTCATTTACATACTTTATTAGAGTGAAAAATAGGTGAGCTGTTTGTCACATACCCTATGTCCAAACCCTGATGCCATTTTAAATACCTCCAAGTGTAAATTAAGCATCGGGGTTCAGCCGCACCGTAGATGACAGACTTCTTGTGAGTAACATTTTTCAAGATCAGCTTAATCAATGCAAAGCTTCTCTATTATTCCACTGAGCTGAGTATAAATGAGTTCCTACTTCCACTCTAATGATGAAATATCACTTCAACTCCGAATGATATGTACACTCATATATTTGCTAAAATTATGACAAATATTAATGTCTCCACTTCCCATTCGTGACAGACTGTGAAAAATGAAAACTCTTGGCCTGGGAACGTTCTATGTGAAGGATGATTGCGTTTATGTCTGCTCATAAACTGGATTTTGTGGTTTTGCCTGACAGATAGCGTACTCTTATTTGCAGGCGCTGTTCTCCGTGGATCCCCACTTAACATACATCAAGCCCAGTCATCCGTTTCCTGGACAGAGATATGAGACACCATAGGGTAGCCCTGGAAGTCTCAGCCTGGACATATTTGTTGTTGTTAATTAATTACCTCCCTGAAGTCGGAACACGCGTCCAATGCTGAAATACTGCCGGATGCTGTGTTCTCATTTTGTGCTTCCCTCTGCTCTTGCTTTGCCCTCTTTTCCATGAAAGAGGATCCAAGGAACATCTCTTGCCTGAAGATGAGCTTCAGGAGAGTGGCCAACACACTCTTTGGATTGTCATGAATAATGCATGAAATTGTATCCAATATATGTAGATAGACCAGCACCGGGGTGGAGAGACTGTCAGGGCAGGATGGTAAGGTGGTGAATCTTTTAATAACATAAAGGCCAAAATGTTGCATTGCTGGGGAAAAAAAATGTGGGAGTCGATTGCTGACTGTATCATGATGATGGATTTTATCATCCAGGGTTCCACAGCCAGGGACTAGCAAAGTGCCGAAACACTCACACAGAGTGAGAGCACAAAGGCAGATGATTTGGGAAGTAAACAACGCTGTCAAAACAAATGCACTTGTCATGCTAATGCTTTCAGGCTTGCTCCACTCTGCTGTAATGAATAAACTACACTACAGTTTTAGAGCATATTGGTGTGACCACTTGTGTTAGCCTAACTTAAATGCTCGGTTTAATTTTTGAATAAACCACAATACATAATATACAGTGTAATACAATTAGTGGCTCATAGTCTATTTTCGACTAGCCAGGACCAGACATGGGAAAAGTACTGACATTTCCTACTTGAGTAAAATATACATTTACTTGTGTTAAAAAAAATAATGGTTAAAAGTAAAAGCACCCACTAACATAATTAATCAAGTAAAAGTTAAAAAAAAAAAAAAAAAAAAAAAAAAAAAAGTACAGCTCTCAAATGTACTAGGTACAAGTAAAAAGTATTTTTTATTTTTTTTTTTTACCGGATGTTTCCTCCTACATCAATTTTAAAGATCTTAGCTAATGGAGCAAAAATAGGTATACATCGCCCAATTGACTCTGACTTGCTATCAAGTTCAAATTATCCTCTAATGGCAGAGCACATTGTCCTCATATTTACGGGTTCTAATCTAGCCAATTGCACGTCATGTGTGCTGTCCTCGCGACACGTGACTATGTGCTGCTATACAGCCAGCGAACTTAAAGAAAACTCCACATGCAAGGCGTACGCTTCTTGCTTTATGAAGCTTTCTTGCTCTTACAAACACAGCAATATGAATATAAAAGTGGATAAAAGTAACTGAAACAGAAAAAAAGAAAAACACAGTATGTTACTAATTACATTGTAGACGCTATCATACAAGTAACAAGCTAACACTGCTAATACAGCCTGATAAAACAATGAAGTTGTATACATTTGTATGTTCAAATTAAAATGGAACATAGCCTTTCTAACTCAAAATAATCTTATTAATACTTACAAAGACTAATGTCTTCCAAGGCTCAAGTGTTTGGAGCACATTAAACGTGTTCTATGACTTCTACACACCAAACTGAAAAGATTGCGTCCTCCAGAGAGTGGAATTACGTCAAAGCTGCACTATTAGTGACAGATGCTCTTACAATACAAACAAATCAAAACGCTCCACCAAAGGAGGATGTCTCACTCTGACAAATATTCCACATCAGTTTTAGCACTTTACACTTGGAAATACACTCTAATAAAGTAACTTATCTTTTAACAAATATAAAACTTATTTATAAGTTTTTTTTTTAAACATATAACACTTGTAAAATATAAAAATGAAATAATGCCTTGCCTCGTCACCAGAAGACATGATGTCATGTGATCGCGTGTCATAGAATTAATCACAAGCTGGGATGTATGGGATAATGCTTCATATGATTGACGGAGTCAGGAGACATTGATAGCTGCTTTTTTTTCCCGGTCAAGTATTTGCATTTAAACACAAAAGTAACAACCTTGTTTTGAAAACGTATCAAGTTAAAAAAGTACAAATACTCATGTTAAAATGTACAAAATGTACAAAACGTAGTCTAAAAAATAAATACTCAGGAAAGTGCAAAAGGTCACATTTTTTGCGTAGAAAGTTGCAGATGCATCTTACAGGCCTTGTTTTGTGTGTATGCTCGTTTGATGGCTCAGAGGAGTGAGGTTTTACTAGCCTACACTCACCTGGCATCCCTTACACTTGGTTTGGATTTTGATCCTGTCCCACAATCAAACCATTGCTCTTGTCAACCCCAACTACAACCAAAAAACAAGCTCATGGAAACAGAGCGTAATGCGAGTATAGCTTTTGTCATCCATGAACTTCCGTCTATGTGTGAAACTATTTTACATTTTTTTTATATATATTTCACTTCTAAACACAATTTTACACAGTCCTAGTTTTTATTTGTGTGCACTGTTTTGAGCTTTTATTTATTTATTTATTTATTTTTATTGAAGCCTCAACATTGTCAACTGTGGTAAACCCGAATGGATGTTTGTCAACATCTGCATCCCTCCTTCCTCTCTTTAGCTTTTCCTCTGGTCTCTTGAGATCTCCTTAATTTGTTGGAATTTAGAGGTTTCTGGGGTGGGCGTAAGACTCTGATTTTGTAACCATGTGGATGGCAGGAGGTGTTTAGTTGGTGCTGGATTTCACTTTGATTTATCTTTCTTTTCTTTGACCTTTCCTCTGGTCTCCTGACCTTCTGAACTTCACGACTCTGGCGAGACTCTGAAGTATCCGGTTAAGGTGAAGGGTAATGGGATTTTTATTAGGTTTTAGGTGAATTAATGAGTATAAATTTACACGTATTTTAACGCACGCACGTGTGCACACGCACGCACACAAACACACACATGCGCACAAAATATTTTAAAAAAAAAAAGAGAGAGAGAGAGAGAGAGAGAGAGAGAGCAATGATGATAAGATGTTGAATCGGTAAGACTGCCGAATGAACAATTCTGAGCTCTCGCTTAAAAAACAAAACAAAACAAAACGTGCATTGTGATTGACTGGCAAATGGAAACCAGTCCGGGGTGTACCCCAGCCTTGCAACCAAACTCGGTGATCTTGATTCTCAAGACTCAGCCCAGTCAGGCTTCCATAATGACAGTAATGTCACTTTGACAGATATGGACGTAAGATTTGATTCATAATTCAAGAACATCAAATATTCTATGACTTCATTGCTGGGGTCAGAGGCGTTGCAAGTGTGAGCGTGATTTCGCTGCAAGATTATGATTGGTTGCAGGGGCTAATGATGCTGTTACTGACTTGAGGTCAACCTTGGTGACAAGGTGAGTAGGTGGGTCAATGTGCTTACAAATGAGCCGCGATATCACCGGGAGGTGCAAATCTGCTCCGTTTCTCTGTCTGCTGTCACAGCTTGGTTGGGTGACGTGCCGCAGCATTAAGTGCATCGCGAGGACGGCGAGTGTGGGTGGAAAACTGATGTGGGTCATTTAAGCGACAATGGAAAAAAAAAAAGTTGTTACTGACTGTGAAAGCCGACACCAGATTATTGCAGTCATTTGATAATTTTGATGAAAGCCTTTCAGTGGGAGTACGATAACAGCGCAACGGCAATTAATTTGACCCCATCATTCAATTTTGTCTTTGCTCAAAGGCTATTTGGTACATTGAGTTATATCACTTCTCTGAGAGATTTTTTTTTTTTTTACATTTTTGTCCCACTTTCTTTAGGCTCAAAACAGTTGACTGAAACTTTATATTTCACTTTCATTATCCGTAAATGTCTTTTTGCACAAGAATTAACAATCATTTACTCACAAGGTGATAAATAAAAATAAAATAGTTGAATACTGAACCTCAGAACAGTGGGGTAGATATTCTAACTACTATGTGCTCATGTTCATATCTGATGTTAATTCATTTGTTGAGCATTTTATTAACGTCACAGTCAGATTGTCTTACAAGCAAAAAAAAAAGAAAAAAAAAGCATAACATATTTCACCTTACTTGGCACAGACAGCTTGCCTGTGTAGTGACCTTTTACATGGTGTTCACTAAAACTGAAGTTAAGTCTTAAACTGCCCCCACTCAGATTAATGAAATACTCTGCTGACAGCAGATTTATGAGCATTTTCTTTTCAATTACCAGCCTGAAACTAAAAGCGTTTCTAATGCAATCCACTCTGTTTTTAACCACATTATGTAACACTTCTTAACATCGAAGGGTTTCTGGTTGTATTTGATGAAATTCCACGTGGGAAGTAAAGCAAATGTGATCAACTAAAAGGATTATAATTCTAAACTAAAACCGTCTCTGGAAGCCCACAAGATGCTGAGTCAGTCAATGTGGGAAGAACCTGCATCCAATAGTGGGGTAAACTGCATTAAGTATTGAGCAGTATTTTAACCAATTTAACCTTTAGTGATGATATAATAAAGGTACAAATCCAGCCATTGTACATAAGACACAGTGGCCTACATCCCCAGTAGCAGACATCACATAGCTCTTTATAATGAAAATACAGACTTAACCCAGCATTTAGTTGGTCTGTGTCATATATGATAAAATAATTTCAGGAATGGGACCAAAACAGCCCAAAACTTAACTGTCACAGCAGCAAAAGGCAATAAAACTTGTATCCATCCATCCATTTTCTTAAAGGGGCTGTCTGCCGGATTCACTCAGTTTGTTTTTGTAAACAGCGGGACGTTTCTGTGGAAAGACAGTGTTTACACCCCTCCAGCCAATCGCAGAGCGGGGTGGTGGCGTGTCGCAAACGGGGCCGGGCGAACGTGTCAGCTGCACGGATTTTTTTTTTTCACTCACTCACTCACTCACTCACTCACTCACTCACTCACTCACTCACTCACTCACTCACTCACTCACTCACTCACTCACTCACTCACTCACTCACTCACTCACTCACAGAAGCTTACGTGTGTGAATGAGTGAGGGCTCAGAAATATTTTCTGTCATTTAAAAGCGGCAGTTCATTCTGAAATCTAAAAGGCAAACGGAAAATGTGTAGTTCATTTTGCATTTATTCAACTCAAAAATTCATTTGCAACAAATACACTCGTCACTTCTGAAAACAACTATGTCCGAATGAATGACTCTGTGACCCATCCCCTTCTGTCTGGGATTGGCGAGCAGTTGCCTTCATTTGCTTTTTGGATTTGGAGCTGTACAATATGGACAAAAATTCTTATCATTTTTGCCGGACGTCTCTATTCTTTGGTCTTTGACTCAGCATGAGACTTTGCATCATTTCAGTGTTTTATAGTGCCTTCTGTATTTTGTGTTATTTTATTTATACTTATTATATTTACTTATTCACTTCTCTACAGGTTTTCTCTCAGGTTTTTTTTTTTTTTTTTTTTTTTTTAATGTTTAGGCCAGCAGAGAATGCCTTGAAGGCGGCCTTACTGGTGAAAATGTACTGTACCAATAGCACTGTATTGATTACCCGTTGACCTTCGCTACCTTGGCCATTTTGTGTCAGATTGCATTTCTTTAAGTAGCTCCTAAAACGTTAGTTGGATTGAGAATTATGACCTCGAATGATGCTAGCTGATTAAGTTTAAGGCGTAGATCTTCACTAAAAGGTTGCAGCCTGCTGTACTCATCACTCACCTTGATTTTACATGTAAATATTGACTCCAGTTCATTACTGGCATCTCTGACTTAATTTGGCTTTACAAGGAATCCTGCAGGCAGGAAGGGTGATGTAACAAATTTGAATATGGCAGGATGGGTAAATTATAGACATTTACATGCATACTTTTTGGAAACATGCAAATGTAAATTTTGTCAATGTTATTATTATTATTATTTTTTGCACCAGGGATGATTCTCGGATCAGAGGTTGAGGGGATGTTGCGCTGCTGGCTAGGCAAGGTAAATGTCACTGTTTTGTACATTTTAATGCAAATATGAAATGGAAGCATAACAATTTTTGTGAAAGTCTGTGACTAACCCATCAAATATCAGCTAACTTCTACCTCTGTTACTATCTGTAAAGCACTTTGTGTTACAATATCTGTGTGAAAAGCGCTTTATAAATAAAGTGCTGAGTTGACTATTTGATTGATTGGACTTACAATATGAAAATTGAGCTATAATTAAATGCAGCAAAAAATAAGGAATATTAATTATCTGACCCTCTAGCCAGCCTTACTAGAGCTAAACCAAATGGCTGCTTGACAATTAGGTGCTTTTCATTTGTGAATGTAGCTATTGATGATGTCCCACTGGAATGTGCATGACTTTGAGGCGTCTTATTTACTCCTCTCACCATCCCTTTTTTGTTATAGTCTTTTAGGCAAATATAGAGGTTCAAAACTTGAAGACAAAAATGTAATTTGTTCCTATTTTATTTTATTTGGCAGTCTAGCATGGAAGTGAAAATCTGTGAAAAATAATACAAATGACTATTTATCCCCTTTCTTTTTTCTGCTGTTGTAGAGAAGGCGAACATGGAGGTGCAAAACTCTTTCAGCTAGTTTTTTTTCTTTTTTTCCTTTTCTTTGACAGGTGGAAAAAAAAAGTCATTTTTCTTTCCCCCTGTTTGGCATAATTTATTTGGAAAAGAAAGAGATGCCAAACTGAGAAAAATCTTTTTTTCCCCGCATATTGCAAGCATGGAGTTCGAAAACTAAGTAAAAACATGAAACAAAGATAATGATATTCAACACATCACATTCAAAACACAGTTTTTGGTCTCTTGGAGTTACGAAGATTCCAACTGACACGAGCGATATACTAACATACAGAAGGAGCTGTGTGGGTCTGGGATTGGATCGTCTCCCAAGCTGAAGGTCGTGACCCCTTGAGTGACTTTTATTATTTACTTTATTTATTATTTTACTGTAAAACTGAGTCTATTTGGTCCAACTCTAAATAGAGTCACATTTACTCGACATAAATTACTGTGTAGCATTGCAACTTCTTTTTTTCAATTCTTTATTTTACCCTCTTCAAGGTGGAATTATTACTGAGTCTATTAAGTCCCAGTCTAGAGTGAAATGTACTTTTGCATTATTCTGGTTCTAATACAAAGTGTTTCCCTGTGCTTAAAAACCAAACATCATAAGAGAACTATATGTACATGGCAAGTCTCTTATGTAAATAAAAGAAAAACAGCTCACTGTTGAACACTTTTCAGTCAATTTTGTGTAAAGCTTGCAGTTGAACGCCTCTTAAAAAGGTGCGCTAAAGGTGCTTGAATTGCTTTCTACCATGAAACATGGACACCGTTTGATTTATGGGATTGTGACGGGTTAATGTGACACACATCCAAAGGTTTGTGGTGGAAGTTAGACGTCAGAGGAAGTGTACGTCTTCTTCAAGCGACATGTCAAGCCAGGACCGTTTGAGCTATTAAAAATATGTAGATGTGACAGGGCTCCTCAAGAGATGACTTTTGTGAATTCTCTACTGGATTCTGAGCCACATCCATAAATAAATGAACAGATCAGTGAATGAGTGAAGGGAATATCAGAGGAGACACATTCAATGATCTTAAGATGAAAAGAAACACTGAATGATATATTTTTTCCCCCCCTTATGCATTTCTGCCAAATGTTCTCCTTGGATTTCTTTTGCATCAGGTGTCCTGATGTCAACTTGGACATAATCAACTTGGCAGCAGTCATGTCTGCTGAACTGTCTTATAATGTCATTGTGATAAGTAGCCAATCAGACAGCTAGTTTGTGACCTCACTAGCAACAAAAATGTCACTTTTCAAGGCTATGTTTTTATTGTATTGTTTTTCATGGGTAGGAAATGAGAAGTCCAAAAGAATGGACACAAAATTAAACTAAATGTTTTTGCTCCCATTTTTCATCTATTCGTGAGCTTCATCTATTCGTAAGTTCATATGTTCATATTTGAGAGTGGCTTTCTATTGTGGGCTCCTTCACTCCCAGCCATTTTCACAGAAGCAATCCCTTTCGCTCCCGGCTGTTTTACAGGATTTTGACTGATTTTGCAAGGCCCACAGAATATTGTGTTCAATAGCTATAAAGACATGGAACCTATCAAAAGAAAGATTAAAGTCTCTTCTTTCATCAGGAAAAAAAGTATGTTTCTATCTGTTTCCGTTCTGCAGCAATTAGCATTCGAAGAGAGCTAAGTTTCAGCGGTTTTCACAAATCTATTTAAAATTGTAAGTAATTGGTTTATCTCCTTTGCTCTGCTGCTACCTGCTGGCCGTTTGTGTAATAACTACCATTTCTGCAACTGTTCTTTGCAGTTGAGAGGCTGCATCAAAGCCTTCTGTATGCTCTAGCATAAAAACAAACAAACAAAAAAACGTATAAATACGTCTGTGGGACACTTAGAACATTAAAAAACGTATTTACACGTTATTGGGAGCAAATGAGTTAAATACAGAAAGATTTTTTTTTAAATACAAATCTATTATTATTATTATTATTATTATTATTATTATTATTATTATTATGTGCTTCACTCAAGGGAGTTCTCTGCAATACCCATCTGGTACCGCTCCAGGGTAATTTGCTCGGGAAAGGCGGGATTTTCTGTACAATAATTCGAGCTGATTGGACGATGCGGCATTGTACACGTTTGTTTTAGCCAATCAAAGGCCTCGGATGAAAATGTCATATTTGTTCTTGTCGAATGGGGGGGGCACAAACATCTTACCAGCTACGAATGCATGAAGCGCCTCTCGCTGTTCAACATTCAACAAGGAAATCGTGAGTGATTCTGCAAGAAGAGGATTAATTAAAGCGACCATTTGTCCTTTATGGTGGTCTTGGTTGACTCAAATGCTAATGTTGAGAAAGTCAGAGTCATGTCAGTGTATTTTGTACAATAGTATAAATGACCAAAAACTGGTGGGGGTGGGGAAAGATCTCAGACATTCTTCTTCTTCTTTCTCAAAAGCCTCACGTCTTTATTTGGAGGTTCTTTTCTTCAAACAGCAGAACGAATCTGAAGAGTTTTCTAATGCTTTCAGTGTAAGCACTCTCCTTTGAAGCAGAGATATTGATAAGACTCTCAGTGTGCTATAATAAGGTCCTCTCTTTATCCTTCATTAGAATGATTGATTTTCATCATTAGACCAAATAAATTGACAACAGTGGTCCAAAAAGCTTGGGGTGAAATCCCACCTTTAGATCCTCTGATAATTTAATTTACAGATCAGTAATTCAGCATACATCTATGGGGCACATGTTTGTGTTTTTTGAACTTTTTAAAGTCAGACAGTTTTTGGGGAGGGGGACACTGGTCAACTTCAGATTTCTCTGATTTCAAAATTATTTCATGTAACTCAAACAATCAATTCCAGAGTAAAAAAAAATAATAATACATTTATGACTTTGTACGCTTTACAAAACAATGTTTTCAGATTTTAATGTTTCTTTTGAATTTAAAGATGCATCTGTTTAAATGAGTACCTGTACTCAACCTTTGATGACAACCTGAAGACTGAAGGATTTTTAAAAATCTGAACTGAACAGTAAATTTACATTTTTGCTACTAAACCTGCCACAGAGTCATTTGTGTTGAGGTTTTCTATGTAATGCTGAATCCATCCATTCGTTTATACCTCTTATCTAGTTCAAGGTCATGTTTATCATAGCTGACTTTGGGCGAAACACACATAATACTGCTTAACCAGGCTTAAATTATGGAATTGAAAGTTGTATTTTTTATCTATTTATTTTTTTACATTAATTTGTTTTAGAACTTTTTGTTAAGTGGATTAATAATTGATCTCCCCCTTCCCACTACATCCCCTGTTACACTGTATATGCAGAATGCAAGGTATGAAATGATCTATAATGCTTCTGTATAAACATCTGTCACTACAGGTACATTATGTACCTGTATATGCATCTGCATGTGAACTGGCTTTAAGACAAATAAAACATAAAAAGCATGCAACTAAACCTTTTTTTTTTTTTTTTTTGCCAAATCTTCGGCGTCTTATTGTAGAGAAATGAACATTCACTTGCGGGCAACAGCTTTGTTGAACATTCATTCCTGCAGTCGACAATTTGTGACATCTGTGGCCATTGTGCACACTTTAGATTGGCATTTTATTGTGGACAGCCTAAGGCACACGTGCAATAATCATGCTGTCCAGTCAAAATCTTGCTATGCCATGTGAGGTGAATGAATGATTTTAGCAATGAAGAAGCGCTCACTAACACAGAGACAGATTTGTGAGCAATATTAAAGAGAAATGGGCCTTTTGATTACATAGAAAACGTCTTTGCTCTTATGATGATTACAGAAAATACCTATTCAAGTTTAGTCTCGGTCCACTTTTATGAGCAAATGTTAATTTCCTTGCATTCAACAGCTCACTTTTACGGTCACTTTTCACTTTTAACGGTCTAAGAAATAAATAACCAAACTGTCAAATAAAAGTAAATGTCACATTGGATGCATCCATCCATCCATTTTCTTAACTGTTTGCTCCTCACAAGGGTCGCAATAACCCCTAAAACTGTAAGGCCATTTTAGCTATTCAGAATACATAAAGATTTGTATAGTAAGGAAAAATAACAGGTGAAGAAAAATGGACTCATATATCCAGTAACCTACCGTATTTTTCGGATTATACGTCGCTCCGGATTATAAATCCAACCAGCCAAAAAATGCATAATTAAGAAGGAAAAACATATATAAGTCGCACTGGAGTATAAGTCGCATTTTTGGGGGAAATTTATTTGGTAAAATCCAACACCAACAACATACATGTCATCTTGAAAGGCAATTTAAAATAAAAATAAAAGAGAGAACAACAGGCTGAATAAGTGTACGTTATGCTAACGTTACATGACTGACATGCCTGATAATGTCAGTAACGACGTAACATATTAAGAGTGAGTCGGTGACGGGAGTCGGAGGCGGAGTGTTGAAGCACGGAGCCAAAGGCTGGCGTTTTATTGACATCAGCTTCTGAGGTCTTAACAGCAACTCCCCACTCAGCTAGAAGCTAACAGGCTAACTCCCCTTTTCCACATACCAAAACCTTCCCACCCGGAACTCTCCCTTCGTCCCAACCTTCCGTGGGTGAATTATGTTCCCATCACTACAAGTTATTCATATAACTCTAGCATAAAGGACATGCTAACAATCTTACCAAACTATCAGATTCACTCCAAATCACTAAATCCAATGAAATCTTCATCCTCGGTGTCACTTTTAAACAACTCCCCCAACTCGGGAGGTAGACGATGCTCTTCTACCTTCTTCAATGTTGAACTTATCAACACAGGCCTAGAGCGCCCTCTTGCGGTTTAGTGTGAAAATAACATGTGAAATGATATAATAATGTGTTAATTTCACACATAAGTCGCACCCCCAGCCAAACTATGAAAAAAAACTGTGATTTATAATCCGAAAAATACGGTATGTGGACACTGAAATATACGTGTAAGATTTGAATCTCACCAAGCGGGAATCACAATGACAGAAATCTCCCTTTCTTCTTTCTTCTGTTAAATGATTTCACCTCCCTGATAAGGATAAAGCAGCTATGAAGGGAATTTAGATGGAGGGATCATTATGGGATCCATCCTCACACTCTCATCTCTTTCAAGATACTCTCCGTCAGTGTTAATCTAGATTGGAGGCTAATGATGACGACTCGCCTTTTGAGTCTGCATGTTCAGATCAGAGATAAAACATCATCGCCACACATCTTAATCCGGTGCCAAGATTAGGTTGGTTTGATCCGAGCAGTCCAAGTGAAGTAAAGAGTCTGAGTGCAATATTAATTCTTCTGTTCTTCAGGTCACAATCGATGTTCAACACGGTAGGTACGATTGCAGTGACAAGGAGCAGAAAAGAAAGGGAACTACAACTGCTGTGTTAATTCCATTTTCAGAAAGGAAAAAAAAATCAGCATCGGTGAAAATGAACAGTAAGATTGTCTACAAAAACAGAGTTGTTGAGAAAGTTACCAACATGAGCCGATTGTTTTGTTAACAGAACAAGAAAAGTTGATGCATCACATTTTTATGCTCAACAGTAGGACAAATATCTCTGTTGTAGAAGACTCACGAGGGGTATTAGTAAAAGAGGAAGCTGAAAGAATCACACCAAAGACACAGACAAGCTAAAGGATGCTATCAGTGCAACTGTCACAAGCTAATTATCTCAATGTATGCTGTAACGATGCAGTGATTGATGCATACGGCACTTCACCAATGAAAGACAATGCTTAAAAAACAACAACAACAACAACACACACACACACACACACACACACACACACAAAAAAAAAAAACGGTAACGGTAAGCTATAATCATCCAAACTGGAGGATATAAAATGAAATATTACATTTTGCGTGTAGCAAACATTCACAACACTCACTTTTTGACTTGAACTACTGATTTTCCACGCTATTCAAATTTTTTATTAACTCATTCACTCCCAGCCATTTTCACAGAAGCAGTCCCGTTCGTGCCGGGCTGTTTTACTGGATTTTGACTGATTTTGCAAGGCCCACAGAATATTGTGTTCTATTGCTATAAAAGCATGGAACCTATCAAAAGAAAGATTAGAATCTCTTCTTTCATCAAGAAAAAAAGCATGTTTCTATCTGTTTCCGTTTTGCATCAATTAGCATTAGAAGAGAGCTAAGTTTCATTAGTTTTCACAAATCTATTCAAAATTGTAAGTAATTGAGCTTTTTTTCTACATAGCCCTGGTTGATCTCCTTTGCTCTGCTGCTACCTGCTGGCCGTTTGTGTAATAACTACCATTTCTGCAACCATTCTTTGCAGTTGAGAGGCTGCATCAAAGCCTTCAGTATGCTCTAGCATAAAAAAACAAACAAAAAAAACAAAACAAAAAATAAAACGTATAAATACGTCTTTGGGACACTTAGAACATTAAAAAAACGTATTTACACGTTATTGGGAGCAAATGAGTTTTAAGCAGTTTGTGTATTTGTTAGGGCGGTCAAAAGCGTTAGTTGTGGAGATTAACTTTAGTCGTTAAAGAGTTAAAGAGTCGTTGAAAAAAAACATGAACATGAACATGAATTCCAAGATTTTACTCAACAAATATCTGTACAAGCTTATTAGAAAATAGTAGTACAACATTGTGATTAATTGTGGTTAATTATAGAATATTAAGTGTTTATGCACAATATCAGATTTTGTACCCACTTGAACAGTAGCTTAGATCATGGTTTAAAAACTGCATGCCACTTTATTTATGATGCCCTGGATAGTACAGGACTGTCTCAGAAAATTAGAATATTGTGATAAAGTCCATTGTTTTCTGTAATGCAATTAAATAAGCAAAAATGTCATACATTCTGATTTCATTACAAATCAACTGAAATATTGCAAGCCTTTTATTGTTTTAATATTGCTGATTGTGGCTTTTTTTTTTTTACTTGGTCTGAGGAAATATTCTAATATTTTGAGATAGGATATTTGAGTTTTCATAAGCTGTAAGCCATAATCAGCAATATTAAAATAATGAAAAGGCTTGCAATATTTCAGTTGATTTGTAATGAATCCAGAATGTATGGCATTTTTGCTTATTTAATTGCATTATAGAAAATAATGGACTTTATCACAATATTTTAATTTTCTGAGACAGTCCTGTAAAGTAGATGACAGGCTTTAGTTTATGCAATTCTCACTGTGAAAGACTTTTACAGCAAATCCAGCAATAAAGGTATGTGCTCACAATCACAAATGGCTTCCAGGTGTGTCAAACAGCTACAAACTGACCTAGGCTGAGATCTGAGTCTGCTTGATATCTAGCAATGTTCCATTCTGACAGAATGCATCCGTCAAATTAAAAGAATTGCTGAACTTTGCTTTATTTAAAAACTTTTTCCATATATAATGCGCTACAGTAGAGTCTGGGGTTACGTTATGCATCCATTAGATGGTGCTGCGTGAAAGGGAATGTCAACAAAACAGTCAGATATGTCAGTCAAACTTACAAAATTACAAACCAGATTTCTAACAACTCCATTCACTCCCAAAATGAATAAACGGCTGTTTTATTATTTTCTCGGAGGTAAAGTATTAGTATTAGCTAGCGATCCAAGATGGCGGGATCTTCTGCGCATGCGCGTCACCGATTGTGCAGGGTCACCGACAGTGTCTTGACAGCGAGACCTGCTCAGTATTGATCCATATATAAGGCACACTGGATTATAAGGCCAGCTTTTGAAAAAATTGAAGGCTCTTAGGTGCGCCTTATAGTCGTGAAAATACGGTACAAGTGAAAATGTAGAGGAAAAACAACAACGGAATATGAAGCTGTGTAACGTGTTCCTCGGAGTGTTGAGTTGCTGGTGGTTGTTGAGAAATAGAAGACCTTATCCCTTATTATGCCCATTCCACAAAAGGAACACTGTTATTACTTCAAACAAATCATGCACGGGTGGCGGAATATCACCAAGAGCCCACCTGTGTCATTTTACCATGCCTATATGCCCGCCACCCTCTATTCCAAAGTAAAGTCATGCCGAGTACACATTTAAGCCTCTTGAACACAGCCGGAGATAGCTCAGCAGAGGATAATTAGCGGGATTGTTTTGTTGTGTTTTATGAGTGAGAATGTTACTGACCTGTTCAATATATTTATTTTTTTACATCTTGGGCAATCACGTCAATTTAAAAAATGCCAAGACTGCACCCTGCAGACCAAAGTTGTCCCCGTCTGATGGCTGGAGGATACATTTTCAGCTACGCTCCACTCGACTTCATGTCATTGCTGAACGTTGCTGCACTTAAGCAGATTCACATCCCTAAATAACTGGCTTAAAGCCAAACTGCCGGGTTTTAAGGTTGTGTGCTAACGTTCAACAGGTTGGTAGGTTGCCTTTATGTAGATGTGATGTGCCCTATCATCAACAAGACATCTGCTGTAAGAAAGTCAGCTGCAGCTGCAGTAATCAACGAGCTTCCTCCACTTCTCCCTGGGACTCCTCGATAAGGAGATGGGAAAAAAAAAAGACGCCGTGTCATATTTATTCATTAACTTTTCGATTCAACCCTCCCCTACAGAGTCACTGTAGAGTCCACTCCACAACCACCATGAAAGAAAGTCATTCAGAATAAACCAAAACAAAAAAAAACAAAAAAATCCTAGTGATTATTATTTTTGCTTTGGTCTGTGGGAGTTATGAGCGAACATGGTGATGATGATGGTGGAACTTTTCTTTTTCCACGTGTGTAATAAAGCAGATGAGAATCCCCTCTGTGTAGAGGTAATCATTTTCTCATCATAGCAGGGGAGCTGGAAAGGAGAAGAGAGAAAAGGAAAATTGAGTACCAGTAATACTCGAAACTGGAGAGAATGTGAACAACAACAACCCATGGAAGAATTAAATTAAAAAGATGAAAGTAGCAAGTAGGGAGAAAAGGAGAATACACCAAATAAAAGACAAATGAGTACAATCAAGTGTTGAATTATTCAATGTTTATGTATTTATTTATTGGGCTATTCATACCATAGCAATACTTCATGATAAGCCCAAATGTACAGTTTGCGCTGCAAAGCTCCTAGCCAGGTCGGTGGTGCGAATTGGCTTGCCTCCCTTTTACCTTTTGTAATGCGTGGAAATCTTGCTACAAGTCTGGCTCACTTTCCACAAATTCATCTCAATAGGTTGACTTTATTCCACTGATATGACCGATGCTATTTTCATATGACCTCTATTGTGCAACAGGCTGTTGCATCATAACCATAGCGATAAAGCATTCCAGACTGGGGGGGGGGGGGAATGCACGACAATAAAGGATTTAGCTCCCCCTCACACTGCTTGTGCTTGAGTCAATTCTGGCCAAGTACTAAAAGCTACCAGCAGGTAGCGCAGCTTTCCAGAATTTCCCACAACATTCTTACCCACCACTTATTGAGATTTTAAGAAAATATCATGCTCTCTTAATGCAAGTCAACTTGTTGGAAGCACCAGAGACAAGGGGCAAGTTAGGGCTGCATCAAAAAAAAATAAAAAATAAAAAACACGTTCACAGATGCTTGACGTCATCGTATATCTTGCACCTCTCACAGCCAGTTAGATTTGAATTTTACGATGTACAGTGGGTATAAGGAAAGTTAACAGCAAAGATTATAAAGCAGTTTTGACACGAATGAAACAAAGAGGACAGAAAACAGACTTTTCCCTGAGACATCTCAGTGACCCCTGGGAGTTGTTGAGGGACTTTATTGGTCCTTTTTAAGATCACCTCCTTTCTCGTGGAGTTTAAATTGAATGTGCAGCCTTTCCTGGCCCACTGTTTAATTTCCTGTAAAGTAATAAACAGGCAATTTATTACAGCCCGGCAGAGCAGAGCTTCCAGAGTTTCTTCTAATTTCCCAACACCCTAAATGGAAGACCATTGCTCCACTCTGAAGCTTCCTCCAATACTGTACTCGAAGGATTTTTCTCCTGTATGTTGCAATATATCCATCCATCCATCCATTTTCTTGACCGCTTATTCCTCACAAGGGTCGCGGGGGCTGCTGGCGCCTATCTCAGCTGACTCTGGGCAGTAGGCGGGGGACACCCTGGACTGGTTGTTAACTAATCGCAGGGTACACAGAGACGAACAACCATCCACACTCACACGCACACCTAGGGACAATTCGGAGCGCCCAATTAACCTGCCATGCATGTCTTTGGAATGTGGGAGGAGACCGGAGTACCCGGAGAAGACCCACGCGGGCACGGGGAGAACATGCAAACTCCACCCAGGAAGGTCCGAGCCTGGACTTATATTTATTTATTTATTTTATTTTTTTTAATTGCTCATTAAAAAATAAGAAAAAAAATAAAAATCATACTTTCACATATGGGGCACCTCAGCCAATTTTTTTGTTTTTTGTTTTTTTGTTTTTGACAAAGGGATTAATTAATAATTAATAATAATAATTAATAAGACCAATTTGTCATGCTTTTGTAATGTAGTTACAATTATCCCTATAGTTAGGTGGTCTAAGCCCATAAGCACACTGATATATAAACTGTATTATTGTTGCATGCTAAAATGATACCTGCTCGAAGTTGCACAAAGGATGTGAAAGCCTTTTTTTGTTTATTTATTTAATTTTTTTTAAATGCAAGAAATACTGAATTTACATTTATGTATAAATATATATATGAGCGATAATTATTTACCCTCAATTCAGATTCATCTTAATAAAGATGGGCACCTATTGTTTTTTTTACTACATTTCCAGTTGCCTGAAAGCTTAAACAATGTAATATAGAGGCTGACCTCATTAATAAATACACATGGTCAATAAAGCTAAGTGTATTGAACCAACCCATCTCTCATATTAAGCACACTCCCTAACATTGCTTTAGAAGCTCTACTTTAGAAATTCACAGACTTAATCATGTGGAAGTGTTTCTTCCCTGCATATTTTGTTGTGTGATTCATGAGGCTGCCGTGTTGTTGGTGTGAGTTCACATCTTGTCGCCTTTCTGTTTATCGGCACAATGACACAAATGAATAGTTATTAATATATTTTGCACTAACTGGCTGGTCCAAGTCTGCCTGACATTGAAGAGGTTCCAGGTAGAGGCTAGTTGACCAGTCATTTACTTACATTTTAATGTTTTCTTTTGAAATTTTTGAAAAACAAATAAAAATAGCTGGACTGTTTGAAGTTGGAATTGTTTGAATCAGACAACAAATGTGAAAATTAGAGGTGGATATTATCTAACTGGCCTTTTTATTTTCAAATAATGAAAAAAAAAAAACTGGACTAGGAATGAGTTGAACAGTTTAAAGTTGGAATGAGCTTGAAACGGTAAAAAAAAATTGCATAAATTAGAAGTGAATTCCTTATTAATCTTAAATCTGCCTGATATTTCAATTTGCCCAAAGTATCTTTACAATTGCCTTTTTATTTGGCCATTTATGACGCAAACATCTTCTAATGAGCAGATTAACTCTTTTGCTGTTCACAATAGTCAAGATACTCCTGCAAGCTTCTGGCCAATAGTTTTCAGACTGATTCAGGTCTGTTTCATTTTTTTTGGCCACATATGGCAGGGGAAATTTGAAATGTTATTTATTGCATTGGCCAGCTTCAGCGTGGCTATGATTTCAAATTTAAAAAAGGGGAGACGGAGAGAATAAAAATGAAGTAATGAATTAATGTTGGAATGGTTTGAATTGGGTGAAAAGTGTAGAAACATGAAGTAGTTAATTCCCCTAAAGTTCCAAGTTTGTGGTTTATTTTAAAATTTTGAAAAAGTGCACATGAGGGGAACAGATATAAGTCTGAATGGTTTGAATAAGTCAAGAAATGTGGAATTTACAGGTAAATGCAAAATAAATTTGGGCTTTAATTAAAATTAAAAATTTAATTTGGGCTTTTAGTTTGAAAATAAAAAAAATGAAACTGAATGATCTGAACTGCTCAAAGTTGAAATGGTTTGAATCTGTCAAAAAGTGTTGAGATTAGAATTACCCCAAAAATGTTTATTTTGACTTGTGTGCTTTTATTTTGTAATTTTGAACTAAAAAATAAATAAATAAATTGAATACTGGATGTGAGATAGAGCAATGAATGTGGCTTTTTTCATGGCACCACATTTATTTTCAATGTGCTATTAGTTCCGAATCGAGCTGAGATGAGACATCTAAAAATGTGAAATATCAGTCTGAAAAAAATAAATAAATAAAATGATCTAGTAATTAGTAGTAGTAGTAATAAGTAACGCACAGAATAATTTGGCAGTAACAAAACCAGCGTTATTATGATTGCAAAACTAAACCCATGACTGCTAATAAGCAAATGCACATTAGCAAGTGAAAGTTGAATCAGGCATTTAAAGTGAGGAGTTTTGATGAACAAAAGGTAGCTACAATACAAAGCAAAAGACTACATTAGCAATCATTATGTGAATAGTTGTGCCACTCGTGGAGCACAGTGGCTCCCATATGAATATTTAATAAATCCAAACCGAAATGCACTAATTACGAGTAGCTACAACAAGCTGTCGTGGTGGAGCTCAGTTGCACACATCCGTTACCGAGTGCTCAGGTGTGATGGCGTACTTAGTTGAGGTCATACGAGGGCATTGCACGGCTTGGGGAGGAAGACAACATGTTGAGCAGTTACACTGCACGTGAGTCACAAATTAAGCTTTTTGATTCTACTTGATGGTGTCTGCTAAAACTTCATGGTGATAAGAGAGTAAAAAGTCTAAAATGACGAGTTCCTCTCAACGCTATTATATATTATATTATATTAGACTTAGACTTGACTTTATTGATCCCTTTGGGATGGCTCCCTCTGGGAAATTTACATGTCCAGCAGCAATGAGAACAGATAATAAAATAAAAAATAATTCAATCAATCAATAAATAAGGTTATTGCACCAGAGATTGATTTAATAATAACAACAATAATAATAATAATAATAATAATAATAATAATAAAATGAAAAATAAGAATTCAATCAATCAATAAATAAGGTTATTACACCAGAGATTGAATTAATAATAATAATAATAATAATAATAATAATAATAATAATAATAATAATAATAATAATAACAACAACAACAACAACAATAATAATAATAATAATAATAATAATAATAATAATAATAAGAAAAATAAAATAAAAAATAAAGATTCAATCAATCAATAAATAAGGTTATTACACCAGAGATTGAATTAAATAAATAAAAGTACAGTAAAGTATTATATTATATTATATTATATTATATTATATTATATTATATTATATTAAGAGGGCGGCACGGTAGTCGAGTGGTTAGCACGTCCGCTTCCCAGTTCTGAGGTCTCCGGTTCGAGTCCAGGCTCGGACCTTCCTGGGTGGAGTTTGCATGTTCTCCCCGTGCCCGCGTGGGTCTTCTCCGGATACTCCGGTCTCCTCCCACATTCCAAAGACATGCATGGCAGGTTAATTGGGCGCTCCGAATTATCCCTAGGTGTGCGTGTGAGTGTGGATGGTTGTTCGTCTCTGTGTGCCCTGCGATTGGTTGGCAACCAGTCCAGGGTGTCCCCCGCCTACTGCCCAGAGCCAGCTGAGATAGGCGCCAGCAGCCCCCGCGACCCTTGTGAGGAATAAGCGGTCAAGAAAATGGATGGATGGATATTATATTAAGATGCACTTTTGCAAATATAGTGTCGCTAACTGCGATTTAGAGTGAGGAGCAAATGTGTTCACCGGGGTGCTCGGGAAACTATTCAAGTTCAATATTCTACTCAGGCGCAAAAAATGTTTAAAGCACATTATGGAGCTTCCAGGCTTCAAAGACATATTGCTGACATCAAAGCTGCCTCTGCTGACTCCTTCACCTGTCTCACTAATGTAGCCCTGCACAGTTATTCCCCTTCCATCTGACGCAGTTGGGTTGGTGTAATCACATTTAGCAACAAATGTTTAAACACAGTCATGTGTTTTTAGTGCAGCAGTAGCAATGGTCGCTACTCACTGGAGGGTGGCACGGGGGTCTTTGCATTGAATGACTTCTTACTTTTTTCATTTTAGCACAATCTGTACTTTTTATTCGGTACATTTTCAACAAGATTGTTACTTTTGTTTTAAATGCATGAAAATGATTAAAATACTTGGAAGAAAAAGCAGCCGTCAATGTTTCCTGACTCCGCCAATCAAATGAAGTATTACACCCGGTCCCCTACACCCCAGCTTGTGATTGGCTCTACATCAACCTATGACATGACGTGCAATTGGCTAGATTAGAACAACCCGTAAAAATGGGGGCAATGCGCGCCGCCAGACTACCAATCAACAATATTTATGAAGTTTCAATGATGTCAGCGAGAGTGGACCAGCAACATGAGCGAGTGATACTCACTGTGAACTCGACGCAGGGCGAATCAGAGTAAACTGGCTGCTTTCTACCCATCCCAAAAAATGGCCACTATTAATTTCCTTCAAACTGACATAGGAGGAAACATCCGGTAAAAATATTTTTTTTTTACTTTTACTTGAGTAATTATTTGAATAAGTACTTTTACTTTTACCAAGTTTTTTTTTTCTTTTTTAAACAAGTAATTGTACTTTTACTCAAGGCGTGCCAATGTAAATGCAGGCCAGGTGCACCTCATTCTCATTGATTGGACTCAATGGACTCTCCCAAGTGGCAGCAAAGTGAGGGAAAATGGGATACTCTTCTTTCTTTCGTGAGGCAATGCTTATTCGAAAATTGTTAACGTGACATTTAAGAACATAACACGGATCGTATTTCTGTATGTATATATCTGTATATATTTTTCTAGTTGTGTAGATATGTGTTTAAGTGTTTTGTATATGGGCGGGTTCACCCTTCACTTAAGGTTGGTGGTTGAGGCCACTACTTTTTAAGTGTTTCAGAAATCTGTTTGGGGAAAGCCTGTTGTATGTTGCGGGGGAGACAATCCTGGACATGGTGTGGTGATGAAATAAAAAAAAAAAAAAAGAAAAAAAAAATGAAGAGCTCGCAAATATGGTTACGCCTTGTTTCTTGTTTCAGAGGCCTCGGCCATTCATGGCTAGTAAGAGGCTGGAACAACATCCAAAATTGTACACCCTCACTCACAAAGTGTAGCACTACTGTTCAATGCTAAAACCTAATTGTACTGGAATACTGTAATAGTTAAATGTTTTGTTTTCGTTTCTCTTACAGGTAGGGTTCTATCTGTAGTTGTCTTTTTCACTCTGGCCCTCCATTTTGTCTTCATCTCTCCACTATCAAAGCCTGCTCTGTCTAACTGTGAATCTCAATAAATATCCATCGTAACACAAATACAATATACTGTCCTTGTTGCACAGAAAAACTGCAATACGGAAGTATTTAGTACACATATTTGTCTGTTTAATAAAACTGAAATAAATCAGAGAAAAACAAAGAACTGTTAGATATATTGTACTTGACAATGTTCACTATATATTTCTGCCTTAGCAAATAATTTTTAAGTATTATTATTGTTATTAGAATTATTAGTACTGCATTGCTACATGTATCACCGAGTGAGGGAGCAGTGGATGTGCCAACCTGATAAAAATTTTCTGTCACATTTCATCCTGGCAGTGGTTCACCGCTGTACTGCTACTACAATATGCAACCATACAAAACAATTGAAATCTAAATGACTAATATTCACACAACGGCTCATGTTTTATGCATAGATCCGCACCACATTAGGACTAACACAAGGAGCTATTACTGCCTCATTGTATGCACATGTTAACATATGCCCTAGTTATACCCATGTAATGAAATCATATCCAGGTGCTCCAGAACGTTTAGTTCTAAATGGACCAATCATGCTTTATTTTGGGAGTCCATCTGTGTATTAAAAAAATAAATAAATAAAATACTTGCTTTAAGCAGTACTTTTTAGCAAGTTGCTTATATGGTTCATCTTTAAGGTCTCCGTACATAAAATCCGTTTTTCATCTCATTGGCCTGTTTTTGGAAGCTTGCCAAGGGGCCAGCATCCACGCACTTTGAAGACGAGATGTGCTAGAAACAGACGAGAGCAAAAGCTGCCATCAGCTTGACAGGTTGGAAACAGCATGTTCAGGGAAACCTAAAATAATTTTTTTTTTTTTTTTTTTAATTTCTTAAGAACATAATATCTAACTTAAAGCTGCTCAAAATAGAATTTTTAATTTTAATTTTTTTGAAGATGGATTTTTTTTTAAATTAAAAAATAATAATGTTATTTGTTGATTTATTATTTTATGTATTTATTTGTGTGCACTTATATAGTGCTTTATTTACACCAAATGGTTCCCAAAGTGTTTTACAAAGACTGACATTAACTATTGCAACCTTAAAAAAAAAACATTGTTTCAGCTGCCACTGTTTTTAAAGTGCTCTATAAATAAAGTTGTTGAGTAATAAGACATAACACAAGTTGGAGGTGGTCCGTATTGCAACTGTGAGTATACAGAAAATGTAGTATCACTGTCAGTGGTCTAAAATTGCCCAACCAAATGTATTATTTATAGGAATACAATATGTGTAAACACTTTCTTATATTGACTGTTCTTACTGAACAGAGCGGTAACCAAAGGTTCAGGGAGAATTTCAATGCACTTCCAGACTATTACATTTTTAGTTGAAGGTTAGAGTAGGGAAGACACCAAAATGGCAATACCAGTAAATGTAAATCTACCATCTCTTGAGAGAAAATTGTTAAATCTCGTAACATCCACATTTATCAATGAAAGTCATTTTTGACACTGCGTGGTCATCATGTCAGTGCTAAATTGAAGCTCAGGTAGGAGCAAAAGCTGATGTATATATAACTATATTTATTGCAACTCTGCGTGCATGTGATCATCATTTACCCACCATGAAATGCTCCATGTGCTAATTTAAGTGATGACTGAAATGGGGAATACATTATCTTCTGTTAAAGCCTC